>NC_142093.1:7670178-7987142 GCF_054644295.1 Miniopterus natalensis | reverse complement strand
TCTCTATGGGGAACAGCAACGTCACACTGGGTAAGTGGATGTGAGATGAGAAATGTTACTGTGACAATCTTCCGATAATACAAGGTAACATAGTCTGCCCTCTGGCCACAGCAATTCACATCATTCCCATGTGAAAACTATACTGCACCCTCCCCGAGATCTCCAAAGTCTCAGTCCATTATGGATCAGGACGGTTTCAGACCTCATCCTCCAAATCAGGTGCAGTGTAGATTAGGCTCCCGTGCAGTGGGCTCTCAAGTAGAGTTCCTCTTGATCTGCAGACCTATGGAACAGAGCGGCATGTTAGCCCACACACATCCTGCGTATGCTTGGGGACAAGCACAGAGAAACTTTATAGGCACGCTCATTCAAAAAACAGAAGAACCAGGAGGCATATAGTAATCACTTAGAAATCTATTTAGCCTGATTCCTCAGATCAACAGACACATTTTCAATTTTCCACATCATGACAGTAGCAATCTTGCTAACGTTCCTTACTATATTTAACAAAGGTCTCCATTCTCCTTTCCTCCAGCTTCCAACACTTTCCCCAGCTTCCTCAAAGCCCTCACTGATAGCCTCTTTCAGGCCTGTCAGGTTTCCTCTCTTGCAGTTTCTGCCTGCTACTGGGTCCAAAAGTATAGCAGCCTCTCCCTTCCGGTACCAAAATCTGTTTTAGTTATTGTTGCTATATAATAACTTATTCCAAAACATGGTAATAAAATGATATTATGATGTTCACTGATTCTGTGAGGCAGAAATTCAGACAGGAAGCAGCAGGGTTGGCTTGTCTCTGCTCCACATCTAGGCCTTGTCTAGGGATACGCTAATAGTCATAGGCTGAAACTCTCTAAAAAGCACCTGAACATGGCCTCCCCATGTGGCGTGGGTATCCTCGCAGCATGGCAACCTCGGGGTAACTGGCATTCTTACATGGCAACTCAGCATCAAGCACAAGTATTCCAGTGAACAACTTAGAGGTGCACAGCCTTATATGAAACAGCCTTGGAAGCCACACAGCATCACACAGTTTATAATTTTATTTTGGAAAATAAAATCCTCTACACCAGCTTATCAAGGAAACTGATGTAGAAGACCAAAGTGCTACTGTCGACATACATAGTGACAGGAGGAAGACCTCCTGTGTTCCTCTTAGCTGAAATGGGTCTGCCCTTCAACTTAATCTTATAGGTAGGATCCAAGTGATCCATTAACAATTTCACTACCTGCCAGAAGAAAATTAAAAATATTAAGAGAAAGACAACATACCCTAAAGCTACTTCAATATAAATCCACATTGTCTACCATGTAATAAAAAATATATATTAGGGAAAGAAGCAGGAAAAAATGAGAGACAACCAAGGAAATAATTAGTTGAAGCAAACGTTTATTCATGATGAAAACTCTCACTAAACTTAGACAGAAAGGAACTTCATCCATGTGATTAAGGGTTGAAACACCTAAGCAATCATACTTAATGGTGAAAGACAGACTGCCTTTCTCCTAAAACAGATAGCAAGGCCTAGATGGCGGCTCTCACCACCTCTTTTCAACACTGTAGTGGAGGTGCTAAGTACTGCCATCTGGTGCAAAGAAAAGGCACCCAAATTGGAAAGGGAGGAGTAAAATTTTACTTATTGGCATGTGATATCATCCTGTATTCAGAAAATCCTGAAGAACACACATGCTCACACACACACACACATTAGAAGTAACAAACAAGCACAGCAAGGTCAGAGGACACAAGATCACAAATCAACTGTATTCCTATAAATGAACAATTAGAAAATGAAATAATAAACACCTTTCATAATAGCATCAAAAGAAAAAATATTTAAAATAAATATAATAAAAGCTGTTCAAGGCTCATGCACTAAAGATCACAAGCATTGCTGAGGGAAATTAAAGGTCAACAAGTAGAGAAAGATTCCCGTCAATGGCTTGAAAGAGCCAATATTGTTATGACAGCAACTCTACCCAAATTAATCTTGATTCAACCAACTGCTATAAAAATTCAAGCTGGTTTTTTTGTGGACATTTACAAGATGACCCTCAAACTCATATGGATATAAAAGGGATCCAGGAGAGCCAAACAGTTTTGGAAAAAAACAGATATGAGGGCTTACACTTTCTGTTTTCGAAAGTACTCCAAAGCTATAGCAATCAAGAAAATGTGTACTGGAACAATGGAATGAAATTAAGAGTCCACAAATTAATCCTTACATTTTTGGTCAATTGATTTCGACAGAGAATCCACAACAACTCACCAAAGAATGGTCTTTGTTAGTAAATGGTGCTGTGAAAACTGAAAATATACCAGCCTTCAAAAGGAAGAAACTTCTAACATATCCTACAACATGCTGAACCTGAAGGACATGGTGCCACATGAAATAAGCCAGTCACAAAAGGACAAACACTATGTGATTCCACTCATGTGAGGTACCCTTCATAAAAATAAAAAGGTGGACGGTAGTTGCAGGGCCGTGGGGAGGGTCCAGTGGGGAGTTAGTGTTTAACGGGCTCAGTTTCAGTTCTGCAAGATGAAGAGAGTTTGAAGATGGATGGTGGTGACAGTGGCACAATGTGGACGTACTTCCTACACTGAACTCCACACTGAACAAGGGTTATGACGGTAAACTTCATGTGAATTTTGCCACAATTTTTCAAAACTGAAAAAGGGCAAATAATCAAAGTAAAAACTGAAACTGGGAGCATCATTACTGACACTACAGAAATTAAAAGTGTTATAAGACATATGATGACTTTATGCCAACAATTAGACAATTTGGGTGAGATGGACAAATACCTAGAATGACACAACCCAAACTGAATTGACGCAGAAGAAAAAGAAAAACTGAACACATCTATAACAAGTAAAAACAAGAAATTAAGTAGTAATTAACAGTCTTCTCACAAACAAAACCCCATGCCCAGACCGCCTTATAGGTGAATTCAGAGATTAACTTGCAATGCAAAAAATATACATAACGTTTCCTAGCCTTGAATAAACTTTACCTTCAGGATACCAAAATTAAACTCACAAGTATTCATAAACAACACTATTTCTAGAAATTGTTTCCTAACTTCAAAAAATGATAATACCAACATATTCAATGTACATGAACAAATAACAATAAAACTGATTATCCCTAGCTAGCTAGCCTAAGAAATTTCTAAATTTTTCCAAAAACTCTTCAAATCACCAACTCTCCAGTTCCTCCAAACTATTTGGTTTACACTGACTCTTAAGTACACTTATATAATTTTATGGTTCTATCTTTACACTAAAACAATACTCACAATTTGCTCAATGTTTACTTACAAAATAAATTCCAATGCACAGGTAAATACACTGACAAATACCTACCCTTCAAATAGATAGTAGTGTTCTTGAATGTCACAAATATGCACAACCACCAAAAATACCTTGTATAAAACCAAATTAAAATATACATGAAACTATAAAACAAAATGAATGAAAGAGGGAAGGATGAAATTAAGTCTGACTTCTCTACCCTTTTACAAGTGTTAGTCCTAGAAGACCTACATTTTCTAGGGAATATATTTATGTAGCATTAACTCTCTATATACTACCCATGATTGCAATTACGACTCTACAAAGTAACAGATGAAACAAAGGCGAGAAACACCTGAAAAATATCGGACGGTAATGGTAAAATGGTATTATCTAATGACTGTGAAACCACATGCAAAGAACACTGTATCAGATACAATGTTTACCCTTGAACAACTTGGGGTTAGGTCCATTGACTATCCCCTATAACTTTTGACTCCCCAAAAACTTAACTACAGCCCATCTGTGTCCAGGGGGATTGGTTCCAGGAACCCCGTGAATACCAAAATCCATGGATGCTCAAGTGCCTTATATAAAATGGTGTAAAGCAAAACACATATCGGACCTCTGCATCCGCAGATCCCCAACCTTGGACTGATGATACTGCTTTCTATCTCCAGTTGGTTGAATCTGTGGATGTGAAACCCAGGGATCCAGAAGGCCAACTGTATATTCATTGGGGGGAAATCCACACATACGTGGACCCATGCAGTTCAAACCACTGTTGTTCAAGGGTCAACTGTACTTTAGGGGTGAGCCACAGATCCTACGAAATATTTTTCAAATCACATCACAATTTTTGGTCACATATAATTTCTGTAACATTCTAATCATTGTCTCCTGGGGAAATAATATGAACAATCTAGATTCCTTGACTATACTTTAATATTAAAAGAAGTCCTATGCTTACCACTTTTATTATGTATCTGGAGCATCTAAAACAAAAGAGTAATTACTGGGTGTCCTATGTATCATTTGACGCCAAACTAATGCATAAATGATCTGAGCTTTCATCTCCCTCTACTGAAAAACAAGCAAAAATTAATGCGTATGCTCTACTATAATCTCCAAAGTACTACACACTTTATTAAGAATTACTCAAGACTTTATTTTGAAAATTCCTACTATAATCAGAATTTCTTTTTACTTAACAATTCCTAAAAAGTCACAATAGAACAAAATATGGCATAAACAAATTATACATATACTATGACATATATATAATTACACATACAGTATAACAAATGAAAACATCTTTTCTTAAATAATTAGTAATATATATCCACTTTGGAAAAATACATGTAGCCTATTCCAGTCTTTATTTAAAACTGTAATTGTCTCTTATTCATAAATCCTACCTTCAAAAAACAGATTTAA
This sequence comes from Miniopterus natalensis, assembly GCF_054644295.1. Taxonomy (NCBI): domain Eukaryota; kingdom Metazoa; phylum Chordata; class Mammalia; order Chiroptera; family Miniopteridae; genus Miniopterus; species Miniopterus natalensis. The sequence goes on along the minus strand of NC_142093.1, from coordinate 7,982,410 downwards.
CCATTAATCTAACCATGACAATGTGTGTGTGTACATATGTAATAACACTGTCCTAAATATTTGTTTCTTGCAGAGCAGTATCAGAAATTCAAGTTACTTTTCACAAAATATTTCCAAAACAAATGCAGTAGCTTTCTTATGATAATTATTGACATTTCTAACAGTTAGTGAGCATTTACCATGTACCAGGTACTAGTACAATGCTTTACATGTTTTTACTTATTTAAATCCTCAAAACCAATAAATGGAGTAGTTATTATGATGATCTACATTTTATAGATGAAGAAACTGAGGCACAAATAGGTTAAAAAGCTTTTATACCATGTCAGATTCAATGCAACTGATTCATCAATCTGTGTCCCTCACTACTTGTCAGACTTTATTCTGACAGTTTGCTTGTCTGTCAGGCACCCTCTGGATGTCCATATATTACCTCAAATTTAAAATGTCAGATAAGCACTCCTTCCTAAACATGGCTGCTATTTCAGATTTCTTTCAAAGTTGACTTCCAGTGAAATAAGCAACTGCAGGAAAGTAGCACTTATCAACATCAAGCACTGCCCCATTACCAAAGAACAGCTAGACAGTTTCATGCTTTTTAAAAAACTTTATCTTTATTGTTGAAAGTATTACAGATGTCCCCTTTCCCCCCATTATGCTCTTTTTAAAAGGCTGTTACATTCTCTAGTTCCCATAATGATCTATTCAAGCATAAACAAGTAACCAACCAACCAGCCACAACAAAACCTACAAAACATCCTGAAAAGAGACTAGTAACTTTTGGAGAAAACACTCTACAAATAAAAACAATTACCTTGAAAAATTAAATACTGATAATTCATAATAGGCTGGAACTATGGGAAAGTTAAAAAAATTTTCTAAATGTAAGGGCAGCACCTTCTATAATTAAAGCAATACCTGGGGGAGATAAAATAAATGCATTATAATTCTAGGCCATTTCCAGCACAATGACATTTTTACTCTTATATTTACTCTGAATTAAGTTTAGCACAGAATTACTGTGGCTCTGTATAGTATGAACTCCATGTAGAGGAGGGACAGAATCTAAGCATTTTCACACATAGTCCAGGATTATTTTCTCTCTCAAAATAATTCAGGAAGTTTTCCAGAAAACTCAACCTTGGCTGTGTATCAGAATCACCTGGGGAGTTTAAAATCCATAGCCTGACCAATTAAAATAGAATCTAAAAGTGAAACCCAGGCATCAGAATTTTTTAAAGTTTCCTTTCTTAATTCCGATGCAAAGCTAGGTTGAAAAGCACTGTTGTTACAGCCCCTTTTCAAAATATTTTAATAGGCAAGAGAGTTTCAAGTATTGATGTCTGCAACCAAGAACTACTGAAAACCGTGCTGCCCGAGACTCGCAGCCCCACAGGCAGGGACAGCCACGAACAGCAGCGGTCTCCACTGCCCTGGGATGAGTAACAGCAGCAGTCGAAGGCCGAGTAGTATTCACGGCAACTGAACCAGTTTTTTGTTGCTGTTTCTGACTTTGTTTTGTTTTAGTCTAGTCTTAGTCCACAAAACCCTGTTTCTTATATTTGTCTCATCAAAGTTATGACTTTTCCTTAAATGGGACTTCAAAAATAGTTTTTCAGAAGTATAACTTAGTATTTGATTCTCTGCTTTAGCGACAGCTACTTCCACTTTAATTTACGTATTGATTCACTCTGTTAGGAATGAGGAGGGGGGAAGGAGCCAAAAGTAGGCTCTTGAAAGAAGTTTATGGGAAAAACATAAAGAAGGTAAAAATACACACAGGGAAAAGAAGCGCTAAAATGTATGGACCAATGACCAAGGGCTTACAGAAAACTCTTCCTCAGATAATTTACCTACTTTTCAGACAGCAATATAAATAATGGGTAAAAGCAGACTGGAGTTGGAGATTTCTGAGTTACTCAGTAAGCTTTATGTCTACGGGTGATTTATTTAATTTCCCTGAGATTCATCCATAAAATAGTGAGGAGCTGTCCTAACGTAACACTGGTCTCCTCTCTCTGCTCCCTTACACACCAGGACCAGGGTAATCTGGTCCATTTAGAAGAAAAGTGGTTTATGTTAGATTAGCCTTTCTCTGACTTCCCTTTGTTTTTGGAGATCATTACTGCAAGCTGTAAGTTTTGGGTAGGCCCCCATTTGAAGACGCTCTCCTATGTGCCCACGTGGGTAAGTGTAAATTAAAGATTCGGCAATGATGAACCCATTTGCCCATGTTTGTATGTCACATTTATCAATACTGCTTTTGGCATTTTTTAATAAATGTGATATTTTGCTCGTCAACTGGCTTTCCCTCATCTCTTTCTGAAGTGGTTTACAGCCCGGCCAGCATGGTTCAGCGGTTGAGCGTCCATCTAGGATCCAGGCGATCGGGGTTCAATTCCCAGTCAGGGTACATGCCCGGGTTGTGGGCTCGATCAATGACTCTCTCATCATTGATGTTTCTATCTCTCTCTCTCCCTCTCCTTCCCTCTCTCTGAAATCAATAAAGATATATTAAAAAAAAAAGAAAAAGAATTTAAAGTGGTTTACAATTCAGGAAAAGAACTGGGGTACCAGTTATTAGACTCCATTTAAACCTTAGTGCCAGCTCACTTTATAGAGCTGTGTTAAGCTTTAAATGAGATAATACATATAAAACTCCTAGCACAGTACCTGGAACATAGTAAGCACTCTACGTAACTGCTAATAAAATAATAAAAGACTCAAAAATAGAAAGGAAAAAAGGGTATTTTTAAAGCACTTACTGGTTCTTTATAAGATATCTAAATGTGAATTCAAATGTAATATTCTTTCTGAAATACATCAATAAAAACATGAAACCTCCACTCACTGAAAAAAATGTGACCTGTTATTAGTTGTAATATGGCATTTAACGAACCATTAGGCATGGAACATTCTTTATAGCCCATAAAATCCTCAGGAACTATTCCATACAGAAAATAAAATATAAAGTACACAGCAGAATCAGACAATGCTATAGCACATAAAATAGTAAATTTTAACATTTTTAGAATCACTTTGATGTCTAAAAGTTTTAAGAAAAAATATGCTAGTCAGTTTATTCTATAAATGTAACTACATTATCAATATGCTAATAGCACACTAAAAAAAACTAAAGATGTATTTCATCAGATAAAAAATATGTAACAGAAAACTTATTCTTCAAAATGAGCTCAGGAAGCTCAATCACAGCAGCAAGATTTACTAATTTGAGACTTATGGACCACCAGGAGTCTTGTGAACCCCTGAAATCATTTGTAAAATGTACATGCATGTAACATGTACGTGCCTATGTGGTCAAAACCCCCTCTACTTTGACTCCATTCTCAAAGGTTACCATTCGGAAAAGGTAGACAGTGAAGCATCACCTTATCGTGCAAGGGATAGCTCCCAGGTTGTTCATTTATTCAGGTTTTCTAGTACATTCTCTTGCATTGTATTTTTAATTTGGGTAATTTTAATACATAACAAACTTTTAAAGAATCAAAAACAGAATCTACTTTTCAAAAATGGCTACTTACCTTTTAAGTGTTCTGTTGTTTTTCCATTAACATGCAGCACTGATACTGCTGTTCTCAAGTCCATTTTTTCATTTTCCTGCTTGTCTTCCATTGGTAGCCTTTTTATCACGTTTTCAATGCAACTGGTGTTACTCTTCAGAGCAGCAGGTAGTCCCCAGAGTGAAGCTGCTGCACGCTTATCAGATGCGACAGTACTTTTGGGGTTATGTTCTCCACCATCACCCTTACTCCTAGGTGTTAAACTTCTAGAATATAATCTTTTACTAATATGGCTTTTGCTTAAGGGGTTCTTACAGACATCTTTTCTCTTTATAGTTTTCTGCTTTTTTAGCTTCCATTTCTCAGTGCATGTACGATTTACATTTTCTTTATTGTAACACTTGTGATCTACCGTTGGGCAAACAGGCTTCCCCCGTAACTTACACTGGATCGTGGCGGATCCAGTGGTAGTAACTGCACCAAGATGACCGGAATCATCAGAATGCACTGCAAGGCCACATGCAACCAAGATATCTGCCAGGTTGCTTTTCTCACAAGTGACATCTACTTTCAGTTTTGTTTCAAAACTATATTCTCTAAGCTGAAAAACTAAACCTGGTTTACTGAGGAAATCTAGAAAAAAGCCTTTGGCTTCTTCATTCCAATGTTTCCCGTTAGCAGGTAGGATACCATACAAGACACAAGGGTAACTCAGCCTTGGCAAATTCAGAAGTTCCTCAGGAACAACTCTAAGGTTTCTTACATCTGAATAAGGTATGTGTATGGAAAATCCATAGTCAATCAACACAATAAGTAAAGACTGATCAGAGGCTTGGGAAATTTCTACTCTATTCCATTGATCTTCCAATTCACATCTGAACAAACAACTAGAACCAGGAATTACGTGCTCTTGAGACAATGCTTGCAAGGTGTCTGGTAGATCAGAAAGCAATATAAAGACAGATTTCATTGTGTCAAAGAAATCATCTAACTGAATGAAGAAGTCGGATGGGTCGGAAACAGCAGTGGCAATCCCGGAATATCGCCCTCCGTTCTGGAGTCGCGCCCAAGTAAACGATCTGACTGTACATGACAGCACGGGAGCCTTAGATGCCACACTGAAAATAATTTCTGAAGACCTAAGTTTGTTTTCTTCAACATGAACTGTATTTAAATTTAAATATTCCAAAAGTAACAGACCATCTATCAAAATGTCTACTTCCCAGGCAGAGTCTAAATATTTCAGGAAAAGGATGTCTATTTCCAAATGAGCAAATAAATGCACAATGGACTCAAACGACACATTTCTAAAATTTTCAAACCAAATCCACTTACAAGGCACAGCTTGTCTTGGAATATTTCTGACTTCATTACTAAGCACCCTGATATTACTTAAAGGCACTATGTCATACCTACCACAATCTACTAAAAAAACAAGCACTTTTTCATCAACACACTTTTTTTCTACTTTTGATCGATACCACTTCAAAGTATTTTTAGATTTTGCCAAGCATTCTAAGCCTTTTTCAATATTTTCCATTGATGAAAAAGTTTGTTTTACTTCTTTAGTAATTAACACTGATAAATCTGATACCTTTTTTTTATTTTTAGATAACTTCACATAAAATGCCCCACTTTTTGAAACATAAAGTATTTCAGCCTTTTCAAGCTGTCCAGGTTTTAGCTGTTCAAAAGGAATGTTAGCCAGCTGTTCGCAGGATGAGTGGAGGCCCGGAGAACCTTCACGCTCAGTCACTTCTCCTCTCCTCCCGTCCCCGTTGTCACCAGGGCTCACCTTCTGAGAAACAACGTGAGGCCTTTGCAATACTGTTTTCTGTAGTTTTGGACATGCTGTCCATTTCAGTAGTTCATTAATGACACACTTTTCATCACAGATTATGTTCACTTCCCATTTCTGCTCATGCTTTCTCAAAAACTCACAAGAAACTGTTTTGTTACTTACTCGTGAAGCAAAATAATCTACAGTTTTACTGTCCCATATTTCACCAGGCTCATTCCACTTGACTCCACTGAGAAAAGAGTGGAGTCCCAGCTGCGGAATAGTTAAGAATTCTCTCTTAAGTTCATAAATTTTAGATAAGTTTACTACTTCAGTGTTACCATAGTCAATAAATTCCACTTCAAAAAAATTTCCCGGCAAGATGTTCTTAATAACTGCTCTGTAAATGGCATTTTCAGTGGTGTATTCTGCAATTACGAGATCTCCCACCATGGGTTTGACTGGCTTTCTCTCACTCATGATAGCTGCTCTTCTTTCATTCAGAGCAGCTGCAAGTCTGATGATTACATTCTCACTCTCCTCAAGATGGATATGGAAACTTGCTGGGTTGCTGATGTTAGAAACATATCCTTTAACTCTGGCATTCAAGCAAATTTTGGGTTCAGGAAGGTCTGTGATCTGTGGTCTTGTGAGACTATATGGGTTTTGTGAGGCTATCTGATGTAATTCTCTTATAAAAGACTGTGACACAATCCTTACTGATTTCTTGCCCACATCACTTTCATCAAGAGTACATGCAGATCCGGGGACAACTTTTACACCTTTATTTTTAAGTCCATCACTTGAAGACTTATTTACCTTGTTTTTGGACACAGGTTCAATATTATAACAAACTGATGGTTTCAAAAGCTGCGCATACATACTTTTGGAATTCATTAATTGATGTATTTTGCTTTCAGAATATGTCACTAGACTAGTTTTATTTATCATATCATGGTGATAGTTTTCTATTTTGCCTTTCAAAGAAACAGCAAGTCTCTTATTCTCATTTATTTTATGACCCTTTTCCACGCAGTATGCTGGGTCACAATCTTTTTTTCCATAAGCATGAAGCAACATTTTAATTTTCTGATTTATATGTTGATATCCATCATACAATTCTACGCCAAGCTGGCCATCTGACTCCCTGGACAATATTACTGCCCTTAGTGGTTTTCCCAAGAAACTATCTTCAAACCATCTATTGATTTCTGCTGGAATATCTACATCTCTAAGATCTGACAAAAAGCACTTAATAGCTTGCATAGGTATAAACAGCAACTCTGGAAACTGATCTGAAATAGCCCTCAACATACTTTCTTCTACTAATTGCTTATTTCCAAAGTCCACAAAATAGACCAGAAAGTCGGATAATGAATCTGACTTTGGCATTGCTAAAGCTCTATAAGAGAAACCATCCTCTATATATTTACATATGCACAATCTCTTTTTGCTAGAATATTTTGGACAATCTTTGAGGTTATTAATCTCTGTGATTTTTGTTTCTATTATCTCCAGGTCTTTATTATTTCTACTAAGTTGGCAATAAAACTTCTTGGGACTATATATATGAGATATATATATTTCTTCCTCACTTCCAATTTTTATATTAAAGGAAGAATAATAGTAGCTGTAAAGACTAGCTGAAGATGGGAATGGCTTTGATAATGTACTATACTGTGCAGAGCCATGATTAATAAGAAATTCTTTTGCACTAGTAAATGGATATTGTAAATCCACCAAGTTACATAAATGGTTTGGATGTATAAGAACTAGGGCACAGATGACACAAGTCAATAACCCTCTGGACGATGAAATAAAATTCCCAAAGTCTCTGCATGCTTCTCTTGTCCAACTTAATACTTTACAACTAATGGGTTCAACTAAATGGTTAAGTCTACATCTGAAGGCTTGGCCTTCTAAAAAAAGAAAATATGGGTTAATCGCACAAAGATCCTTAATTAAAACTCTTTCCTGGTAACCATAATCAACAAAAACTACATCAACTTCTTTATTTGACACTGGAGTCAAAATAGTAGCTCTATACCACTTCCGATCTTTGGAATACTTAGCAACACAAGCTACCTGCCCAACCTGATAAGGATCAGAGTGAATGCTGTAATAATTCTGAATTTGTTCCATTAGTAATTTTAGGTCTTCTAGCTTACACTGGAGCTGGCATGAAAAGTCACCTGGGCCATAACAATAAGAACACTTAACTTCAAGGACTGTTCCTGGTTTAAACATGTATTCTTTATAAGGCCATGGTGACTCAGGTCCCACAGACAAGGGATTTTTTAAATTAGAGAAATTAATAGCTGGGGACTTTAACAAATTACTTTCTTTAAGCTTATTTGAATGATACTTTTTAGGTTTACGTCCTTCAGGAAGGGCAGATAAGATCTTCTTAATATTAACTTTGTTTCTTGATTTTAAATTTAGCACTGAATATTGACTTAAAGATTTTGGATAACATTCTGGCTCTACTTCCCAATATTCTGCATATCCAGCTTGTACCATAAGAGACACAACATCAGTATTTTCAGAAGCTTCAATACTCTGAATATTTACAGTGTACTTGTCATCTTTTTTTGCTATAACTTGAAGCAAAATTGCTTTGTTCAAGACAATTTTTTTAAAATAATCAGTTGCTGCCTTCACCCAAATATCTTCCACAGGAAATATATGTGCAAGTGAGCAGCACATGGCTAAGGCAGGCAATTCACAAAACTCTGGAAGCAAAGTTCTTACATCAAAAAATGGTATGGAATCAGTATTTCCATAATCCAAAAAATAAACATTAATCTTATAACCATTAATTTCATTGATGACAGCTCTGTAAAAACGTCTGTCCTTGCTATATCTCGCACAACAAAATAATCCAGGTTCTGGGTTTCTTAGAATTAGTTCATCATTTTCACACAAATCATAAAATTTGTTTATATTTTTCATTATATCTTGAAATTCATTCTGATGTTTATTGGTGCGTACCCAGAAATTTGATGGGTTTAATACATATGCTACAAAAGCTATGTAGGCAGCTTCTATCTCCATTTCTACAGTTTTAATCGGAAAACCTACTTTCAAAGTACCTTTATTATTTAGAGAGTTTATCAACTGTTCAGTATTTCCAATAAAACTCTCAACTGCAAAGCTGTTTACATCAAAAGCACTAGTCTCTCTCAACATACTAGAGATTTTTAAATCAGACACTGGACAAAGTACTTGTGTGCCTACAGTCTTCAGCAGACACTTAGAATTAGTTGTAGACTCTTGAGTTTGTAATGTTACATAATACAAATGCTCTTCCTTATTGAGCCAATCAATGTGTGCATACACTATCTGTCCTAACAAGGCTTGTTTAAATACACTGAGTTGAAATTTTCTTGCATCGATATTTGGGCTGTGTAAATATGTTAGCGAACACGGAAATGAAAACAACGGTACTGAAATAAAATCCTGTTTAAGTTTCTTTACATGAATTGAGGGTATAGCCTCACTACTGCCATAATCCATAAACCAAATTTTCACTTGATTATTGGGCAAGAGCTGCTGAAGAATTCCTCTATGCCACTGTCCATTTCTCCTTTTCGCAACACAGAGTAGTCCAAAATTATCACATGTAGGACTACTTTCTTGACTGATAATATCATAATGCAAATTCATGCACACTGTCAAGTCTTCTAACTCTGGAATCCATTTAATTAATTGACAATAAAATTTACTTGGACTCAGTGCTGATGATACCTTTACACTTTCAATACTACCTATTGACAAAGATGGCTGCAAACTATCCAGAACGTGTCGGATATCAAGTAAAGTATCATTATTATTTAATGATAATTCAGGTGTCATATGTTGTAATAAATCGGGAATTTGTTGTGGGAATTCTTTTAACATTTCCACAATAAGACGAAATGAGTCCCCATCAATAAGTCTTCCTAATTTTAATTCAAGAACCTGGGATATAATTTTTGGCACCTCAAAAAGGATCATTTGAAGAGGCAAAAGAGCTTGTATGACACAACCTTTCACTTGCAGTCCTACTAATGACTTGAAATAATTCAAAGCCTTAGGAGGCCATTTTTCTCCAACTGGTAGTATGTTTGCAAAAATACCAACCACCACCCTGGGTGGTAGTTCAAAGACGTTGCTGCAGGCTGAAGCAACCTGCACACTGCTGACGCTCAGCTCTTCCCCGCGGTCTATGAGGAGCACGGTATAGAGTTCATTTTTCCTTTCCAAAACTCTTCCTCTCTGCCATTCTCCAGATACTCTTTCTTCTACCAAACAAAAGTCATCAATGTCCACATTATTTTTTACTTTTGGAATATGCTGTATTTCCCTCTGCAATATGTGGTAGTCAAACTCACATTCAATATTACTTCTGCCTTGAAATTTCACCAGAATGTCCTTGGGGCAAATTTCTATATGTAATATCGTCAGATCCATATCTAAAACTGTTGGTAATAGAGATGTAGTATCCATTTTCTAAAAAGCAAATAATAAGTACTAATTAACTTCTGGACAGTTATAAAACTTAAATGAAATTAGCTTTATATAAATTTGGTATATAAGCATAAACCTTAACAATAATTATATGCTTGTACTTATCAAATTGAATGTGTTAATAAAAATTCTATACTCTGGGCAAAATGACAGAGAGATGACTGTTCACTGTCTTCCACATTTTAAAAAAATTCTATTGAAATAATGAGAATATAAAAATAGGAAGACTATATAAATAGGTAGATACAGATATATATACATATATACACACACACACAGATAAAATCACTGTAAAACAAAGAACAATCTTTATTTTCCAGAAACTAACAACTCTACGACATACTGGGCAGATGTGGTATAAGTAGAAGGAAGCCAGATAAAGCCCATAGGAGACCTCCCTTCCTCCTGGGAGAAAGCTGCTGTCCCTCACGCAGACTTCTCCAAGGACCCGTAACTCAAGGAAGGGAGTGCTAGAAGCAAGGGCAGATGGAAAACCAACAGGGGACACTGTTTGCACTCCCCACTCTGTGTCAATTACTAATATTTGGACCCTACTGGCATCATTATGCAACTCCAGGATTCTTCTTTGATCAAGGGTGACAGGCTGAGTCCTGGATAGCACTAAGGAAGCCCAGGCTTGGAAAGATCCAGGTTAGGTACACCCAGGCCTTGTCGCTGGCATGGCTGGCGCAGAAGTGTGCATAAAGGAGAGGGGGTTCAGAAGAATTTTTTAGCACAGAGGCAAAGCTTCCTGTGACTCTGATAATTTTCTCTAGATTGTTAGAATTTTAAAAATTCCTTAAGACCAACATCTGTTATGACAGGATACAGCTGAACTCCTATTTGAGTCTGAGTTAACAGCTGACAGTTATCAATTTCTTTTTTTAAGGGTGAGGAAGAGAAAAACACTGAACCTAAAAAAAAATGAGAGAACCACTTAAAAGAAACCAAATAAATGCTCCCCTCAGGAATAAACGTACTGAAGGAAACAGCAAAGAACTGTTTTTCAAAAGTCCGAATCCTGCTTTCTGAAAGGTCAGAATAATGCATTTTTAAATGACTTAGTACTTACTAAGATGCCACAACTAAGATTAGGAAGAACTATGTACACATAAGAAATTTAAAACTGCACCAGAAAAGTTAACACAAAATAAATAGGGTAGAAGAAAATTTTGAGAGAATACCCCAAAATTCAGGGGAAAGGAATAAGATGATGAAAGAGGAGCATGGAGGACAGGAATATAAAATCTTATCAAAGCATAATGTTATCTCAGATAAAATAACAGAACAGGAGACCTTTCTAAGCCCTAAGACCCAAGGCCACAAACTGGAGTAGGCAGCTGGAAAGCTACAGAAAGAGGTAAGATTTAGGAACATCTGGGTGCTGTGGTTTTTATTTCATCCTAAATAACTAATTTGGTGTGGCAATCAGTCTGGTCTAATATAGAGAGATTCCAGGCTATGCTTACTTAATCCTGGTCTCTTAAGAATAAAATGGGCAGCATATTAAAGATTTTCATTAGAATAAACCAAACACTTCAGAACAAGAAAGGCCTTCTCAAGCCACTATTATTTAAAGTCACAGGCGTTTACCCAATTTCCAGACTCTAGCCAGTGTACAGACCTAAAATTCCTTACATGAATGAAGACCAGATACTTTTTTTTAACTCATTGGGGTGATGCTGGTTAATAAAATTATATAGGTTTCAGGGGTACAATTCTATATACATCATCTATGTATTGCACTGTGTTCATCGCCTCAAGCCAAGTCTCCTCCCATCAATACTTATCCCCCTTTTACCCTCACCTACCTCAGCATGTTTCCTTCTAGGTGAAGCATTCTCTGACCACTCTATTTAAAACTGCAACCTTTCCCTAATTTAGTAGACTCTAGGCACCTCCTTAACCTTTTTTTCTCTAGCACCAAAAAAGAGTTCTATTAAACTACTGTTTCTCAAATATTTGGTCTCGGGACTCTCTTACACTCCTAAATATTGAGGATCCTATTACAGACTGAGTTTTTGTGCTCCGCCCCCAAAATTCATGTTCAAACCCTACCTCCCAAGGTGATAGTATCAGAAAGTGGGGCCTTTGGGAGGTAATTAGGAGTAAACGAGGTCGTGAGAGGGGAACCTTCGTCTGTGTGATTAGTGCCCTTATAAGAACCACAAGAGTGCTTGCTTCTGTCTGTTCACTGCCACCTGAGGCTACAAGGAGCACACAAGCATCTATATGCTAGGAAGCAAGTTCTCACCAGAAACTAGATCTGTGATCACCTTGGACTTCCCAGACAGCAGAACTGTGAGAAATCAATCTCGGTTGTTTATAAACTATCCAGTTCAAGGGACTTTGTCATAGCAGCCTGAGCTAAGGCAGACTTAAAAAAGTGTTTATGCAGCTTCTAATCTGTCAACATTTACCATATTTGAAATAAAAACAAACTTTTAAAATATTTATTAATTTTAAAATAACAATAAGCCCATTAAAGGTTAAATCTTTTCATGAAACATAATTATATTTTTCAAAACTAAAATATTTAGCGAAAAGAATGATATGGTTTTACAATTTTTGCGTATCTCAATGTCTGTGCAGAAAATAGCTGGATTCTCATAGCTCCTTCAATGTGTTGCAAAATGTTGTTTTAGGTAAAGTACGTGAATGAAATATGGCCACACACAGATACATAGAGAAGGAAGGAGTGTTTTAATAGCTTTTTCATATAACCAAGGATATTCTTTTTTTATATTCACAAAAATTCAATGAGTGGTAATTTCTTATAATTTATTTAAAAATAGAATATTAAACCATATAAATGAACTTTTGGTACTCTATTACCTTAAAATCCCTTCGTCTACCTTGAATTTTGAACGGAATTTGTAAAATGAATGATTTTAAAGATACTACATTGATTTGTTTGAAAATATTGATTCAGAGTTATGCAGCCAACATCTCAGTATCACCACCAACCTTATCAGAGAGCTCAGATACTGAGAAGCCTTCAAGCTTGTAGTTACAGGCACAAGTTTCCCAACTTTCTAATTTTGCCTTTAAAGCTTAAATTTTACCATTGATAGTGTCAGCTGTTTCCCTTAAGGTGTCAAACTTGCTTTTCTCATTTTTGAAAAAATACCTGCAACATACCCAAATCTGAATAACCATAGCTTGTTATTGAAGTAAAAATGGAACCACTGTATGGTTCCATTTTTACTTCAATAACAGGCTATACAAGGGAAATTACTCAGCAATAAAAAGGAACAGGGTATTGATATACACACCACAACACAGACGAATCACAAAATAATTATTCTGGGTGAAAGCAAGCTGAGAGAAAATGCGCACTGAATTCCACTGATAATGGAAAAAATAAAATGGAGTAAGTATTGCTAAGAGAGTCACTTAAAGTAAGAATCAGGAGGGACCCTGGCTGGTGGCACAGTTGGTTGGAGCATCATCTCACACACCGAAGGGTTGCAGGTTGGATACCAGGTCAGGGCATGTACCTAGGTTGCATGGTTCTGGCCCAAACGGGAGGCAACCGATGAACGCTTCTCCCCCGCACATCGCTGTTTCTCTCTCCCTACCTCTCTCTAAAAAGTCAATAAAAACATACCCTCAGGCGAGGACTTAAAAAAGTTAAAGTGTCAGGAGGCTATTAAGGAAGTGGGGCCTATACACACCTGGTGCCTCAGTTCTCAGAGCTGCTATTAAACTGCTTAACCTGTTGCTAAACTCGTTAGGGCGGAGGCATAAACATCCCAGAGCAACTGCTCCCGGGACACACAGATGGCACCTCCCTCCCTTGCAGACTGGCGCCAGCCAATCCCTGACCCAGGCGGCGAGCCTGCACCTGCACGGGAGGGTTACGCTGTCTGGGGGGTGCCTCTAGAAGCCCCAGCCTTCCTTTGCCTCCTCCGGAGTGCGGCTGGAGTTGCTACTCAGTCTTATCTCCTGGGTTGCAACTCGTTTTGCCCAAATAAATGCCTTTGTTATTTATTACAGCTCGAACCTCGTCTTTGGTTAGCACCATTTATACAGAATCCTGAAGCAGGTCAGTGCTGTGGGGCGGGGGACAGACCACACGGGTAAGAGTATCCTGATCAGAGTGCCTTGGTGGTGTGTGTGTCAAAGTTACCCAATCCTGCACTTAATGTAGACTGCTTTTCAGTTACAGTCTAACACACACAACCTAAGTGTTTATTAACGGTGGAGTATTAGAATAAATCAGAGCTTACTCTTATTACTAATAAAAAGCCATCGGTCAAATCCAGCGGTGCTAAAGGCCAGGCGCTAGGCCCCGTTATGCCGCGGGGGAGGGGAGGGGAGGGGGAGGGGCGGGAGGGGGAGGGGAGGGGCGCGTCTGGAACAGGAGGCGACGCACGTGCACGTGGCGGCGGCCAACAGCTGAGGGCGCGTTCGCAGCCGGTACTGGACACACACGAGGGGTTCGCTTTCCCTTCTTTCCAGCTCACACGCCGCACACACTTCTATTTCTTTTTTCTCCCTTAACTTACCTTTATTGCTGTAAGTATTGCAGGTGTCCCCTTTTTCCCCCTATTCTTTCTTTTTTAAAACTCCAAAAGCTCCAGTTACTTTGAATGTGCAGTAAAGCATGACCCCCAGGAAGCGGCCCCGCAAGCACGGGTTTCTCCAGGAGAGGCTTCCTCACCCGGACTCTGTCTGGCCCTCCACGAGGGACAAAGGACAGGCCCACGACAGGCTCTGAACCCACCGCGGGGCGACCCTCCCTGAACCCGCACCCACGGGGGTGAGGGCAGCGGGGCCGTTGGGAGGCGGCGGGAGCCAAGGCCAACCCCTCAACCCCGCCACACGCGGCCAAGCGCCCGGCCGCTCCTCTGAGGCCAGAGCCACCAGGGCTCAAGGAACACGACGCCATGGGACACAATAACGCCTAGACCATAAAGACACGGAGCGCGGACTTACGGAGGGAGCGCAGCTGGAGAAGCCGGGCCAAGATGGCGCCGCACTGGGCGTCTGCTCGCGCCCGGGAGGCCGCGGCGCATGCGCAGAGCGTGGAGGCCCCGGGGGGGGGCTGGGTCGGTTCCCCCGCCCCCACCCCCACCCCCACCCGGGCCGCGTGGGGCCAGGACGGCCTCCCTCGGCCCCGTCAGAGCTCCAGGCTCCAGGCGGACGACCTCACGGGCTCGTTTCTCTGCAGCAGGCTGGGGGCCCTGTTCCAAAGCAGTGAGGTCCAAACCCGGCTCGCTTTTTATCAAGAAGCGAGAAGAGCCACCGTCCAGCTTCCTAAAGACACCTCGGAGCCTGAGCCCCGCCCGAGACTCCGCGCGAGGAAGCGGGAGGGGAGCCCTGCATCTCAAATGGTTTGAAGTTCCACGCTCCGAGGTCCGTACAATGCCGCCGAAGTTAGAAAAGTGTAAAAAGGAATGAATTTCAGCTTTATCGCTTTTTTTCTTTCCGCTTTCCATCACTCTTAATAAATTACAAAAAAATAAATGAATCACAAAAATGAAATCATCCTTGCCCTTAAGAAAGCTAAAAAGGAGTATAATGTAGCAACGGAAGTGAGACATAAACACGAGGACCTGCGAGAGAAGATACTATGTAGCCGCAGAGCAGACGCGTTGCGCAGAAGAGATCCTGCGGCTGGAGAGACTGGAACGTGCGCGGAAGGAGCCACATCTACAGCTGTGCCTCCCTCGTGCGAGATCCGCCAGGTGAGGAGCTGGAGATAAGTGGGCACCTGAATATTTCTCATCTTTTTTTTTGCTATACCTTGAAGCAAAATAGCTTCATGAATTTTATTTCCTGGAGACTAGTCCGTCAGTTCACAAGTATTTATTGGGTGCATACGGTGAGCCAAGCAAACAAGCAGGTGGTAATGATTCAGAGCGATCAGTGTTAAGATAGGAAAGGGCACGATCCGATCAATTACTGGCTGGGGTTTTTATCTCGCTGACTCCTACCCTCTAAGCATAGATAGTTCTCTGACTTCGATGGCAAGGCCAGGATCGCAGGGCGCTCGCCCAGCCTTACCAATCATTTAACCCTGACCCTGAGCTGAGCAGCAGCTACTTAGTAGGATGTTGCAGTCGTCGAGTGGATCACTAGTGTTAACTCTGGCATCCTGCAAGGAATCGGTCAAGAACTGTAATAAAAATGACGGGCACAATCCTCGGTGTGTTACTGCTTCTGAGGAAGCTTTGGGATAGAGCTATGTACTACTGACTCTTGTCTGTAAATCCAGCGGCTGTGTCAATTGTGAGATTACTCACGAATGTGGTCACTATATTGCAGTGCACTTTGTGGTGTGGAGATCTATAGTGTGGCAGGCTTTATTCACGACCACCACCACCACCCCACACACACCCCACCCCCGATAATTTAAAATTATAAAACTTTTCAAACACATCAAAAGTTCAGAAAGTAATGTAACATGTCCTCCCCATAATCCCTAAAAGATAACATTTTACTTCTCTTGCCTTCAGATCTGTCTCTGTTTTTGTCATTTTATTTGTAACACAAATGAAATAAAACATTAACGATACAGCTAAAGTCACCTTTGCCACCTCCCCCACCCCAGTTCCTTCAGGCTTGGTTCCTCCCAGCGGAAACCAAAATCTTGAAGTTGGTAAATTGGCATTCTAATTCTTATTTATTAAGTGAGAATTTAAAATAAAATTTTAAATTGAAAAACTAAAACTAAAGCTAAAAGTTAAAATTTTTAATTTTAATATATGTATATATGCATAAACAATATAGACTATTGTTTATGTAATACAAATACGCTAATGTGCAACATTTTATATACCCTTCTGAAACTTTAGTCTAATTTAAAGTTACACTTTCAAGATTTTTAGATACAGGGTGGGGCAAATGTAGATTTATTCTTGTATTATTATTTATTTATCATTGTATTATTTTCCATAGGAACGACTGGAAACCTACTTTTGCCGCACCCTGTATGTTTGTAGGCTTTTAGTTGTAAAGCAAAACTTGATACTGAAAGACTTAACACTGTCAGATCATGCTGCTTCAGTGTGTACTGTTCAGGAGAACCCTGAGAAGTATGCAGAAGACGGGGAAGGGAAAATTGCAAATATCTAGTGAGGTAAAATGTTATGTAATGTAAACTGAAAAAAATATCTAAGGCAATTATGCTTTTATCTTCCAGAAGAAACCATGTTGCAGGGAGTTAAACAGCTTGTCTAAGTGATTAGAGACCAGTTTAGATTATGTAAAGACAACTAAGGGCCCAGTTTGTAAGACAAGAAAAGAACTGGCTTTAAAAAAAAAAAAAAAAAAAAATGCATAGGGAGGAATATTAATGCTGTGACTCATTTACGACCCAAGGCAGGGGACCATAGGTGAGAAGTGACGCAGGCCTGTGTCTGGGCATTGCCACATTTCTGACCTTTCTTTCATCCACTGAGGATAGAAGAAATACACAAAAATAAAGCCTGCCGCACTATAAATCTCCACACCACAAAGTGCACTGCAATATAGTGACCGCATTCGTGAGTAATCTCACAATTGACACAGCCGCTGGATTTTTTTGTGAGAAAAGCTAAGTCTTTTAGAATGCTTCTGAGAAGAATCTAATCTATTTGGAGGACAAGTGTCATCTTCAAGACAAGATACATCAACTGAATTCTGAATTTCTTATCAGTAGCAGCCTTCCCTGGCCCTCACCGTTGGGCTGCAAGAGGTGCCCCTCTTCTGAGTTCTGACAGCACCCTGGACATCCGCTCGGTGGAACACTTAAATTATTTTTTTTAAGATTCTTATTTTTTTATCTGCTTTTCCCACTAGACAGTGAGCATATCCAGAATGCAGACATCGTTAGCATTTGTGTAGTTTTCAGTTTTCCAGGGACTCTTATCAGAGGTTCTAAGGCAGGCATACTCTCCCATCTCTGGGGGATAGTGTTTCATTTTTCAGGTGTTCATAGGCCAGTTGGCTCCTTTCCAGATTAGTGACTCAAAGGTTAGCACCATAGCCGAACTCCGCCGCAAGACCTGGGGTCAGTCGGAGTGGAAAACAGCACTGGGTTCCACCGGTACCGGGGCTGGACTCGGCAACGAGCGCCCTCTACAAAACTGCGCTGGAGTGTGCTCCGTGTAGTTACACAGGCTTCAACTCAGATGTTTTTCAGGTGGCATTGTCAGTTGGGCCCCGGGTGAGCTTTATCTTCTGCTGTGTCAGCCATGCTTGTGGGAGATGCTAAAGAAACAAATTGCCCGGTGACTCCTTTAGGGCCTGAAAGAATGCGAGCACCTTCCCGGCCGCCTGCCTTCCTGGAAGGGCGGGGCACATGGCAGGGTAATACAGCTATTGAAGATTCTGATTTATGTCCCAGATCATGTACCCAGACCCCAGAGAAGAAATCAGAAATTTTATGATGTTCCTTGCAGGTTCCAGATCATCAGACCTAATCCTAGATCTTACCCCACCCCCTTTTTTAACTGCTTTTTCTGAGTAGAACTTTTCAATTGCAACATTATAGTGGATTCTCTGGGTAAGAAACGTGTTTTCACCAAACCTCTGGGTTCTGATGTGTCCATTTACACCCCTCAGGTGAAAGTTACAACAGACACGGTGTCTTTTTTCAGAAACGTCTGTGTCAGTGCAGACATTCCGTCAGTTTGAGAAGAGACAGCAATCAAGTCCATGGCTGTCCCCATAAAGCATTGACCTGTGACAGCGGGTCATTAGCCCCAGAGCCATGAGAAGACCTCTCTGGAACTCCTCCAGCCTCTGCTGCCAAGGCTCCTGGTACTAGAGCCCAGCAGACAGAAATGCACTGTTCTTGTCAGGAACACACAGACGGGACTTTGGAGTGAAGAAATCATATTTGTAGAAACCTTTGCCCAGAGTTATAAATCTGTGTGCCACGTGGCAGATGTCTCTGACTCTGGAACAGAGAACAAAGAGCACATTAGTCAGTCACACGGAGGAAAACACCAAAGATGCAGAATCCACCGGGGTGCTAATAACCTCCCCCGTCCCCTCCCCTCCCGGAGGACCACCTGTCTTCCCTTGGACTCCTCCAGTAGAGATTTCTTGGAGCATTTCGGCTCCAAATCTAGGTGTTTTTTATAATAAAACTAATACCAAGATCATCCCTGAGGCCCTAGCGATCCATTTTTAATGCTGATGACTTTAGCTCCTCCACAGAGTCATAAACCTCAAGGTGGCCAGCAGCCTGAAAGTCTGAGTTTCACTTCATGGTAGAGGCGAGGGAGTGACCTACGACCCAATGACACGAAGCCCCTCAGAGGCCCACCCATCCCCACTACACCTGCCGGGTTCTTTAAAACATTGATCTGACTCATAAATACAATGCATTTTCATTGATGAAAAAATTTCAAATTATGTAAACTATTTAAAAAGAAAAACACTTTGATAATCCCAGCACAATACACTTTGTTCAATATACTTTTTTGGGGACTAAAAATAAAACTAATGTTAAATCTTACAGAATATAAGGGGGAAATGTGGATTTCATCTTTTGATGTTTAAATCGTAAATTTTTGCCACTTATTACATAAAACATCAAAGCACACTTGGACAGGGACCTTGTTCGAGACAGGCCGTGTGTTCCAACAGTGTGTGAAACGCCGTGAAATCAGCCAGCTCCACGGCAGTGAACAGCAGGACGCTCTCTGTGAAGGTCCTGGCCGTGCCCAGAAAGCCCTGCACTCCTAATTGGCCAAATCCTGCTACTCTCGCTTGCAGGGCACAGCCCATAATCAGTGGAGGGATTCCAGGGGTGTGTGATATGACCCCCGAGTTCTTATTACAGGCGCTACAATTCAGGCAATTAAATTTGAGAGAAAGCAACCCTAGTGGGTAAAACCAAGTGATTGTGGTTTGCAGATTTGGGTCAACCTTGCCCTGAGATTAGGGCTGCCCTGCAGAGGTGACGAGACAGATCCTTGGAAGGTGGCTTCCAACATTACGTGAAGTTATCCGGGCCTAGAAAGGGGTCCTGGTGAGAAGGAAGATGGGCTGAACGCTAAGCCAGGTTCTACCCGCCCTAACTCCAAGCACTTACTGAGACAACACCTGGTTGGGCGTGATCCTAGGTGGTTCTGTAAACTCTGCAGACCATGTGGGACATCTGACAGCAGGTCTGCTCACAAATAATGGCTCCCCGGCCCTGGGGCTAATGGGTACGCTCCTGCCTATTTGTCTTGCTTTCCATTGCATTCAGTCTCCAGCGGGAACTGGGACCCCTCCCGGCTGCAGTTTCGCCATCGCACAGCCACAGGGTTGGCTGAAGGGATGGGCACAGCGCTCTCCCAGCTCTGCATTCTCTGCTCGGTGGCTCTAAAGACTCAATGTCCTGCATCAGGGTCGGAGCGGTCGCTACTCCAGCCCCACGGTGCTGGCCCTTGGAAAAGCTGAGGTGAGCTTCAGCCATCGTCCCTCTCACCCCAGTTCCCTGCGTCGTTCACGGGGTGGGAGGGAAGGACGACCGGCCCGGGGCCTTTGCAGGATGGGAAAGGAAAGAAAAAGGTCAGTGAGAGGCTGTACTTTTGCTTTTTTTTTTATTTTTTATTGATTTGCTCTTTATTTTTACTTTTTTAGTTTCAGATGCCCATGACACGAACTTACTACCACTTTTGTTTGCAGAGCACGTTACGTCAATTTCTCAGCAAGCATTGTGTCGATTACTAGGATACTTTTCCCTTAATTTCACTGGGCTCCTGAGAAGGCCTTTAAACTGCTCAGAATGCAGGCTCCTTTTCCGAAAGCTTAAGTAGTCAGCTCTCTAACAGCTGTGAGGTGGGAAATTACGAATCTTTCTTTTGAACAGTGAGGAGACCACAGCACACAGATATGAGCCACGGGAAGGGAGCTGAATTCATGTCACTGGCAGGGTCACAGGAAGGTGTACGATGACAGATCTGCAGCCGAGGGGAAGGACTGCCCAGCACGAGTGAAATCACAGGCCGTCTAAGTACCACCCCCCACCCACCCACCCCCAGACTGGGCTCGAAGGCAAAGCGCTGACTGGTGGCCGCATCTGGATAAACAGCCAGATAGTAATTTTATTTTCCCACTCGCTGTCTCTTTCAGGCTTACCATCTGAAACCAGCCACCTTGTCCCTTCTTTATGCTCCGGCACTGACAACCCGTGAAGGTTAGACGTTAAAATTGCCCTCTTTCATCTCAGGCCAGAATGACAAAGCCTTCAGGTCTCTCTGGCGAGCAGAGGGACACCAAATCAACAGCGGTGCAGAAAGAGAGTGGCTCAGGACCTCAGGTGAGCTGGGTCATCTCTGTCCTCTGTCCCGAGGACGAAGGGGTCCTGAAATGAGATGCCTCCCCAAACACCAAGGAACAGCTCTCACGCGTAGTACCAGCCCTTTGGGTAGAATAGTGGATCTCGAATTCGGGAACTCAAAAGAAACTCTGCGAAGTCATTCAGTTTATTTCCTGCTTTCAAATAATGAACAAGGATTCACTGAATTATTTCCTGCACCCACAGGCCTGTACTGGGAAGAAATTCCGCCCAGAGCATCTTTCAGGACTTGAATTATCTCAGAGTGTCCTTTGGAAATCTTTTCCAGTGTCTCACTAACATCAGCCACGCGGTTAATGTCTAACCTAAATCCTTCCTGCTACGTA
Source organism: Miniopterus natalensis (assembly GCF_054644295.1). Taxonomy (NCBI): domain Eukaryota; kingdom Metazoa; phylum Chordata; class Mammalia; order Chiroptera; family Miniopteridae; genus Miniopterus; species Miniopterus natalensis. The sequence continues at coordinate 7,960,987 of NC_142093.1, read as the reverse complement.
TTAAGTCGTTTATTTTCTTTGATACCTTAAGAAAGATGGGAGAAAAGCAGCTCTCCTTTCCTGGGATCTTTCCTTAATGTGTAAGCTTGCCTTTTGCTACGATCCAGAGCAAACAGAAATTAATGAAAATGAAGGCAATAGCAGAAGCTCTGCTTTGTTCATGGAGAGAGAGATTCGGCTTCAGACGCATCACACATGGGCCTAAGAGACTAAGAAAGAACTTAAGCCCATAGAAAGTAGAAAGAAGAAATAAAAAGACAAGAAGCAGACATGGGTAAAACAGCCAACAAATAACTCCATTTCCTCTGCCTCCTACCTCATTTCTTCTCTTTTTTATAGCTAAACTCTTCGAAGCAATCATTATTCTCACTGTCCCCAGTTGCTCCCCATATTTTTTAAACCCTTCCAACCATGCTTCCATCTTCAACACTCCATCAAAATTTATCTTGTTAAGGCCACCACTTGTACAATTCAACTTTAATTTTATTTGACCTATCAGGGGGTTGATCATGTCATTTATAATTTAGGGCACCTTTGAGAGTAAACAGAAGTGCTGTTAATTATAACACCTAAAAATAGGCATAAATTGGGTCATATGACCACCCTACCTATCAATAGCATTTAATCCTAGGTCATTGCAGGACATAGAGTGCACAGTAAATATTTACTGAGTAGATTACATTTATCAACCCCTCAAACCCTCCCCCACCTTTTGTGCTGCTGTGGTTAACTGAATAAAATTAAGCGTTTGGCAAGGTTAATTTAAAAAGAGAAGTCACACATACACACAAAAACATTAATAATGAGTGAATGGTCATAGATAGATATATGTGAAGGGCAAAAGAAAATTATAAGGGAATATTATACAACTTTATACTAACCCACTGATAACTCAAGCGCCCACCTGGCACCGTACATAGTTATTACAATATTGTTGACTATTTCCCCTATGCTTTACTTTCCACCCCATGCCTGTTTTATAGCTACCAATTAGCACTTCTCAATCCCATCGCCTTATTTTTTGAAGGCAGCTGAGAGGGTTCATTGCAGATGCATGTCTTTTCACTATCCTTCCTTTCCTACTCAGAAATACTAAGTTCTCCCCTGTGTGATGAAAAAATTAGGTAAGATATTGAAAGGAGCCTGCACTAGGAGCCAGAAGACAAATGTAGCTGCACTTCAACCAGCCACATATTTCGGGGCCGCGGCAATGACTTAGCCTCACGGGGCCTGGAGCTCTTCACCTACGAGACAGGAGGACACTACCCGCCTGTTATTTTCCAGGCTTGCTTTGGTTTGTCTTTAAGGATTTAAAGAGAATGAACATCTGGCAATGAATAAAGAAGTACATAAGTGGGAGATTCCAGCATTAGTTTGAAGGGTGTGCGTTGAGCAAAAAAATTTTTTTTTAAATGAAGACACATCAGTTGCAATGTACTTGCAACACCCTTTGTCTCCAGGCCAGATGAGCTCAACCCCCTGTTTACCACCATCCAAATGTGCCCGGAGCGTGTGTCCTTATACTTAGGCCCTACCCAGTATAGTCGAATTTGCAGCAATTTGCTCAATGTCTACTTCATAAATGGTTTTGAAAGAAAGGGAAAGGTTAGGGATAACCTTTAATCATAAGGAAAATGTTGAGTTATGTTCATTAGTCTCTGAGAGCGTGTCTTCATAGATAGATTTCCTCTGGAATGACAAAGCGAACGAAAGTGGCTGCAAGGAAAGCAGCTATCTAGGGTGCTACCATTCAGGGGAATCCAGGAGAGGTTATAATTTAATTTACATTTTTGTACAGCTTGGCAATGATTGGTTTTATTCCAGGATTTCAGATCTTTCTGAAAAAGAAATAATAAAGTAATTAAGATTGTAAAAAAAAAAAAAAAAGGTTTAGTGGTAAAACTCCCCAACAGCAAAGCAATGTACTGTATGAAAGGTCTTTAAAATAAAAGAAAATGGAGAAAAGGTGGTTCTAATGAAATTTTATTTCTAGGGGCAGATATAATCAAACTTCCCAAATATAAGTGCTTTTTTTATTATATTATTGTCTTATTCATTTGTTTGTGTGCAGAGGATTTTATCCTAAGATTATATATGTGGCTGAATAAACTTCTTTGTGTCTGTAGATTTTATATTTTAGTGGAATATTTGCATATAAATGTTTTCAACAAATCATGAAATCATTGACAATTTATGAGACATGAAGAGTTGCATTAATAAATTTGTTGGAAGAGAGGAAAAAGTGTCATTGCTCCTGAGATCTTAAATATTGAAGTTTATCTTTTCCAAAGTGATATAAAAATGTATTTCTAATGTCAAAAACATATACATATATGAAGGAATTAAAATAGGTTTATATCAATGAATTGGAGAGTATGAGGCTTGGAAGATAACTTGAAGCCAAATGGGTATAGGGTCTTGAAAACTTTAGCTTGGGTGGGGCCTCAGATGATTTGTTGTTTAATTAAAACTTTAATCTTATTTTCAGAAAAATAAGGTGGCACAAATCCCTCCAATGTCTTGTAAACCCTTCCCAGGTGCACAAACTAGAATTCATAAGGGGGAACCTGGCTTATAGCCAGTGGGTAACCATTGCAGATTCTGGGTTGAATTACAAGAATGGCACAATCATAACTGTTTGGAGGAGATCTCTTGTGGTGATTGAGGATCAGTCAGGCTGAGGAGATCCTTAAGGCCAGTTAGGAGTCTCTTTGTGTTGGATCTGAGGTAATAACAGCCAAGACAAAAGTGATATCCAAGGAAATGGGAGGAAAAGGGACAGAAGTGGGACTATGGCTTGGAATCTTGATTGACGTGACTGCTACTGACACTGTGACATGACTTTTCTCATGTTTCATCTGAAAAGTGAAGTTGCATCAGATGATCTCTAACAGCTCTGGCGTCTGTGACTAAAATGACCATCTGGAGGTAGGTCAGGAGTAGATACAGTGCAGACCACATCCCTCTTTCTCTCCGTAAGTAGAGTTCAGCTGTAAATGCCTGAGCCACACTAGTCTTATCTTTTTCTCTCTCTTGAGAACCTGAGAAATAGAGAGATTGGAAATTTGTAGTTGAATTCCATTGATGGTAGAATGGTAAACCCAAAGGCTGTTAAATCTTGCCAGTGAGACCCCAGAGTTCCCAAGGGCTACTTGTTTAAATTTCCCTGGAACCCATACAATACCCTATATTCTTCCATAAAGTTCTCCTTTTAAAGTTAAACTAGCCTAACTTATTGCTCATGCTTTAAAACGAAAATACTTCAACTAAGTAATGCTTAAAAGACTAGACAGTACAAAATTTTCTGCTGCCTTTGAGGAATGTGTTCCATCAGAGAAATGTTGCCCACTGCCCACCACACACACACACACACACACACACACACACACACACACACACACACCCCAGAAAGTTGTAATTAAGTTACCAAAATTTTGACTGACTTGTGAGCAAAGCACATTTATCCAGAATAGTGAAAATGCTAAGCAACGAAATGTGTCCCTCTCTCAACATTCAATATTTTTGAGGAACTATTTTTAGATTTTTTAGATTATGATTATTGTTATAATCATTATTACTCAAAAAATTAAAGTCTAAAATGTTTCTAAATTGAAGGATAAGAAGAAAAGTGTCATTGTCATCATTGTTGAAGAAATCTCCTGAATGGATAAAAATTACATAGTAGGAAGAACACAGATTTTGTAATCAAAGAGACCAGGTTCAGCATCATAGTTCCCTATTTCAAACTATATTACAAAGCTACGGTTATCAACAACTGTGGCATGAAAATCAGGCACATAGATCAGTGGAACAGAATCGAGAGCGCAGAAAAAAAACACATATAAGGTCAATTAATTTACAACAAAGGAGCCAACAATATACAATAGGGGAAAAAGTATCTTCAATAAATGGTGTTGGGGAAATTGAACAGCTACATGCAAAAGAATAAAACTGTATTCCTATCTTACATCCTACATAAAAATCAACTCAAAATGGATTAAAGATTTAAGTTTAAGACCTGAAACGGTAAAAATCCTAGAAGAAAACATGAGGGTAAGCTCCTTGACATCAATCTTGGTAACAGTCTTTAGGATTGACACCAAAAGCAAAGGGAACAGAAGCAGAACTAAGCGTGTGGGACTACTTAAAACTAAAGAGCTTTTGCAGAGCAAAGGAACCGACTGACAAAATCAAAGGACAACCTACGGAATGGGAGAAAATACTTGCAAACCATGTATTTGTTAAGGGCTAGTGTCCAAAACACATAAAGAGCAAGTACATAACAAAAGAACAAACAATCTGATTTTAAGATGGATAGGGAACTAAACAGACATTTTTTCCGAAGAAGACATACAAATGGCCGGTGGGTTCAAATGTAAACACTGGCGCGGTCCCTGCCCATCCGTGCAACCTCGATATTGCCCCGTCCTGTTGGAGGCTACTCCTCCCAGACGCACCACCCCAGGACGTCAGCCATGAAACTGGGTCAGACCAGACTACCACCCCTCCAGCTCGCTCCTAAATGCCGCCCTTGACACCCCCCCTTTCAGATCAACGTGACCTGCCTGTGCCAGAACCTAGCACCTCCTCGTTCCCCCAAGAATCCTCGTGGATTTCGTGCTGCTTTCCGGGTGTGGCTCTAAGACCCTTCAACCCCTTTCCTCCTGCTGTCTGTCTCCAGGTTTAGATTTGGGAGGAAAACCAATTCTGGTTTGTCATCTTCTCATTTTGGAGATGAGGAGACTGATGAATAAAGATGCTTTAGTGACCAGCCCAAAGTCACACACCTAATGGACACGAGGCAAGATTTAACTCCAGGCCGCCTGGTTCCAGAGCCATTGATTTTAGCACTCTCTCTGCTGTAGGGAAACTAAACAGTTTAAATTAGTGTGTGAATAGAGAAATAGATCGATGAAAGAGAATGACTAGTCTGGTAAGAGACCAATACACATGAGGATTTTGTAAACAATAAGAGCAGCATTTCAAATCGATGGATTTTTCCATAAATGGTGTTAGCAAAAAATATTAAAGCTGGACCTTTCCCTACTCTTTATGTGAAAATACATTACAGACAGACCCAATAAGTAAATGTTTTAAACAATGAAATCATATAGGCAGTAGAAGAAAACAGAATTTTTTAGCAGGGAAAACAAAGAAAGAGATACAAGTAATATTCCTTATAACCATTCATTCTTCTGAGACTATATCCTACCACTTGACTCATATGGAGCCACCAGGGAACTTTCTGGAGTGATGGAAATATTCTATAGCTTAATAAGGGTAATTAATTATGCATTTGTCAGAACTCACCAAACTGTGCATCTAAGATCCACTCATTTCACTGTAAATAACACTTTGGTTATTAAAAAATGAATATATGCATTTATATCAAATTAAAAATAATTATGAAAAAGACATGCGTGTTTTCTTCCAAAGTTCTGTTGGAAATCTAGATTCAAGTCTGAATATAGTCTGCGGCATAAAGCAGGAGGAAGCCCACAGCATCCCGCGTAGCCAAGCCCTGCTCTCGGGGGGGACAGATTTCCCGGAGGCTTGCCCCACCTGGGACATGCACCTGGCCCTGCCCCTAGGCCCCTCTGCCTTGCTGGTCTTACCTAAGGGGGAAGGGCACTAAGAGCCACTTGTGAAGGTCACATCCCAGGGACCCAGGCTCACTAAAACACTGAGGTTTTACCGTAAAATTGTAGAACACATCCCCTCCCTGCCACCTCCCCACCACACCAACAGGGCTCTGACACAACAGTGGGTTAGAGCTGAACTTCAAGGCTGACTCTAGCCTGGCCGATATGGCTCAGCGGTTGACCATCGACCTAGGATCCAGGAGATCGGGGTTCAATTCCCGGTCAGGGCACATGCCCGGGTTGCCGGCTGCAGCCGATCAATGACTCTCATCATTGATGTTTCTCTCTCTCTCCCTCTCCCTTCCTCCCTCTGAAATCAATAAAGATATATTTTTTTAAAAAAGACCGACTCGAAGGAGGAGTTCTTACAAAATCCTGAAGACAACAACGGAGACATAAAAGACACTACAGAAATGTGAAGCCTCTGTCACCTACAGTGACAGCAAACATTACCCAAGGCACAATTCGCAGCAGACCTGCATGGCTTCGTCTATTTTAATCATTCATAAACTTACTAAGCTTATCACACTCTTTTGCTGGATTTTCGATTGGCTATATAGCGAAAGACGCCTAACCTCTCTAATGCTTTCCTCATTGTGTAAATGATTGTACTATTGTATCATCTGATTTCTGTCTATCTTACTGCTCTTCTTGCAACTGAAATCCCTGAAGGACAAGGACTGTGTTCTCCTTTCTTGTACCTTCATAGAGAGCTTAACTCAGTGCTGGGTGCATGAATTTAGCAGATAAATGTTTCTTTTCTTGCCCCGGCCGGTGTGGCTCAGTGGGTTGGGCGTTGTCCCGTGCACCCAAAGGCTGACTGTTCGAGTCCTGGTCAGGGCACATGCCCAGGTTGTGGGCTTGATCCGCACCCAGTAGGAGGCATGTGCAGGAGGAAGCCAATTTCACATTGATGTTTCTCTCTCTCCCTTCCTCTCTCTCTAAAAAGCAATTAAAAATCTTTTTAAAAATAATTATTTCCTTACATCCTATTAATTAATACCTAGGACTTACTGAATGCCTGCTATGTTCCGGCACTGTCTGAAATGCATCACCTGTATTAACTCATTTATTCCTACGAGATGAAACTATGTTATCCCCTTTTCACATACGTGGCACAGAACGGTTATGTATCTTATGTAGCTGGTGGCAGAACCAGTGGCAGATCCAGCAGCCGTGCTCGTCCTCTGGATGCGTCTCCCACGCACGAAGGTAGCACCCGCCTTCTGCTCTGCCCTCAGACCTCTTCTGTCTCCAAATAGTCTGAAAAATTAAACTCTTGTCTCAATACAAAGTGACAATGGAGAAAGACGTTGTGAGAGAACACAAATCCCCCGAGAGCAAAGAGGTATTTGCTGATGGCTTCACTCAGAGGAAGGGCCGCTTTTTCACTCGATAGGGCAAGTCCTGGGTTGGGCAATCAATGCGTAGAGAGGCTTCTGACCTGACTTTTGGACAGAATGCTGCTCTCTTCCCCAAATCTTATCAAACACGAGATTGAAAGGTGAGTCCTGTCACATCCTGTCACGTTGCAACATCGCCTGTGTTCCTCCTACGGACGGGGTTCTGTTTGATTTCATATTAGGGAAGGCCTCCTGTGTTAATTCGTGCACAGGCACTGGATTCAGGCAGCCACGGGACTCTGCTTCCTCCCATCCCTTACCTAGGAACATACTGAGAGGGCTAAACACACTTTACAACCGGCTCCGGAAGAATTAGTAAACAGGGGACTTCGCATCATCTGAAACATGTACATTGAGTCCTACAGTATATCACATGGAAGCAGGTACAATAAAGATATTTGTAGAACTAACAAAGATCGTGACCGACATTCAGAGTTGCTGGGCCTTCTTTCTGCCCTTCCAGCCACGTTCCCCTCTTGCTCTCCTTTCCCAGCCTGACCTTCCCACCTCTCCCCTCAGCTCCCCTCTCCCCCTGTCCTTTCCATTCCAAGTACCCACAGGACCATGTTACTGTCACCTTTCCCCTCCTAGGTCATCTAGGAAAAGAGCCTCCTGTGAACACAGGTAAAAATACGTATATATAGTGTATATTCACACAGACTTTTTCACCCATACGATCATCTATTCATTCAATAGATTAGTCAGTGCCTGTTTAGTCTTAACTGTCCTTACCCCACCTCCCCACGCACACATGTATCTACCTTTGGACAGATGGATGTTTGTGTTTCCTCAAGGACATTGGATTTAGCTAGAGAGGACCAAGATAGCAGAGACTGGGACATATTCTTGATGGCTTACTAGTGATCACTGAGTCAGAGCCTGGAAAAGTCCAGATCTACAAGTTATAGCCTTAGGAAAACCAGCTATTTGGAAAAAAATAAGCAGAAATGAAATCCTTCCTGTCTGGAGCTTTCATTGACCTTTCTGGAACTCCCTCTCTCTCTCTCTCTCTCTGAGCCCTAGGGAAAGCCCACACTCAGGTAGGTGCCAGTGTCCCTCTTTCAGGCCCGCCTAACTGTTCCCTGAAGAAGCCCTACAAGCTTAGGAAATGTTTCCAGTGACAACCCATCCAATGATGGCTCATAGAACATCACAGATCTGATATCACACGTGAAGTATAATTATACCTCATAAAAGGCATGATTACTAAGTATTACATAAGGTCTTAGCACAAAGATGTCATAAGGAAAAATGTCAAAACCAGGACATGGCTTTTGACCAAGATTATGATACCATCCTGCTTCTCGGGGGGTCACTGAGCACCTCCTGGGCACCGAGCATGGCCTCAGGTATTGCATTGCTGGTCCTTGCGGCACTGACAGCCAAGCTGGGGAGGCTAGACAGGCTCAAATGTGATGGGCACAGCCTGACACAGTGGGAAAAGCCCTTGATTTGGAATCTGAAGACTGGTCATAGCTCCCAGTGTCACCGCTTACTAGCTGAAACACTCAGTTCAGAACTGTTGTAAGGCTTTGTTTTGGGTGCTATGTAAATTATGTACGGATAAAAAATATTTTTACGATTTTTAAAGAAGAATTGAAAACAGGGTAGAATTCCTCGTCAGGTTCAATATCACCCAATAAGAAGAGCCAGTGCTTTGCAAACGGTCACCCACTGGCAGCTCATGAAATTAATTTAATGGGGGGTGGCCAAAATTTTTTTGGTAATGAAATGGAACAGAATAGATGTCAGAGTATATCACATGCGATACGGGTACTTTTGTTTCAGGGAACTTTGTCTCTATTATACATATATGTGTGTGCCCTGTACTGTGATGGGGAAAGAATTTCTTAGTAGGGGCCACTTTCCAGAAGTTCGGAGAGCCTGGATTTTCTCTCCCTTGGCTTATCTGCGCTCAGCCTTGACCCCGGCCAGTTACTACACATGGTAAATAAAAGGCAGCAAAGGGCAGGACACGGGGAATAGGTCAGTCGGTCTGCAACCTGAGACGTGCCACACTTGTTCCTGACGTGCTGCGCTCGACGCGGACCTTTGCTACCGGGGCCCTCACGGAAACTGGACCCCTGCACTCAGGAGCCTTCAGTGACACATCCCGCCGACCTTTGCTACCGGGGCCCTCACGGAAACTGGACCCCTGCACTCAGGAGCCTTCAGTGACACATCCCGCCGACCTTTGCTACCGGGGCCCTCACGGAAACTGGACCCCTGCACTCAGGAGCCTTCAGTGACACATCCCGCCTGCATGACTTGCTGTGACTCCACTATTAAGGCGTTGCTGAGGCGACAGGGTGGGGAGGGGTCCTGCGGGACAATGCTGAAGGCTCCGCCTCGGAGCTAATGTCACATCACAGGTCACACGTACTTCAGGAAGCCTGGCCTGGTAACGTCCCTAGAAGCAGGGATGGGCCCTCCTCCTCTGTCCCTGCCTCCTGTCTCACACACACACACACACACACACACACACACACACACACACACACACACACACAGCCCAATAATCGCCTCACCCTGAGGAAGACCTGATTCCAAGGCTGGAGCAGGAACCTCAGTTGAAGCCATTTCCTGTATACTCTTTCCATTCTTTCCAGCACACTTTTTCTGTCAAGACAATTGGTTCTGGGCCTGTGGCTCAGTGCGCTGCTTCTCTGGCTCCTCCAGGGACTTCCTGGTGACACAGGAGCAGTTAGCTGTATTATTTCACGAAGGGCAATGATATTCTAATATTCTAATACCATGGGCAAAAGACGGCCAAACGGGGCCTCCTGACAGCAGCGGCCTGACTCGCGACCTGCCCGGTGTGGTCAGTAGGCGCTGCTGTGGCGGGCCCTTGGCTGCCGCCCACACCCAGCCCGTGCAGCGTGGCCCCGCCTCGCCCGCCTCGTGGAGTCCTTCTGGGTGCACAGGCTGGGGGCAGTGGCGGAGGACGCTCGTCTTCTGGAGATGGCAGACACTGGAGCGCCGAGTTTCTGCACGGCTTCGTACAGGTGCCCCGGGGCTCCTGTGCGTGAGAGCACCAGCACCAAGCCCTGGTAAATGAGTTATTCCCACAGGACCGAAAAACTTACTACAGGCCACCCATTAAACTAGGAAATGTAGAGACACAGAGATGAATAGGTATGAGCGTGACCCTCTAGTTGTCACAGGAAGCACCTTAACGAAGGAATTGTGGGGCCATAGGTGGGTTTCAGGGGCTTGACAACCTCCTTGAAGTTCTCTGCAAAACTTGCTGGATGTTTGTAGAGTTTTATAGTAAGAGGTACTAGCTCATCTCAGATCATCAAAGGGACGGACTCTGGGGTCCCCAAATTTTAAGAATGATTCGTTTTTCTCAACTGTAATTTTTATATATTCTCATATTAAGAGGAATAGCCCTATAACCCTGGATTTAAAATGAGGGAAAAGAGTTTTAAGTAAGAGAAGCTGGCTTCTATCTGGTTTACTGCCCAGCTTAATTACTTAATAAGTGGTCAGCAGATTCTAGTGACCAGAGTACCATTGTCTCACTGGGCATATATATGCTGGAGAAGGTCAATTAGAAACACTTTCACCAAATCTAAGGGCTGACCCTCATTCCCTGAAAATACAGTCACTGCACAATATCATGCTCACGCAAGGATCCCGCTTCTGCCCCAGTTAGTAGCACATTCAAAACCAAGTAAATCGCTGGTCGTCAGCTTGCTGTGAAATGCAGCCAGTCCCATGTCTGTCGCCCGTGTGAAGAGTATGGATTGGGCCCCCTGGACTCCATCACTATGATTGCTGCTGCTGACAATTTAGGGAGAAAGGACTATGTCAGAGGTAATATATCCAGTTTCTTTTTGAGTTGGCTTGATGAAATTCAGAGTCCCATTTGGCTAATTGTTATTTGATTGCATCGTGTATATACATTCTAATTTTTAAAAATTGAATGCATCTAAGCAAAGCTAAAATGTGTTCTTTGAAATTGAGTAATTTCTCTTGGCTTTTGTTGCAGGAGAGGCATTTTTTTCTTTATGTTTTTCTTTACTGCTGAGGATCTGGGGGAAACTTCACCTGCGAAGATTGTCCTCTAAATTACTAAATAACTTTTACACAGTTGTGTGATCTAAGTCCAGGTGTTTTTATCAAAAGCTTCCACTGTGACCTACTGTCACAGCTTGCAGCTTTCCTTCTTTAAAGAACATTGACTCCCCATGCCGAGCACCTGAAACTAATACAAAATACTGCGGGGTGCAAGCCGTAAATGAAAAAAAAGTAGAAACTAAAACCGCAATGAGCTGTCACCTCATAATCAAAAAGACAAGAGGTAAGTGCCGACAGAGACATGAAGAAAGGAGGCCCCCGTATGCTGGTGGCGGGAGTGTGAGTCGATGCAGCCGCCCTGGGAAATTGCACGGGAAGGTCTCTCCTCCAGAAGTTGCAAGCAGAGCCGCCCCGTGACCCAGCACCCCACTTCCAGGCCCGTGACCCAGCAACCCCACTTCCAGGTAGGTGCCCAAAGGAAATGAAATCAGTATCTCGGAGAGATTCCTGCACTGCCGTGGTCGCCGCAGCTTTATTCACAGTAAACAAGGAACGGAGACAACCCCAGTGTCCACTGTCGGATAAACAGACACCGATGTGACATACAAATAGAATAGAATATTAGTCAGCCTTAAATGGAAAGAAGCCCTGTCCCTTGTGACAACGTGGCTGAACCCGGAGGGCATCATATGCCAAGTGCAATAAGCCAGGCAAATTCTTCATAGTGTCACTTATATGTGAAATCTTCCTTTTAAAAAATTGAACGCATAGAAACAGAGAATAGAACAGTAATTTCCAGAGGCAGGGGGGAGGGTGATTTAGGAAGAGATTAGTAAAAGGGTATAAACTCTCTGTTACTACCCTTTTATAGTTATTTCTGAGGAGCTAATGTATAACGTGGTGACTATAGTGGATGACACTGTATTGAAATTTGCTAAGAAAGGAGAGGGTAAGTGTTCTGACAGATAAAGGTAAATACATGAGGTGAAGGCTATGTTAACTAGATGGGGGTCCTTTTACAATGCGCACATACAGCAAATTTTCACATTGCACACTTTCAATATCTTACAATTTTATTTGTCAGTTATACCTCAATAAAGCTAGGGGGGAAGGGCTGATTCCATACCTAAACTGAGATTACTTCTTTCTCTTTGTATGAAATAACTAATTATTTAGTGTAATAAGTTTCTTAGGGATACTTAATACTAGCAAAATTAATTCATTCACTTTTACAAGCAGTGGTCTGACAAGTGGAAACTTGAAGATGCAGAAATGTAAGTTGTCCTCTGCTCATTTGTTCCAATATTCTAAATCAGCAGCTGCCTCTATCATAACTGTTCGCTGAAATGTTAAAGGGTAGGGCAAGTTCATAGTTAACTCTACCGTGTAACTTTAGTTATGTAACGTTGTTTTGGAAAGATGTATACAGTTGAATAGAATAAGCTCTGGTTGGCTGCTCAAATAATAGAAAATAATATCGGGCAGCGTTACGACCAGTAAAAATTTAACACGACAATTTAAAAATATCCGTTTAGCTTATGTTGCTGCATTTCCAATATATATGTAGATGATGATGGAAAGAGGATTAGAACTGGCCCAGAGACACTTTTCAGGTAGCTGAGGTATAAGAAATATATTGTTCCCTCCACACCTTTGTTTCATCGGCGTGAGTTGATGGGCTCTTTGCTAAAGAAGGGAGCTGGTGGTCCACGTACCTGAACATTTATATTTCCAATTCTAAACTACTTCATTTTTCTGAATCCCAAAGAATTTTACCAGAGGGACAATTATATCTTACTGCTGAATCATAAAAAGGAATTTAAAAAGTGTTAAAAGTGGACTCTGTGCTGTTGCTTGGAGCAGAATAGTCGTATGGAGAGCCAGCATGAATTTCTTATGACACAAACAAAGAACATTCTCCATGTTGTCTGACCAGATAGAGCATAGAAATCGCTAAAAACCATCGATGGCACCGAGATCATGTGAATTTTTTCCTTCTTTGTTCACTAAATGTTTGAGGTTTGTGAATGCAGTTGTGTGTGCGTGCGTGCGTGTGTGTGTGTGCGTGCAAACAGGATTTTTTAAAAAATGAACTGCAAAGAATATGCAATAGAAGTTATCTTTGTTAATCTTTCAAAATGCATTTCGGATAAAAAGAAAGCTACTCTCTTAGAATTCCAATGTCCCTTTCAAATCCAACTGTGAATCCAGGCGGCATTCCTGTTAACTCTGTGCTCTCATGCAAAGGATGGTCTTCCCATGGAACGGTGGAGACGGTTTGGAAGAAAAGCAGTCCTTCTAAGAGGAGATTAGGACACACAGACAGGCACAGAGGAGAGGCCAGGCCACGACACAAAGGAGAAAACAGACATCTGCGAGCCAAGGAGAGGGCCTCGGAAGGGAGCCACCCCCCGCCCTCTAGAATTGTGAGAAAATAAAATGTCCGTTGTTTCAGCCACACAGCCGGTGGGACTCTTTACGACAGCCGAGGACACTAAGACACAGGCTGTGCTGGGGATCATCGCGCACATTCTACGGGGCCTGTATCGTGGCCCGTAACGTAACTCAAAATTAAACCATTTCAGCAGCACTTTGGTACCAAAATGGTGAAGATGATAAAGAAAAACGTGAAGCGGGGGAAAGAATAGGGCAGGCAGCCTTAAGGGAGAACGCGGGGACTAGGGCTGAGCTTTGGTGACGGCCAGAGAGGGAGAGCACCGGGGGGAGGGAGAGCTGGGGGGTGCAGAAGCCACACGCAAAATCCTTTCTCCCTGGAAGAATTTTAGGGAGGGAAGAACTTTCCAGAGGGGCGGAAGGGGAGCGTGGCCGCTCTGCCCTACAGATGGGGGTCCCGTCGTGGGTGGGCTGGGCGAAGGCGCTGGAGTTAGCCGAGCCCCCCACCTCTCTGCCGCCCTCCTCCCGGGGAGCCTCCGGCTTCTCCGGCAGTAAGGCAGCAATGGCTCAGCGCCCTCCAGCACCTAACGAGATGAGAATGGAGCAATTCTCTGGATAATTCAGACATCCATCACCGTGATCAGCTAAAACAGTCAGGTAGGAAAGGTCTCAGAGTCAGGAAGGACAGATTGATTCGAATTAATTGCCTCAATTTACCAGTTTGTATTGGCCTTGTCCCAATTAAGTCACATAAATGGCCGTGAGCTGGGCCGTGCGTCAGGAGCGAGGGAGAAGGCTGGCGGCCGGTGCTCCGCCCAGGGACCCCAGTCCCAGACCCGCCCTGGCAGGAGGGGACAGCGGCATCTCAGGCTGGCTCGTGCCTGGAGGGGCTCTGTGGGTGCGATCAGTGGGTCGGTGCCGTCGGGTCACCCGTGCAAAGCCCACCACGAGCAGGATACTGACGGAGAAGAGCTGCGGTGCCTGAGCCAGCCTCCAGCCCGCCTGCCGGGGCGCACGCAGGCCTTTGGAAGGACAGAAGAGCAGGAGCCAGCGGTCCCATTAAGGCTTCATCTCAAGAGCAGCAACCACATGGTCTCAGCACACCTGCGCCTTGCCCCTGATCGTATCTGCCCAGAAGTCTGGGCGTCATCAAAGGCACACGCTAGCGAATGCCACTTAGCCACCCACCTCCTCCCCTGGTGGTGGCGCTTCGGTGGTATTTTCACGCTGTCTCTCTGAGTGTCCTCTCTGGGGGCCAGCTGAGGCTCAGAGCCCCCATGCCTTCTTTCTCTGGAAAGTGCCAAATTCAGAGATCTGGATTTCCTCTCGCTCTCACTGAGAGTCAGGAGAGCAGAACACAAACCACCTGGAACATGAAGCCGGACCGCCCAAGCCCGAGCTCGAGCTCTGTTAGCTACTGCGCCAGGGATCCTGAGAGTTACTCAACTCCAGGGGGCCTCAGGCGTCTCCCCTATGCTACAGAACATGACACTCACCGGTTACTGGAAGGACCGAGAGAAGTCAACGAGTGCCAGAGCCCTAACAAACCTGAAGCAGTGTGCAGTCGCAGCCCCCGTTAATAAAGCACGAACTCCTTTCCCCAGGGAGAGGGCGGCTTGTGCGCGGACACCCAGAGTCAGAGACGCAAGCCCATGGGGTTAGCTGATCCTCTCACTCAGCCTTCCAGGCACCTGCACTTGCATAGTGAAGACGGTGGAATCGGGCGAGTTATCCAGAATTTAGCGCTGCCTTCCTTATTTGTGGGGACTGGGATTAAAATATCTATTTTGCAGGTTTTGTCCTTTGAATAGTAAATGAGATAATTTATGAAAGTTAGCTATCACGATGATTGGTGCATTTTTGGTGCTTAATTAATACTGGGATTTTAATAAATATTTATAATGGCGTGACTGTTGTTCCCCTGCCACTCGAGGGGATGACTGCTCCCCTCCCCAGCACCCAGCACACAGTTCCCACGTGAAGAGTGAAGGCCCCGTCTCACTATCGTTTTAATTGTTCGTTTACTCCCCACCCCGAGCCCACATCACTACTCCCAACTCCTGTCCTTCACCTCACCCCAAAGCAATCATTCTAAGGCGTTTGATGTCACCTCACTTACTTGATTTATTGATTACTGGCTTGGTATGTTTTCTTGGAAAACGTATTGAGCTGTTTTGGGTACAGGAAGGCTTAGTTTCTCAACTACTGGATACTTTTCCAAAGGAAAGAAGAAGAATGGTTATTAGAGGGTGATGGAATCCAAAAGCAGCTTCAAAGACCAAGAACATCTTTTCCTTCTGAAGAGACCAGGGCTCAGGGCCTGCCCCGTCCATGACTGTGGCTCTCAGCCCCAGGTGACTGGTCACTGGTTGGAAAGCACCTGATAAGGGACTCACCTGCTCATTGAGCAAGAGGACTGATGTCATGCTCACCGGGAAGAGGTCACGCCCTATTAGCTGGGAGGCCAAAGAGGTTACTCGGGACTATGTACAGGATCATGGAACCTAGACATGTCTAAAAGCAGGGCTCAAAAGGAGTCTTCCATGCACGAAAATTAATGGAGCACAGACATAAACAAGGCCTAAAACTATAAACCTCCTGGAAGAAAATATAAGAATAAATGCTCTTGACTTTTATTTTAAGCAATGTTTCTTAGATAGGACACAAAAAAATGAGGAACAAAAGAAAAAATAGATAAAGTGGACTTCATCATTATAAACTTTTGTACTTCAAAGAACACCATCAAGAAAGTGAAAAGACAACACACAGAATGGTGACTATTTGTTTTTTACTTCAGAATAGAGGTGAAGACAGTGTCAGAGAAATTTCCATCCCCAAATTCCTTCCCAGCTCTTCCTCTAATGGATGGTCTGTGACCTGGATGGGGGACAGAAGTAGAAGAAACCTGAGATATGACCCATCTGGCCATCTGTAGATTGACAGACTAGAGAAGTTTTCCTTTTAGGGACTCTTAATCGCTATGCTGACTAGAGCATTATCTAATTTCACAAAATTCTACCAGTTAGGCAGCCTGCTAATGGGTGGCCAGGTCCTCACAGGTGGATGGGACCCTCATATTGGAAGACGAGTGGGATTTAATGACCCTAATGGCAACTTTGAGACCTTGAGTATCTGTGATTCTATATAATCAGTTACATAGCAATATTTATTCTGAACACAAACCCACAAAAAATAAATTAAGTTTTTCACTTTTAATGACTAGCAACTTGTAAGGATAGACACTATCAAAGATTCATCTTCAGAGAGCAATCTCCAAGCAATTTTATGTCGTCAACACAGATTTAATGCAATTAGAGTAGAATGAATAGTCTAGATTATAAACTAGGGGACTCAAGTTCTTGCCCTATCTCCATTTATTTTCATGGGATAAAAAACCCTCAGGCCGACAGGACCTCAGTTTCTCTATAAAATGAGAATAATATCTACAGTCAGTCTCTCAGTTCCTCTCTACATCTGACACTCTGTTCCTCCTTCATTTCCCTTCACAGCTCTGGACCAACAGAGCTCAGCCCAATACGCATGGCCTTCTATACAACCTAGAGTTTTAATGCCAAGTGTACTAAATTTAATGCTGAATATACAATGTGCAGTTTATATAATAGCCCATAGTTAAATCAAAGACTGAGTGAGCCAGAAAGCTGGGTCCCCAGCCCAGGCACAGCAAACCATGCTCCCTCCCAGTTCTCTTATTCCACATTTCTTCACCTTTTCCATGTCCACAGACTTGGCTGGCTGGCTGGGTTACAGGCTGTCAGACATGTCAAACACAGTCTCAGCTTCCTGCCATTGCTCTTCAGTGGTGCCACCAACCCAGTTCCCCAAATCCTGCCCATCAACCAAGATCCTGCTCATGTCTCACCTCCTCCGGGACCCCAGAGATCACGTGAGACCACTGCAGTCTAGCTGTGTAGACACCACCCCGGGCACTTTCTGTACACTCATTGCTAGCTGTGATATGTATTCATGCCATTCTCCTTATCAGTAAGCTCTCAGAGGGCAGAGGGCTCAGGGGCTCCCTAAATCCTTTAAGAGAATCAGCGGTTGTGGGAATGGCGGGGCCTGCTGATCTGGCCAGCTCTCTCTTTATCTTGATCACTGGTCTCAGCCTTTGAGGGTAGTGCTGTCTGGTTCTTAGTCTTACAAGAACAAAAAGAAAACTAAAAACCAAAATGGGTCAAGAGTAACTGACAAAAGTCAACAAGCAAAAAGCCTGTCAAAGGAAAAGCTAAGAGGGAACCATCTCAGGTCAAGGCAAGGATGAAGGCTGAAGCCAGGCACAAGAAAGAACTTCCTGAGAGTTCCTCGCACCCCCAGGAGGGCTTCCCTCTTCTTACTTGGAAATCTGTTTTAAATGAGCGAAGCGCTCTATTTCTCAGGCAGTGTGAGCGTAAGTCTTTGCAGAGGTAGGTCACCGCCCAGGAAACCCACCCCGCTTAATGATTCTGAATCCTCAGGCCCTAATTGCCATGAGGCTTGAGCCCCATTTAATTTATGCATTTTTTAAAAATTGCCAAGTCCTCATAGAATCAAAGTAGCCAGAGCTACAATGGCCTACGAGGTCATCTGGTGCTGTCCACTCCTCACACTCAGAGTCTTAGAGACTGTCCCATGGTCCTAGTTTATAGACCTTGCCTCCTGTCATGCTGATTCACGTTCACCGTACAATCTACATTAAGCTATAAACATATGCAGCAGCATCAAAGAATAAAAAAAAGTGTATAAAATCACAGTATTTACCCCTTAGCTACTATCGGCCTCACCTGGACCAATAGTTGGTGAGAGAGAGGGGAGAGGGATTCGAAGGTGAAAACTGCACACAGGTCCTGCCCTCCAGCTTCTCTCTCTAGTTGGCAAGGTAATATGTAAACAGGTGAAAAATTGAATCATATTACCAAAGAGAAATATAAGTTCAGGGCAACAATAGACAGTTTGCACGAAGGCCCTTTGGGATCCATTGGCCTGTATAGAAACTGATAGGAGACGGGGGTCAGAAGCCAAGCGGTCTAACTGGCTGGACCCAGGGAAAGGCTCCTGAAAGTAGGTGGGGCTGGAGCCCGCCAGCCCTGGAAAAGTAGATGGATGAGCTCTGCCTCGCCAAGGAAGTGGTGCTTCATACCCATGGAACAGGGCCGACTGCCGACCTCTTTCCCCCGAGGGAACTGCTGCTCCACATTCTGACCTTACCTCTCGGCTAGCAGAACGACAGCAGAGGGAAGTTTCTCTTTGCCTCCCCACAGGCAGTTCATCGCCCATCGGCAATCTCTCCATTTGGTTGACACTGGCCCATTCCACCATCTCCCACCTGTGCCATTCACCTAAATGCCCTATTTTTTCCTTAACATTTCTCATTTGTGTGTGTGTGTGTGTGTGTGTGTCATTGGCATGTACAGACCACACTGGGCATAGTTCCATCTACAATTCTTGAAGTTTACGAGATTTCCACCTTCGGGGCATCATTTGCAATTATAATGCTTTCGTAGGCAGAAAAGAGATAGACTAATTAACCATTGTCAATATTGGCCCCTATTTGCCAAATGAGTTTTCTTGAACAGCATAGCTGGAAGTGATTTATATCAAATTGTATATTCTTGTATTTAGCGTCATGGTCACTGTGCATAAATATCCTGGTAGCAATGGGGTACATGAATGACACAGATTCATTCATTTGTATTCACCAAATTATGTACTGAACACTTATTTCAATGTGTGAACTACACTAAACTCAGAACATTGGGCTTCTGAGGGGCCTTTAATAGATTCCACAGTTCCCTAGGCTGGCCAGGACCCTTCTGGTCACCTGCAGATAAACAGAACACAGTTTCACTTCTGGCGGCCATCACTGGTATATTCCACATTATCTAATTCCTTGAAATTCCCCAGTCAGGCTGCTTTCTAATGGGTACCCAGAGCTCTGTGATTACTCAGAGTGACGGTTCACCCCATGGGACTTTGCATTCATGAGCTGATAAGTCACGGCCACTGGCTGAGATTAATCTTTGTGACACCAGAATGTGTCTCTGCTAGTCATTCATCTGCCTGCTGTGGCGAGGCCTCCTTTCTCCCCAAGAGAACAGTGATTTCAAATACCCAGAAACGTCAGGAATCACTAGAGAAACAGACGCCCGGCACAGCCATTCACAGCCCTCCCAAATGCCCCATCCCTTCCTCAGCCCTGATTTCCTCTCTCTGTCCTATTAACCTGTTTCCATACACCCTATGGTCAGCCAGCTCAAACAGGTACCCTACAAATGCCTTTTCACGCCAACACACACGTAATAAGTGGTAACAGTTACCATTTATTGAGGATCTTTTATTAGCAGGACATCATGCTATCAATGCAATTATTTACATAATTATTTCATTTAATTCTCTCAAAAATGCCTATGAGGAAGATAGATATTTTTAATCCTGTTTTAGAGATGACAAAACAGAGGCCTAGGCTGGTGAAGTCACTAGCCCAAGGTTCCAAATCTCACAGGAAACCCAGCTAGGAGTCAATTAGACTCTTCTTGAGTCTGATACTCACACTGGTTTCCTTTACATAAAGCTGACCTCTCCGGACTGGTATGTTCTCTGTTCAATGAGTAACTTATATGGGAGGGTTTCCTGACTCTTCCTTCTACTTGATGTCTCTATGAAAACTGGTCTGTATTCTTCTGAAACATAAAACATTTTGAGGACAGAGAACTGAGAGATGTTCCACTTAAAGGGAAGGGATGAAGGGTGATTTCTGTGGTCACAAATAAAACTATATTTTCACACGGCTTTTGAAAAAGGGTCTGAGTGGATTTTGTAATTTAAGAAAAAAAATCTATGCACTAATCCTTTGAGTACTTTTGTGAGTCTGCTCAAGTCAACTCAATAGTTCAACCTGTTGCTCTGTGGGGATGGTGCGCTTGACCCTGGCAGAGAAGGGGTGTGGAGGCCCAGCACCCACAGGCTTTCAGAGGAAACCAGGGAAAGAGAAGCTGACCCCAGTCTCAGGCTTTCTCCTTTCACGATGACGACAGTCAGCTCGGGGCCATCCAAACACCCCACGGGTTTTCCCTGCATCCAAGTTATCAGACTCATTTTTGATTCCCAGATGGTAAAAATCATGTTTTCTCTCGCCACTGACTCTAGGACAGGGACTTTATCTGTCACCTGGCCAAGGGAGCCCGGACTCCCGCTGGTAAATTAGAGTTAGCCACCTCTGTCTGGTTTCTTTGGGACTGAGTGTCCTCACCCGTTCTCCCTAAAGTGAAACTAATACTAAATAATACTGAATGGAAACTGTAAGTGAAAAGTAAAATTAAAAATAAAATTTTTTTTTAATTCTCAGAGAAATGGCATTTTGGAGCAATTCATTTTTCCAGCACCTCCAGAGTTCAGTGGTGTAGGCTCGGCCAGCCTTGGGCTGAGGCCTCTGTGATATCCCCCTTTTAGGATATTCATACACTGTGGGTGCAAAGCAACCACCCCCTGAGGGGAGTTTAGCTGCTCACAGGGGCTTTGTGTTAAAAACAACAATATTGTACGTGAATAAGAAGTGTGGAGCCCAAAGGCTGGGGAGGGGGCACACAGCATGGTCTTTGTTCACTATACCTCCTTCGGAACATGAGCCTCTTGGAACCATCAGTTTTGCCTCCAGAAGACTTAAAGGACTGCATAGTTATTGGTGACATCTGGATATAGCACATAAATAAATCGTAACAGCAGACGCTTCAGGTATTCCTTAGTCTACAGTCCCCCTTCACTGCCCCCTCGGCCCCCGCTCTGCCAGCAGGGACAAC
Organism: Miniopterus natalensis; assembly: GCF_054644295.1. Lineage (NCBI taxonomy): Eukaryota > Metazoa > Chordata > Mammalia > Chiroptera > Miniopteridae > Miniopterus > Miniopterus natalensis. The sequence continues at coordinate 7,939,732 of NC_142093.1, read as the reverse complement.
CGGCTCCTGCTGTGCCTGTGACTTCACTGTCCTTCAGGGTGACTTGGCTCAGTCACTCACCAGACCTCCCTCCTGCCCCTATTCTCTGCTCCCTCCGCATGCGCTGAATCCAGAGCAGATAACCCCAGCCACAGGTAGAGACCAAGATTAGGGGTGCCCATGTGAACCCAAAATCCACCCAAATGAGAAGGAACTGAGAGGAAAATGTGTCCACCAAGACACTGAGAAGGGCTGGCTCTCCAAAGGGCTACAAAGTGGGAGCAGGGAGCAGGGCTGGGTTATGTCCAGGTGCCTGGTCATCTGCAGGCACTAATGGGTTGGGCAGGCTTCTCGGGTGACCAGCCCACTGTCCCCATGGCCTCACCCTCTGAGACCCCCCGCGAAAGGACAGGCCAACCAGAGGAAAGGCCAGGTGTGGCCCTCGCCAGCCCCTCCTCAGGCTCAGAGAAGAGCCCAGTCTGGAAAAGCAAACAGGCCGGGAAGCTGCCCTTTGGACCTTTTGCAATTCGCTGGACGCACTCTAAGGCGGGCTGCCTGGCCCTGGGCGGGTGGCCTCATATAAATAGGGTGCGGACTCGGGGCGCGCATTCGCGCGGAGAGGCTGCCTGTGTGTACCCCTGCTTGTGGAGCCAGCAAGAGTAGTGACACCAGGCCTAGCCAGCGAGACGCAAGGAGGGAGCCGACCCAGGGCGGCCATGGGCCCGCCAGGCCCCGCGCTGCTAGCGCTGCTGCTGCTCGTGGCAGCCAGCACCCGGGCAGGTGAGTGAGGCGGCCGCCACCGGCCCGCTGGGGCGCAGTGTCGTCGGGGTGTCCCGGAGTCCAGCCAGAGAGGGCAATGCCAGTGGCAGCTTGAACCTGGGTCAGATGGAGGGCAGTCACAATGGAGGGCCAGGGGGCCAGGGCAGGTGGGGGGATCCGCAGGCCCCAGGATGGGGGTAGGAGTGGGGGCAGGGGAAGGAGGGCCTGGGGAGCAGGTTCTCCAGAACCTGAGTCCTCCTAAAAGAGCAAAGCCCTGTGCATGCAGAGGTCCTCCCTGTAAGACCCTAGGGCCCATCGGAAGACAGGAAAAACCCACAGCGTCTTTCTCCATTTCTTACAGAAGACGAAGTGCTGGAAAATGTGAGCCCGAGCTGTCCAAGTAAGGCATTTCCCCCGCTGGGCAAGGAAGGGCACCCCCAAACCCCACCCACCCACCTGCACCTCGGGGTGCTGATGGATGTGCACTGAGCTGAGCCCAAGAAGCCAGTTCCTTGGGCCCTCGCCCACCCCCAAGGGGTCTCAATTCTCTTCTACCTGACCTCCTGCTCTACCCAAAGCCAGGGGGTAGGAGGTAGGGGGTAGGGGGTAGGGGGTAGGGGGGAAAATGGAATGTCACTCGGTTGGTCCCTGGACATTTCCAGACATCACCGTCCTGTTTATCGGTGGCTAATCATTGATTCAAAGCAAATGAGGGTGAAGAAATGCTGACTTTAACCTTTGTGCGGAGACCCAGACCCCCACCCCTTTGTATTTACCTGACCCCCAGGGGTCAAGGGAGCTGGCCCTGCTGTGGTACCCAGAGTGTTCCCGGGTGGAAGCTGGCCTCTGCTGGGGAAGCACTGCCATCTCGTGGGCGTCTGCCTCACTGCATCTGGGCACATGTCTCAAATGTTCTTTTTCTCAAATTGTTCAGACAATTCCCCTCAAGCACCGTGGAAACACCCAGATATTCCTCCTTGGGGGTTTCTTTAGTCAGCCAGATACCCCTGATGCTTAATGAACTTCATCTCAGGTGTTTAGGAGAACCAAGAGAGAGCCACAGAACTTCGCTATTTTCCAGCTGAGAAATCATTAGCGATACCTGCTTTATGCTCTCCTCTTAATTTTTCAGTCTCTCCTACAGATTTTCTGAGCCCCATTACTTGAAAATCACCTCTTTGTATCTCAAGTGATATATTCAAGGAGCTCCAGCTAATTTAAACATTAGCCTCAGCAAAACATAATGGAGAAATTAAATCTATAAAAGAAAATTAAGTATAATACCAAGTCAATTAAAAAGAATTTGAGTTTAATTCCCTATTTTTATTATTGCCTCTGCCGCCGCCCCTCTCCGCCCGAGCTGGCCCCCAGGAGGGGTGTCTGCCACGCGCTGACCCCTCTCTCCGCATTCTAGAGGGTACCACCCGCTTCAAGCACCTCAGGAAGTACTTGTACAGCTATGAAGCCGAGAGCGCCAGCGGGGCCCCGGCCACCACCGACTCCAGAAGCGTCACCAAGATCAACTGCAAGGTACGGGGGGGGGGGGTTGGGGAGCCGCTGGGGGACCCGGAGCCCGCAGCTGAGCAAACCCAGCTCATGCCAGGACGGGACGGGACGGGACAGGACGGGACGGGATGGCTGTGACCTCGAAGCGCTGGGGGCTGGCCCTCAGTTTGAAAGTCAGCCACTTGGCTGGGAAGTTGTCTGCCACACACACAAAATTTCCAGCCAGATTTCTTTTCCCATCGGCTTCCGCAGGGTGGTTGCCACGCGTGACCTAGCATGTCAGCTCCCCCGGAGCGCAGCTCTAACGGGAGGAGCGAAGCCCGGGGTGGGCGCAGGGTGGGCATCTCGGGAAGGCATCTGAGCGCAGCGCTTTGTCATCTAAACCCAAGAGCTTCTTTTACTACGAACAAACGGGAAAGGGGGAAATGTCAACATGCAGTTTGTCCTCAGGTCCAGCTTTTCTTATTGAGGCTGGTTGTGCTTTCTCATGGTCGTGTTCATTCGGGACAGGTCTGGTGGCCGCTGTGGGGCCTGTGCGGGAGATCAGGCCAGGGAGCTGCCCTCTTCTTTCTAAGGCCCCATTGTCTGTGTGGTCAGTTGAGGTAGCCACTGGCCACATGTGACCGTTTAAGTGGAATAAAAGTAAAAATTCCATTTTGTAGTCACACAAGCCACATTTCCAGGGCCCGTAGCCGCCCGTGGCTGGTGGCTCCCATGTTAGTTGGTGCAAATAGAGAATCTTTCCATCATTCCAGAAAGTTCTTTGAACAGTTCTGGGTAACAACCAGGGATCTATTTAAACTCCAGCTACATGCGAAGGTTTGACTAGTCAGAAAATCAGGTTTTCTGATTTTTTTGTGTGCGACTTTAAGGGCACCTTTGCTGTTCAAACCAATGACAGCCCTCCTCCTGTGTCCTGTTTTTCTTCTTAACTCTCACTCCTAGGCTACATTTCTTCTCGCCAGTCAAACCTCTTTATAACTGAAGTCAGTACATCTAGAGCCAATAATAAAAAGACGCCTCCCTTTACACGCGTAAGGGCAAGTTTAGAGGCTTGGGACCCAGAACCAAAGCTCAAAAGTAGGACTCCGTCCGAGTTGATTCCTGGAGAGCTCATGAGGCCTGTTGAGGACACATGGGGTGTTGGGGTGTCATCTCCCCAGCAGCATTCCCCTTGGCGTCGTCCTGCTTAGGGAGTCAGCCCTGGGCCGCGCGGGTGGGGCTGGGGACCTCACATTCTTGATGGAGGGTCTTCATGAGCCGCTCCCGGTCTCCTAGGTCGAGCTGGAGGTTCCCCAACTCTGCAGATTCATCCTGAAGACCAGCCAGTGCACCCTGAAAGAGGTGTACGACTTCAGCCCTGAGGGCAAGGCCTTGCTGAAGAAGACCAAGAACTCCGAGGAGTTTTCTGCAGCCATGTCCAGGTAAGGCGCTGGCCTGCGCCTGTCCCTCCCTGGGCTTCCTGTGTAGTGAGTGAGGGTGTTGGTGTGCGTGTGTCCACTAAGGTACGAATGTGTGTGTGCACAGCAGGCACACATATGAGTGTACCCGTGTTCAGCGTGGATCGGGGAGCTGCTGAGTTTTCACGCCAATCCATTGGAGGGAAGCGTTATTTACCCTCCCCTTGTGAAGTTCTAGTTACCATTTCAATGTGTTCCTAAAAGATCTCATGCTTAAACGTCTCGAGATCATAAAGCTGAGATGGTTTGGTTAAGCCTGGAAATTCTTGTTTAAAGAATTAAGCACGAGTGGGCGCATAGTGGTCTCCGGGAAGGGTCCCAGTGGGACTTGGTGCTGCGGCACACGCAGTGCAGGTCTGGCCAGCAGGGGACAAGGCCTAGCCTCCGGGCGTCCGGGGAGAGCGCAGGCCTGAGCATCTGCCAGCGCATGCTGACCAGGCCAGCCCTGTGGGTTACAGCTGGCATCTCTTCTGGCCGATCAGTGGCCATGTTATACCAGTTGCTGAACACTTTGAATGCCATCCCTGCCTCATCTTCAAATCACAGCGTATAAAGTCCTAAGAGTGAGGAAATACAGGCAGTCATAGATTTGGAAGCACTGGAAGCTCCATGCCCACCTTTCGGTGTGTTGACCGTTAGACCGGGAAGCCGGTCCTTTGTCGGCAGAATAGGCCCTGACACTGCCGTCTCTCACCAGCGCACCTTGTTTTATGAGACTCAGGTGCGTATGGGGGAGCAGGTACAGTGACGGGAGAGAGTGAGCCGTCGTTCGTTACGCGTTGGCCCTTACCCTCGCCGAGCGAAAGGGACTCCTGCTCCTGGCCCCTCAGGGCTCTCCAAGCCCGCACTGCAGTGTCTGCAACTTCCCGAGAGGGCGTAGAGCCGTGGGAGACCTGCCTGCTCTCCGGGTCCTCCTTTTGACTTACTAAGGCAGGTGCAGCCTGGCGCCTTGAAACCCCCGAGAAGAAGTTCCCAAAGGAAAATCCCTGAGGTCAAAGTTGCCCTGAGCCTCAGACATGGCCTGAGACCAACCGTATCAAAGAGGGAATGTCCAACACATGTATGACAAGAAGGGCAGATGGACTCGTAGTCAGGAGATGCAGGAAATGGAGCAAGATATTTACCGCCTTATACTCATAAGACTACAAAAATTGATACAGCTGTAGCACCCCTTGCTGGCGGGCCTGGGAGGGAAAGTGTGCTCTCCTGCGTTGCTGGTGGAATGAGAGCCATTAGCCAACATCCGCTATAATTAAAAACACTATAGCCTTCGATACAGTAACTTCAAACTGTGGGGCTCCAGCCCATAAGAAAAGCAGTAATGTGTGAAGGACCTAAGGATGTTCGTTGCAGTGTTGTTTATGTAGGGGAAAAATCCAGGAAGGGAGAAAATGAATGCCATTAAGTAGGGGAATGTCTCAATAAATTCTATAAAAGCACAGAATTCAGTGTTTTGCAGGGTTTTTTTAGAAAGAATCTGTTAGAGCTCCACCAAATGACTCAGAAGGGTTTTCGTGGAGTAGAATTGAGAAACGGGAGATAAAGAAAATTGTGCATAATGTGATGACATCTGTACCAGACAGGCAGTGACAGAATCCTTCTGCACAGACGTTCACACCGGCACATCGGTGGAGGGCTGTCTGGGTGCGGAGGGCTGGCAGCGGAGATGTGGGTGGAGCAGAGGACGGGTGAGCCAGCGTGGTAGGAAAAGAGATAAAGGAATGCCAACCACGTACACCCACGCTTGTATACCTTCTGAAGAGGTAGAGACGTATTTATAAAGAAAAGATGTAAAAAAGAGAAACAGGTAAAAAAATAAATAAACGAAAGGCTGCAAAGCCACCCAGTTTATGTGCAACAGGCTCCTGATGGAGAAAGGACACCTCTGTGACCACCCTCTCTCTGGCACAGGTACGAGCTCAGGCTGGCCATTCCTGAAGGGAAGCAGGTGTTACTTTACCCCAACAAGGAGGAGCCGAAACACATCCTGAACATCAAGAGGGGCATCGTCTCCGCCCTCCTGGTGCCCCCGGAGACGGAAGAGGCCAAGCAAGTGTTGTTCCTGGTGAGAATTTAGGGAGCCGATAAGAACGGCCCTTTGTACTCACCTCCCCACCTCTGAGCTGGGCCCACCATCCACACAAAGCGAATCGTCGACTTAGCTTGGTGGCTGGTTACCCAGGAGGCCCTACCCCCTGTGAAACACCGGTGCCCAAGGCGTCCCTGTCCTCTGGGCTCACTGTGAGATCGTCCCCAGCAGACCGAATTTTAAAGCAGTTTCTGGGGAGCCCGGGCCACCCTACTCCTTTGGGTGATTTTGTTCTTTGCCAACGGGTGTAGCATGGCGAAGCCTATGTGTGTTGCAAACATAGAAAAATATTTGACTCGGTTGCCAGCCTCGCTTAAGAATTTGAGGTTCCGACCCGAGAGAGAATTCAGTTTCCCTCAGTCCCGTGACCTGTCCCGAGCCCTTGCTGTGTTCTCTGTCCTGCGCTGCACTACGCAGAGCTGCCTCCCGCAGAGACGTCCCAGGGTTTGGGGGAAGAGCCAAGACACCCAACACAAGGCAGACTGGAGTACGTGTCATCGAGGAGTGGTGGAGGAACGCTCCGAGTCCACAGGGCGTAAAGCCGGGTTGGCTTGGTCCTAGGCGGCCAGGCCACTGTGCCTCAGGATCAAACCCCTTCCCTGGTGTCCTCGCTGCACCTCTGGCTGCCAGGCGCCTGCAATGCCCGCCCTCTGCCTGGGAGGAAGAAAGTCCCTCCAAATCCACGTCGCTCCCACCTTTCCTTCCAGGCTCCTTCCCCAGCCTTTCCCAAAGCCCCCGAGGATGTTTTCCCATGTTGAATACACCTGTTGTGTCTTCTGCTCCCATAGGATACTGTGTATGGAAACTGTTCCAGTGACTTCACCGTCAAAACGAGGAAGGGCAATGTGGCGACAGAAATATCCATTGAGAGAGACCTGGAGAAGTGCGATCACTTCACGCCCGTTAGCACAGGAGTGAGCCCCCTTGCTTTGATCAAAGGCATGGTAAGTTTCACACCAGCTTTGCCATTCGCACTGTCCTCTTTGCTAGGAACATTCTGGAAGGCAGAGCTAGTGGGTGTCTCAGAGGAGGACCTGCCCAGCCTCCCCTTTGTACGGGCTATCGTCAGAAACTAGACAAGGAAAGGACTGCCGAGGCCACGCGGCCTGTTATTAATTAATCCGGGACCAGAATCAGGTTTCTGATCTCCAGTCCAGAACCCCAGTCCTTTTTGCTGTGTTTCTGACACTGGCACAAAACCTTCTGCCATCACTTGAGAGTAATGATTGTCTATCCCCGAGAAGTCTCCAAGACTCCCTGTAGGGGAGCAGGCCACTACTGTTCCTTCCTGTGCAAGGGCTGGATGTCCACAGCTCTAAGCATCTAGCTCCAGGAAAGTCCCAAGACCTGGGTTCTGCTCTTGTCTCCCTAACTCCCATGGAGTGACATGACTGAGAGTGCTCCAGAGTCCTGTCTTTCCATGTATGACCCTGCTCCTGCCTGGGCCACCCCCTCAGCACTAACCTTCTCTGATTTCCTCAGCAGAGGTCATGTAGCCTCACATTACCTGAGCTTGCCTAATGCCTTGTAATATCTTCTGGGACATGAACCACAGCCTTATCTCAGTAAACAAGAAGGATTTGAGCAATCATGCTGTGCCTGCCAATGCTTCTGGTCACTGTTCTTGGGCCCAAAAACAGGGAGTCTGGTGACCACAGGGCCATAGTCAGAAGAGGCCAGAGCACTGGTGTCTGTGTGTGTTTTTCTGAGCGACTCTGTATGCTCAGCTCCACTCTGGGCAGCATGGAGGGAGGGGCAGTGGCAGATGAATGTGGACCCTCCCCTCGGGGTGCTTACAGTCTAATGCAGGAACATGGCTCATACACATGCCAATAAAGGACAGATATAGCTTATCCGATAAAGTGATGAACTGAGCAGGGCAGACAAGCCCTGACCAGTCCTAGGCCTGACCGCGAAGGAAAAAGGACTTTTCACACAGCCCATTGAGCAAAGCAGCTGGTAATTACAACCAGTTAGGAGAAATGATGGGTGAACATCCATGAGTCCAGCTCATAGTCTCACGGAGGAGGTAGAACATGAGACGGAAAGATACAATGGATGTGTCAACGGAAGAGAGACACAAGGATGGGCTTCCAGGAAAGGAAACACAGGGAGCGGTGGTGTGTGAAACACTAATGTGTGGTGGGGCAGGTATGTGTGGGATACCAGGCTATATATCCTCTGTGCAGGATGAGACGTCCACTGGGACGGAGTAGGAGTCTGTAGCTTGGTTCAGCTTTGGGTTTGCCAAGTTGTTGCATCCCCTTGTCTAAATGTCAAGTTTTCTTCTTTACCTGAGTTTGTTCAGTGGTACAGAATCCCCACTCTCTCCCCACCCCACCCCTCCTTCCTTGAAGGTAAATGCCTGTGGCAGAAGACTCAAGTTCAAGGCCCAGAGACTGATCAAAGTGCTTTCCCCCCCATCTCATTCACAGACCCACACCTTGTCCACTCAGATCAGCAGCAGCCAGTCCTGCCAGTACACCCTGGACCCCAAGAGGAAGCATGTGTCAGAAGCCATCTGCAAGGAGCAACACCTGTTCCTGCCTTTCTCCCACAAGTAGGTCACCTGCTGCGCCCCTGATTCATCATTGATGGGGGGGGGTGAGCTGAATGCTTCTCAGCTGCCCTGTTCCAGGCTAGGCCATGAAGAGGTGCAAAGCAGAGCCCATCCCTTGTCCCCCATATCAAGCTAACAGGCCATTTGTTAGGAAAAATCTTAGACATGCAATACAATTTGAGGCCAACGAAAGATATCTGAGACCCAGACTTTAAGGTTTACAGATCAGGAAAAGCCAGGATCACTGCTGGCTGCCCTGTTTAGAAAGGCTTTAGGGAGTACTTAGAATGTAGATTGGACACATATTTATTCAAATACATTTTGAAAATCAATCCAATTAACTGCTGTTTATTGAATTCGTGTTATATTCTTGGCACTGTGTGGTGGGAAATACAAAGGAATTTTGAGGCACGGAGCTAATCCCTTACCCTCTAGACACTCCAGACTGGTTGAAGGTATAAGGTGCATATGTCCTTCAATGGAAGGACAGCTGTGTGACCAGGAGGGGTGGGTGCTGTTCACTAGGGGGTTCAGTATGTCTGGATTTAACCATGGTTTGAAAGGTGGGCAGGATTTGGGTAGAAGTGGAGATGGGGGTAACATTCGACATGAAAGATTGCTTTGGAGAGCTGGCCAACCTTTGTTACCTGACGTCCTTCCCTGTTTCCAGTAACAAGTATGGGATGATGGCACAGGTCACCCAGACTTTGAAACTTGAAGACACACCTAAGATCAACAGCCGCTTCTTTGATGAAGGTAAGGCTCTACACCCACGTTTGCCAGGGCTGGGGAATCTGCCCAGCACAGTCCATGTGTCATGGCTCAGCTCCTTGCTGGGCCCCAGGAAACCTCTGCTGACTTCACTCATTAGTTAAGTGGGCCCCGGTGTTCTGGCTGTGGGCTACTCTAGTGAGAAAGCATGGTCATTTGAGAATGTCAAAGTGACCACGGCATATGGGAAAGGGAGACGTTTCCCAAAGCTACCTAGGTTTTTGTAAGTAGAGAACTGGTCTCCTGAGTCTACCTTTTGTAGATCTGACAACCTCATACACCCTGTGATAAGGCCTGGGACCTGGAGCAAGCGGCAGAGGGTCTTCAAGGTCAGGAATCCAGCTTTAGAGATGGAAGGGACCTCAGAGATCTCAAGCCCTACTCTAGCCCTGCATCTGTCTTGTATCTAAATGTGTTGTATGCAAAACCTCATGGCTCTCAGCAGCCTGTGGTGTCAGGTGGTAACAGCGTGGGCTGTTATATTCATTCTGCAGAAGGGACAATGGCACAGAGAGGCTTAGCGGTGTTCTCAAGGTCATGGAGTATGAGGTGGTACAAAATGAGCCCCAGGTCTAATCTAGGGCAGGACTCTTTCCAATACGACAAGCGTCCACGCTGAATTAACACCCCCTCCCTAGCAGGTCAGAGCAGGGTAATAGAGGGACTACAGAGGGGTCTTCCCCTCCCCCACAAGCCGCTATTAGATTCAACTGGAAGAAACAATGGGTGAGCCTCAGCTGTGGCCACATCAGCAGCAGCATGATGTGGTTCTTTTGGATAAAGATAATCTGATACCACATCCCAACAAGCCTAGATTCCGCTCCAGCTCTGCCTCAGACCCAACCAGGTCTCAGATAAGGCGAGTAGCTCCAATCTGGGTGTTAGTTCTCTTATCTTTAAGTTGAGGACTGATACTCGCAGGGATAGTACAATGAGTTGGTGAAAACATTGAAGTCACACACCTAGCACAGAGCCAGGTACGTAGCAGGCACTGGGTACAGGACAGTGCTCTTTCCTTTCCCCCTTTGCTGACACCCCGCTGATTTCCAGTTTCCAGTAGGCCAAGATAGGATTGAGATGCAGAGGTGAGCAAGAATTCCTTTGACACTTTCCTCCTTCCAGGTACCAAGGAGGTGGGCCTTGCCTTTGAGACCACCAAGTCCACACCACCGCCAAAGCAGGCTGAGGCCATTGTGAAGACCCTCCAGGAGCTACAGAAGCTGCAGGTCTCCGAGCAGAGCGCCCAGCGAGCTAACCTCTTCCGTAAACTGGTCGCAGAGCTGCGAGGCCTCGACGACAAAGCGGTCGCAGCCCTCTTGCCAAAGCTGGTCGAGGTGTCCAGGTATTTCTTTAACGGCTGCAGCTCAGGCTTTCATAGGTTATAAACCTACGGCAGCTGCTGACCCTTGGCCCATCAGAGACTCTCAGGGATCATTGAAATATCAACCCAGTCAGTCAATTAGTCAATCAATTCATGTTTGCTGGCTAAATAGCAAGCTAGCTGCCTAGAGTTCCATGGGGAACACACACACACATACACACGTTGCATCCAAGGCAGATACGTAGGTGTGTGTTTGTGTTAAAATAAGAGGGAAATATTCCCCACATTGTGATGGGTATCTTCTCATTCCTTGTTGTGTTACCCTAGAAGGTTTGAGAGACAGAAAAGTCTGGCCTTTGGGAAGCCTCTAGACTAGTGGAGAGAGAACTCAGGCAAACAAAACAACACCGTGATTTCTGCATCCTTCGAGGCACTGGCTCTTAGTGCCGTGAAGGTCAGAGGAGAAAGCGAGGGCTGAGACGAGACCAGGCCTCTTCCGTGGGTAAAGCTCAGAGGGAAGACTTTCTGGTTCTCGGGATCATGGTCCTTGGGATATGAGTTGGATTTTGAAATATGGCTGGATTTGGACAGTGCATGAGGGGAATGAAGGCAGAGGGGAAATCACGGGCCAGGGAGCCTCTAGCTGCCTCGGAGGCGATCTGTGCAACCCTCTCTGCCCTTTCCTTCCCAGCCCCGTCACTTTGCAAGCCTTGGTTCAGTGCGGACAGCCCCAGTGTTACAATCACATCCTCCAGTGGCTGAGAACCGAGAGAGCCAACCCCCTTCTGATCGATGTTGTGACCTATTTGGTGGCGCTGATCCCGGAGCCCTCGGCCCAGAGGCTGCAGGAGATCTTTACCACGGCCAAGGAGCAGCAGAGCCGGGCTGCTTTCTATGCCCTGAGTCACGCGGTCATCAAGTGAGTTGTACCCTGGTTCCCCTCGTAGGCGTCGAGGGAGCCCCCACCTCTGTGTATTCAGATCGTCCCCTTCCTTCCTCGACTTTCAGACTCTGACGCTGACTCTCTTGTTTTTCTCCTGGTCTGTTTGAGGGTAATGACTTGAAATAAGAAACCAGCCAACCCAGTGTGGATTTTCAGATAAACCTAGCCGTGCTCACTGAGTCCTAACTCTTACTCCGCAGCTATCATAAGACACACCCCACAGCGAGGCAGGGGCTCCTGGACATTGCCGATTACCTGTCGGAGCAGATCCGCGACGACTGCACCGGGAGCGAAGACCACACCTACCTGATCCTGAGGGTACTTTCGTCTTTCGTATAATATGCATCACTGTGGAAGCACTTTTCCTCCTCACCTCTTCCTTCCCCTCCTGCACCCTGATCCCTTCTGGCTGCTTCGCCTCGCAGGTCATTGGGAACATCGGCGGAATCCTGGAGCCGCTAAGCCCGGGACTCACATCTTCAGTCTTGAGATGCGTCCGGAGCGCCACGCCGTCCCTGCTGGTCCAGAAGGCCGCCATCCAAGCCCTGCGGAAAATGGAGATTAAGGACGAGGTGAGGGCCGCAGGGGAGGCCTCACACAGAAAACTGTTCAGAATAGCATCCTAAATCCCGTCATTCCGCGGGCTTAGTTCTACCGCATTCTAACCGCAAGTCCTCAACAAGCCTGTTGACCTGACTGCCCAGCAGTATGTGGACAGGAGAGAAACGCTGACCTCGCTGCTGCTCCAGAAAGCAGAGTCCGAGATTTTCACCACGGGCTGCCCTCCTACCAGATCGCCCATCATGCCCACTCTCATCTTAGGAGAACAGGCCTGATTTTCCCTCATCTCCCTGATCTGGGATAGACAACCTGCCCCCACCTTAGGTGGCAATGGCTCCATATCTTTGGGCACTACCTTATTTATCAGCCCCACTCTCACTCTCCCTTTCCGCCTTTACCCTCATATTGAAATAATTTATGTTAAAAACAACTTTACTTTCAGTTAGTGGCAGGTCTCCAACAAGTCATAACTTGGCCATGACTTGCATACTTTAATGAAATTGAATTGGACATGCATTTGATAGGAGTCTTCTGAGAACCCTTCCTTGAGCCGGTTGCTCTGGGGAGCAAGAAGATTCAGTCCCAGCATTTGAAGTTATTAACGAGAAATTCAGCTTGCACATAGTAAATTGCTTGCAAACCATCCCAAATGTTTGCCAGGCTTGTTCTGTGTTCGACCAAAGGGCAGTGGTAACAGTCTCCTCTTTCGGCTCCAGGTCCGGGAGGTTCTCCTTCAGACTTTCCTGGATGACGCCGCTCCGGGGGATAAGCGACTGGCTGCTTATCTCATGCTGATGAGGGACCCTTCGCAGTCAGACATGAGCAAAATCACCCAACTTCTCCCAGGGGAACAGAATGAACAAGTGAAGAACTTTGTGGCCTCCCACATCGCCAACATCTTAAACTCACAAGAATTGTACGTCCAGCGGTAAGTCAGAGTAATTTTCCCCCACGTGTTATGAAGGGCTGAAATTCCAAATCTCATTTGGATTGAGCCATCTGGCCTGTTCTTTCTAGAGCATTCTTTCTTCCAGAACAAACACTTGTTCCAAAGTCCAGCAGACCTGAGCCAAACTCTTGGGGTGAATGCATGAATTTGGTAGCAATTGAAAATCCATCTTTACTTGGGGGTGAGAGAGGTGATGCACAAGTTACATGATGTGTGGGCTCAAAATATACTCTTTTCCACCTAGTTTGAAAGAGCTAGTGACAGAAGCTCTGAAGGACTCTCAGCTTCCAACTGTCCTGGACTTCAGAAAATTTTCCCGGAACTACCAGTTTTCCAAATCTGTTTCTCTTCCGTCCCTCAACCCAGTCTCAGCCAAAGTTGAGGGCAATCTTATATTTGATCCAGATAATTACCTGCCTAAAGAAAGCATGCTGAAAACAACCCTCACAGTCTTTGGATTTGCTTCAGCTGATCTCTTCGAGGTAAGTGTGAGGCCAAAGAGAGCCTTATGTTTTCTAGCCCATTCTGTTCTACTCCATAAATAGAAAGTCAAGAGAGCCATGAACCAGCCGGGACAGGAACGAGAATCATCAGGTCGTTAGTTCCGCACAATCGCTTTAAGGTTTTTTTCTTCCCTCCACCCCGCCCTGCCTCCCTGCTAGGGGCTCATCTGAAGGATGAGTTCTTTTTATGAATGGAAATGCAGATGTCCCCAGAAGAGCCCTTAGACCCAAAATCCAAGGACGTGCATGGGATGTGCAGCCAGACAGACCTGGTTCAAACTCCAATTACACTCCCAACTCTGAATCTTTGGTTGAATTATCTGTCCTCTCTAAACCTTAGCTGCCTCTTCTGGGAAAAGGTAAATAATAAGTTCTGTCTTTCAAGATTCTGCTAAGATTTAAATAAGACCACTCCTGCGGAGTGCCAGGCTCGGTTCCTGTCTCACGGCATTCATCAAATACTTGTTTAATGAAATGGACCTAAAGGGGGCTGGGAGGCTGACCTACCACGGGAAACCTGATCGCGTGTTCCTGCCTGATTTTCTTTCGCAGCTTGGTTTGGAAGGAAACGGCTTTGAGCCAACGCTGGAGGCTCTCTTCGGGAAGCAAGGATTTTTCCCAGACAGTGTCAACAAGGCTCTGTACTGGGTTGATGGTAAAGTTCCTGATCGTGTCTCCAAGGTCCTGGTGGACCACTTTGGCTACACCAACGATGAAAAACGGGAGCAGGTATGCGTCTGTTAAGTATCCTCTCGAGGAAAGCTCTGGGTCTCAGTGCAAAATCATTCTCATCTAAGCCTGGAAGTAATCAAGGAACTATTTAACTGAAGTGGACAGCTACGACTTTCATTAATCAGTCCTACGAACGTAAAAACCAGTATCCCTGCGGTTATGGGCCTCCTGGAGACTCAGCGTGCCCAGGAACCAGACCCATTACAGGCACTGAGGCCTACTGATAAGAGTGTGAACTCTGGGGCATGGGTTTGAATTCTAACCTCACTGCTCCGGGCATGTTGCTTGCTCTGATGTCTACCTGTTTCTGCATCCGCAGAGCACTAATAATAACCCATACCTCACAAGGTTATTAAAGACTAGGGGAAATAAAGTGTTTAAAACATTAAGCAGAGTGCCCGACCCTGGTACTGATTGTTCAATAAGCAGATACCATTATAATTTTTTAATTCCTATTTTCATTATTTTTAACTTCTTTCTTTGGCTCTCACTCACATCAGGGCAATAGCTAATGAAAGCAAAATCCACTTTGCAGCTAGCATAAGCCCCACTGAAGGAGTAGGAAATGGATTGTCTAATCTGGAGCTTCCTAGTCTTTAACTTCTTGCTACCCAGAGTGTGGTCCAGTCACGGGCATCCCATCAGAGCTTGTTAGAAATGCAGGTCCTCAAGCCCTACTGGGATTTACTGAATCTGAACCCGCACTTTAAGGAGGCCCCCAGGTGACTTGCAGGGCAGAGGTTCCTCCTAGGTGCTCGCAGAGGGCCCCACCTGCATCTTCTAATCTATTTTGGGGGTCTGTCAGTCACTCTTTTCTCTCTCACTCCCTAAGCATCAGCCTATGGAATTCTTCCAATCACTAAAAACTTGTCAAGCATCAGGTGTTTTTCAAGCTTTTGGCCAATTTATTTGGCAGCTAATTTTCCCAAGAAACCCTTACTATTCTATCCTAGTCAAAGGAGAGAGGGTGTAAGCAGGGGACGGGGTGGGAGACAGAGGGTCTTCTCATCTTGGGGAGCCATAGGAATCCTGCCATCCTGGAAAATAGAGACCCCCTTCCCATGCAAACATTATTCAAGTTAAGAGCAGAGTGGGCACCGCTGTCCCTGACAAAACCTCAGGTTTTTTTTTTTTCATCTCAATTTGGAGAAGCTCTTTATCTTTCAATAACAGGTGAGAGCCTGATTTCAGTGTCTGCCCTGTATCCCCACCCAGAGGGTCTGTGTTTAGGTCCATCACAGCTGCAGCAGACAGACCCCGCGTCAGAAACCTAAGGGTGTTTGGCAGCGCTGACATCTCACTAGATATTTTGTTGTTAAAATCCCAGGACATGGTCAATGGAATCAGGCTCAATGTTGAGAAGCTGATAGAAGATTTGAAATCCAAAGAAATCCCAGAAGCCAGAGCCTACCTCCGCATCTTAGGAGAAGAGCTTGGCTTCGTCAGGCTCCACGACCTCCAGCTCCTGGGAAGGCTGCTCCTGAATGGTGTCCGTAGTCTGAGTGGGATCCCCCGGATGGTAAGTGGGCCCGGCCCCATCACGGGTGATGAGATTGGCCTGTGCTCTTTCTTAGATCTCTCAGGCTCCCTGAAGATGCTGGCCACACAAACCAGCAAAAGTGCTTATACTTTCTTCAAAGACACAGGTTTGCCTTGAATTTTAGTGAAGAAGGATCACAAGGAATTGGCAACATTTAGAAATTAAGCTCTTCATACTGTTCGATGTATCTTTCAAGAGCATTCATTTGTTCACCTAGAAAACAATGTTAAGTGTGTCTCCCTCCACCTAGGCTACAGGATTGTTTTAATATTGAAATGATGTAATGATTATGAAAGAATGCATTTGGTAAGCTGTCATCTACTATCTAAATATGAGCCATTGTTTTTATTAGTTTATTAAGAAGGGAGGAAATAAGGACACTTAATCTCTAGGATTTAATAAATAATAATGTTTGCTTTAAGAAAACACCTCAAGTTGTTTTCTAGATATGTCCTTAAAAAGAAAAACAAACAAAAGCCAGTGCATACTAATATGTACATCTCAATAACTCGTGGGTTTCAAAAAATTAGCTTCATCGTAATATATTGTATTTCAAGTAAATCTTCATTTACATTTAGACTCCAAAAAACCAGAATGAAGCCAGGCCATGCAATGAGACTTCAGATTCTGAAAGCTCTGAGGCCCAGCAATAGTCTGAAATGCCTTCCGAGTCGCCAGTTGAAAACGATATATCTATCCAGGGCAATGTTTTGTATTCCACTGTGTTGAAATCAGTTATCATTCATGTTGACTTATTAAACTATTCAGCAAACTTAAGTATGCTAGACCCTTCCTTTCTGGATAAAGAAGATGACTGATGGGTGGGAGGGAGCATTTCACGAAGCCCGCTTCCATGGGCCTGACAGTTAGTGAGTCTCCCCCGTTGGATCTACAGATTGAAGAGGCCCTAAGGAAAGGTTCAAAGAACGACTTGTTTCTGCACTACATCTTCATGGACAACAACTTTGAACTCCCCACCGGACTCGGGTTACAGCTGCAAGTGTCCTCCTCTGGAGTCATCGCTCCCGGAATCCAGGCTGGGGTGAAACTGCAACTCAGAGATGTAAGACTCTGTTCACCTTTTGGCTCCTCCGGCTGTTCCTTTCCTCCTGGGTGGTGCCCTTGTGCAGTTTTCCAGTGAGTTTCCAGTTCAAGATGAGGCGCCTCATTGATAGAATCCCCTGGTTCCTTTTTGAATGAAAAGCGCGAGGGTTCCACTAGGAGGCGCCACCTCACTAGCTCCCACGGGGCGCGGGGGTCACATGGGAACTCAGCTACTCTTTCAGCACATGAGGATTCCTGTCATATTTTTATCTTGTGCTTAAAGTTAACGTGGGCACTCCCTAGTCCTCGGTATCAGCGTTAAGGACCCTGGAGAACTGAGAACTTGGCTTTTGTGCCTTCAAATAAATCACAGTCATGTTTCCCAAGATGTGAGCTCTGCAGACATGTGGGCCCAGGGGTGGGAAGGGGGATGATCCGGCCGCAGGGGACCAAGGTACTTAACCAAGCTGAATAAGTCATTTTCTGACTTACAGGCCAGGCAAATGGAACTGGTGGCAAAGCCCTCCGTGTCTGTGGAGTTTGTGACAAATATGGGCATCGTCATCCCAGACTTTGCTAGGAACGGGGTCCAGGTGAACATGAACTTCTTCCATGAGACAGACCTGGAGGCGCGACTCGCCCTAAACTCTGGGCGTCTGAAGTTCAGCATTCCAGCTCCAACGAGGCCAGTCAAGCTCCTCAGTGTCAGGTAATTCTTCCAGTTAACTCCACCCGGCCAGTGTGAAAGAGGATGGAGGCTGTATCTGCAGGACTTGGCCGGGCTAGACAGCTAATTGAGATCGTTCTGGCCCCAGTGGATCTGGGGTGACAGAGGGAGAAGAGGTACTAGATCACCCACTTTTAACCTAAATAATTACAGTTTCCCCGACCTGAGGTCAGGTCCCAGCCATGGTTACTTAACACCTCTGAGCCTCTGTTTCCAGTGTAAAATTAGGCCCCTAAAAATGCCCACCATTGTGCGGACTACAGATAACAAATGTAAGGAACTTAGTGCAGCGTCTGAAACCTAGAGTCACTGTGATTGTTAGCCTCATTGATGTTCTTCTCACTATGATTTGTTTCTGAGTAAATAAAAAAAATTGAGGTGTGTGTGGACGGGGGTGGATAGAGGGCAGGGTAAGGGGGCATTTGCACTGCGAGAGTCAGTGACGTTCACTGCGATTCATGACTTGAAGACAACTCAGGAGTTTTCTTTCCTCCCTAGTAACTCATTGCATTTGGTCTCTACCACCAAAACGGAAGTGGCTCCACCTCTAACGGAGAACAGGAATTCCTGGTCAACCTGCAGGTCTTTCTTCTCCGGCCTGAGCTATTGCACCACAGGCACTTACTCCAACGTCAGCTCCTACTATCCTCTGATCGGAGACATCAGGTCAGACATGCTCACTGACCCTCCCAGCATCTGCTTACCTTCTACATTGTGGCCACCTAGCGGGGCAAAGGAAAAAATGCTGTGTGTTGTAGGCCTGGGTCACCAGCCTCAGGGGGTTGCATCATCATTATTTAAACAATGGTCCTCTACCCAGCACACCTGAGGGATACAGAAATTCCTGCCTAAACTTTGGGTCTAGGACTGGGCTCCTCCACGGGGGGAGGGGAGTGGCAGTGTTGGAAGGTGAGGAGTCATGACCACTGAGGGAGGCCTTAGCCCAAAAATAAGTAGCCAAGTTGATTCTCTCATACTCGCCCAAGGGACCTGAGCCCACTGCCATTGAGAATCAGTCTTTTAAAAGCATTTCTTTATAGATTGTGCCCCCCTCTTTCACCTTATGCATTAGATGAGGGGATCAGAGCACAGACTCCGGTTTGCTTCTAACTCAGGGTCCGTGTTTCTGAGCCTCCAGACACGCTGGTATGGCCTTTCCTGGAGTCCACTGGTGTCCAAAGCCCTCACCATGCTTAAAAGCAACTTGTCGTCAGCGTCCCATTCCCCCACTTCCACCGCTTGTTCTCAGCTTTGCTGACACAACCAGCAACCCCTGGGGATCCTGGGCTCTGCCCTTGCCTTGGGCTCTTGGGAGAACTGAAAGGGACCGTAGAGCTCATCATTAGTTAAGGAGAAGGGTCAATGTTAAAATAAGGACCGTGTTTTTGGTGCCGTCGAGGCTGAGTTGCTTTGCTGACGCTCTCGCCCTCGGGGAAAGCTCTAACACCACTCCCCGCGTGCATCGCAGCATCTTTAGGTATGAGCTGGAACTGCGGCCTACGGGAGAGGTGGAGCAGTACTCCACCAGCGCAACCTACGAGCTCCAGAAACAGGACGAGGCCTGGGTGCACAAGCTGGAGTTAGTAGCTCAGGCAGAAGGCAAGTATCCAGAAAAAGGGCTCCCCCACCTCTACCCTCAGTCTCGGCTCCAGAACTCACAGCGGGGACATCTTTAGGTAATGCGTGTAACAACTGTGTGCTGAGTGCCTGGTAAGGGTCAGGCCTGTATTCTAAGAGCTGAGGCTGGAACAGTAAACAGAGGAGACTGTGTCTGCCCTCTCAGAGTTTATAGTAAATATCCAAACAAGTAAATTTTTAGAGGGTCACATTGGTGCTGAGGAGAAAAATAGGGCACAGAGGAGTCCTGAGAATGCCGGGGGTGGAGGGAGCAGGAAGGAAGAGGGGAGGCAGTGCCGCTTCGAATGATCCAGCCTCGCTGCTGGAGGGAGCGTGAAAGAGAGACTTGCAAGAAGTAATGGGGTACGCCAGGAGGCAAGAGCCCTACAGGCTGCGGAGCCAGCAGGTACAAAGGCCCTGAGGCAGGTGTACAGCTGCTGTGTGTGAGCAGAAGGAAGGGAGCCAGTATGGCTAAAGCAGAGAGAGCAGGGAGGAAAACGGTAGAAGGTGAGGTCAGAATGACGAGGGGAGGTGGGGGAAGGATAGTCTCATAGGTTTTGGTAAGGACGTCGGCTTTTAGTAAGTGAAATAAAGAACCGCTGGAGGGTTTTCATGATTTGATTTATGGTTATGCTGAGGAAAGGCTTTCGGGGCACAAAGGCAGAGAAATTAGTACGGAGTTTATGGCAATAATCCAAGCCAAAGGTGGTGGGGCTCTGGATTAGAGCAGTGGCGAAGGGAGCCGAGACGCGGCTGGACTCCGGCCATCCTTTGAAGGCTAGGCTGACAAGAGCTGCTGATATAGTGGGTGTTGAGTGCAAGGGAGAAAGGAATGGGGACCACGGTAAGTTCCTCGGCCCCGCGGCTGAAGAATGGGGTTGCCGTTTCCTGAGATGGAAAAGGCCACTAGAGGAGCGGGTTTTAGGGGATGGGGCAAATTTAGATGTTCACGTCCAAAGATTTTTTTTATGTAGGAATAGTGTGTCACCAGATTAAGCTAGAGAAACAAATCCATACGAGAAATCCACAGGGTGCATGCTGGAAAAAATATATATAACAATTTTACAAAAGGCATAAAATAGGTAAGCCTGTAAGAAAACATGGGAACCTGGTTACAGAGAGAGGAGCCGGGAGAGATGGAGCAGGGGCTGGGGGGAGGCAAGGAACCTGGAGGAGTGTCATTGGTGGAGAGTCATGTAGAGATGCCTCATCTGCCCGACACAGAAGGACCTCGAGCCCTTACTGCCCCCTGAACATGCCGAGCGCTCCCCGCAGCAGGTCCTTTGTATTTCTGATTCCCACGGCCTGGAATGCTCTCCTTCCAGAACGTACCATGGCTCAGCCCTTCTATTCATGCAAGTCTCTGCCCAAATATCCCCTCATCAGGGAAACCTTCTCTGACCACCACGGATGAAATAGCACCTCTTGTATTCCTTTCTAACTTTATTGTCTTATCCAGTTGTAGTTTCTTCAGAACATTATTTACCATCTGACATAAATAACTTGCCTGTTTATTGTCTATACTCCCCTACTAGGATGTAAGCTCCATGAGGGCAGGGACCGCACCCCACTCCCCCCAGTGCCAAGAGCAGTGCCTAACCCATGATAGGCAATCAATAAATATTTGCAGATTGAGCAAGCACATGAGCACCACTGAGTTAAAAAATTAGGGTAAAATCCTGCAGTGTGTCCCCATTTAAGCCCCCAGAGTACTTGGTGTTCCTCCAGCTTTTCCTCCCTTTCCTTCCTAAACCAGCTTCTGAAGACACGTGTTGATGATCTCGTACGTTCCTCCAGGTGTAGAGCAGACCGAGGCCAGGATGACCGTCAGATACAACCATCAGACCAGGACCTTGACCAGTGAAGCACAAATTCCAGACTTCGGCGTTGACCTTGGGACAGTCCTCAGGGTTAGTGATGAATCTTCTGAGGAAGAAATGTCTTACAAACTCACCCTGGACATTCAGAACAAGAAAATCACTGAGGTCGCCTTCACGGGCCACGTGAGGTAAGGAAGGCTAAGGGTGACCTGACCTGAGCTTCTGCCCTCCTGCCTGTTTCCTGTCTTCCTTTGCAGCTTTTAAAAGCCGACCAGGCGGGGCATTCCTGGTCCGCAGCCTGAGAGAGAGACAGAGCCCTCAACATTCTGACCCTCTGCACATGTCCAGTTAGATCCTTCTACCATTAACTGGGCACTGACTATTCCTTAGGCACTGTGCTGGGTGCTTTAAAGAAATCGTCTTAGTCTTTGTAAATAAACTCCAAGGTAGGTAGGCGTTTCCCTGTTTTATTTATAAGGAGCCTGGAGCTCAGAGGGGTTAAATAATTTGGCCAAGACAAAGGAGCTGGTAAAGGGTAGAGCAGCGTCCAGTTTTCCTCCCATACTTCCCCAGAAAGTCCTGAATTTGTGCAGAAGTTGACTGCAGACGCTGATGAGTTTAATCTGCGGCCGTTTCTCTGAGCCATCCGTTAATTTATCTTCGTTGCCACAAGCAGAACTTCTGCTTAATCCCACGTATCTCCTTGGAATGGACAAAGGCGCCAATGTCAACTGATTTTCTTTTCAACAGCTGTGACAGGAAGGAAGAAGGTAAAGTCAGAGCTGTTCTTTCCATGCCCCTCTTGCAAGCAGAAGCCAGAAGCGAAACCCTCGCCCAGTGGTCCCCCACAAAACTGCTCCTCCAAATGGACTCATCCGCTACAGCTTATGGCTCAACAGTTTCCAACAAGATGGCCTGGCGTTACGGTGCGTACCCTTCCCCCAGGGCCGCTTCCAAGGCGCTCTGCCCTTGGGTGCCGTGTGGAGGGCCATTGGTTCGGCGCTGACCTGGTACCTCTGACAGCTCTTTCATGTGTGTGTTTTCAGATGAAGAGAAGACTGAATTTGAATGGAACACAGGCACCAACATGGATACCAAGAAAGCAGCTTCCAGTTTCCCCGTGGACCTCCCTGACTATCCTAAAAGCTTGCAAACGTATGCCAACAGTCTCTTGGATCACAGAGTTCCTAAAACAGACGTGACTTTCCGGCACGTGGGTTCCAAATTGGTGGATGTAAGTACAAATCAGTCAATAAATACGTGGTTATAAGTGCTAATTACACACTCGACCCTGAGTGAGGTGAAGGAGGGGATCCAGAGATGGATACGGCGTGCTTCCTACCCCCAGGGAATTTCTGGGGAGAAAGGAAACATTCACGTGTGGTTACCCAGTTACACAAGGCTGTATATGCTAGTGCCAAATGAATATACTACTAAGCGGAAGAGTTTGCTGTGACTGAGATGTCAAAGGAAGCTTCAGGATACTGGCTAGGAGTCTGACGATGTTACATGTTCCCTTAATAAAAAACAGGAAGCGATGCATGACTGACAACCAACAATTCAGAATTTTCTGTGCTATATTTTTAACTTTCAGTGCATTCTCCTGCTTAGCTATTGATCTTTCAAATATGGATTGTTGCCTAATGTTAATTGTACCTTGAGGTCCACCTATGCCCATTGAAATCTGAAAATTTCTATTATTTTGTAGGCAACAAACACTTGGCTTCAGAAGGCATCCAGGACTCTTCCTTACACCAAGAATTTGCAAGATTACCTCAGTGGCCTAAAAGAGTTGAACCTCCAGAAGATGGGATTGCCAGAGTTCCACATCCCAGAAAATCTCTTCTTGAAAAGGTATAAAAAGAAACCAGAAAAAAAAAAATCCTTTTTTTTATTGTTGACAGTGTTATAGGTGTTCCTCATTTTCTGCCCCCACTTTGCCCCCCTCCACCCCCCCTGCCCCACCCCAGGCATCAACCACACTATTGTCTCCTTGGGCTATGCATGTAGGCATATAAATTCCCTGGTTAATCTCTCCCTGCCTCCCCGCCCGCTCTGAGAGCTGTCAGTCTGTTCCCGGCATCCATGCCGCAGGGCCTATTCTGTTCATCAGTTTATGATGTTCATTAGATTTCACATATAAGTGAGAGCATGCGATGTTTGTCTTTCTCTGACTGGCTTATTTCACTCAGCATAATAATCTCTAGGTCCATCCCTGCTTTCACAAAGGGTAAGGGATCCTTCTTTTTCACAGCCGCCTAGTATTCCATGGTGTGAATGTCCCACGGCTTTTTTACCCACTCATCTACTGATGGGCACTTGGGCTATTTCCAGATCTTGGCTATTATTGTAAATAGAAAGACTTTTTGAACCGCACAAAGTAAATGGAAGATTTTACATAGCATGGTTTAGACTCTAATTCACATTTTGAAGCGAAATATCTAAAGCATTTTAAGGAGATTAATAACCGTAGATAAACACCGTGGCATTTTTGCATTACTGAACACGAGATCGGAATGTGAATGCCAACCCGTCAGAAAGAGCCTAAGGAAGAGTGGAGGATTCTAGCACTGTCACCTAACATGCTTTATCCGGCCACTCCATTTCCCCCGTAAGTGAACCCGCCTTTGCTCAGGATCGGGATGCTCACACCCACAACTGTCTGACTGCGAAGGGCTCTAGAGTGACCAGCGGAACTGCTGACCACAGGGCTGCCGTCGAGCGCCGGGGGCCGCAGCAGTCACCGCACAGCGGATGAAGGCAGCAGCCCAGAAAACGCTTCTCTTTAGCCCTATAGCTCCATCCTCAGGGGGGAGTCAGGCTCCACACCGCTCGGGCCACTTGCATATGTACAGAAATACACGTAATGCTTTGCTTTATTTCATGGAATTTTAAAAAAAATCAGAGCCTGAGCTGTAAAGACAATGGTCTTTCCTAGAGGGACTGTTGCCTGTGAGATCTCCAGGGTCAGGAAGACAAGTGGCCTGCGTCACGTGGGCCTTTCCCTAGTCCGCGGCTGAGCAGCAAAGTTCAATCGGCCAGACAAGTGCGAAAGGACTGGCTTCTGCCGAAGCCCTCGCACGGACGGGCCTGTTGAAGATGAAGAAGAGGCGGCAGAGGGCCGGGAGCCGCTTGCTTCACACTAGGGCCTCTGACCAGCAGTGTCCTTTGTGCTGCACCGAGAGGGCAGGACCCCCGGCCTTAGCATCATCGAGGTCTTACCAAGCACCCTTCTCCTCCTGGATGTCAGGACCCTGCGTGGGCCACACCCAGTCCCTGTTGCAGTAACGCAGCGAACAGTTGATTTACTTACAGAATTTAAAACTCTGCCACCCTCTCTTATTCTTATAACTTATTCTAATGCAATAGTCCATGATATGTGGGTAGCACTGAAAAGACTGCAAACTTGTTTAGGTATTTTTCTCACGTGCAGTTTAACTCCGTGAGGTCAGCAGAACGGGCACTATGGTCCTCACGGCGACTCAGAAAAGTGAATTCACTGACACTTCCACCATCAGGAGGGCCTAACACTCCATCCCGCGCCCGGGTCCTTTCTGCCTGTCTAGTTGCTTGAATTCAGTTTAGCAAACGTATCAAGTGTCCCCTACGTGCAAGATGTTAGACGAGGTGCAGTGAGAAGAAAAAACGGTCACCTTTCCTCCCAGGAAGATGCCGTGTAGACACGGACAAAGTGTGAGCAAACGAGCTCTAATTATCTAAGCAGAGTTAGGACATGTCGTTGAGATAGGTGTGAGGGACTGTGTCACTCTCGGCACAAGAGAAATTAGCTGCGACTTAAACGCCTTGGAAGGGTTTGGAATGGATGTGAGGGCTGGATAGGTGGAGGGAACAGCAGAGGGATCCAGGCGCCCGGAGCAGCACGAGGAAACGTGAGGATGGGTTTGGGAACGGGGCGCCAGCACTGTCGCTTGGAAGGGCAGGTGGCCGGGAATTTTGAGTTCTTGATGTCCGACTGTGGGGACGTTGTCTTTGTTCTCTATTTCAGTGATGGCCGGGTCAGATACACCTTCAACAAGAACAGCGTGAAAATTGAGATTCCTTTGCCTTTGGGCGGCACACCCTCCAAAGACCTGAAGATGTTGGAGACTATCTGGATACCAGCCATCGGCTTACCATTTTGGGGATTCTACCGGCCGCCTCAAGAGGTCCAGGTGCCCGCTTTCACCATTCCCGAGTCGTATGAGCTGCGGGTGCCTCACTTGGGCGTGCTAGACCTCTCCGCGAACATCTACAGCAACGTGTACAACTGGTCCGCCTCCTACACCGCCGGCAACACCAGCACAGACCACTTCAGCCTTCAGGCTCGGTACCACATGAAAGCCGACTCGGCGGTTGACCTGCTGTCCTACAGTGTGCAAGGTGAGCCGTGCTCAGGCAGAGGGTGCACAGGGCTGGGTTTTGCAGGCTCCGATGGCATAGCCTCCTCCAGGGAGACAAAGACTTGGGCTTTCTTACAGATATTTTTCTTGCTACTTGGATTTCTATTCAGTTTTTCATGCATTCAACCAATAGGAACATTTATGAAACATATCAAATATATCAAGTGTTCCGCGAGGCAGTAACAGAGAAAACAGACAGGTAAACTGGCAACTATCGTTCAGTGTAAGAGGTACTAGGAGAGGGTATCGTGTATAAGTATAGGGTACAGAGGAAGCGCTTACTAAGGGAACCCGGCAAGGTCCGTCGTGGTCAGGGAAGGCTTCCTGTAGGAATACTTTCTGCTCTCAGGTTTTATGTTTCTGTTGTAGATGGAGGAGACTGTTACGCAGTTGACCCAGGTCAACGGGGCTTTATTATTGAAAATCTTACAACATAGAAATTGGTTGCCTGGAAATGTGTCGCCCAATTTAACCAATGGGATTTCATTTTTATGTTAGGATCCGGAGAAGCAACGTTCGACCACAGGTACACGCTCACGTTATCGTGCGGAGGATCTCTACACCACAAATTTCTGGACTCGAACGTCAAACTCAGCCACGTGGAAAAGATTGGAAACAACCCAGCCTCCAAAGGCTTGCTGACATTCGACGCAGCCAGTGCCTGGGGACCACGGATGTCCGCGTCGGTACATTTGGACTCAAAGCAGAAAGAGCAGCTGTACGTCAAGGAAGTGAAGGTCGACGGGCAGCTCAGGGTCTTTTCTTTCCACGCGGACGGCGCCTACGGCCTGTCCTATCAAAGGGACCCTTCCACTGGCCGGCGAAGCGGAGAGTCCACCCTGAGGTTTAACTCCACCTACCTCCAGGGCACCAACCGGATAACGGGCAGGTACGAGGATGGCACCTTCTCCCTCACCTCCACCTCGGATCTGCAAGAGGGCACCGTTAAAAATACCGCCTCCCTGAAGTACGAGAACTACGAGCTGAGTCTGAAATCTGACACGGACGGGCACTACGAGGACTTCGCCACCTCCAACAAGGTGGACCTGTCCCTCTCGAGGCAAAGCGCGCTGCTGCGCTCCGACTGCCAGGCCGGCTACAGGGACCTGCGTGTCTCCGCACTGCTGTCCGGGTCGCTGACCTTCCACGGCCTCGAAATCAACGCCGACGTGTCGGGCACCGGCAAAGCCAACACGGGCGTTCACAAAGCAACCCTGAGGATCTCCCGAGAGGGCATGTCCACCAGCGCGACCACCAGCCTGAAGTACAGTCCCCTGATGCTGGAGAACGAACTGAACGCAGCCCTTGGGCCCTCGGGGGCGTCCGCGAAGTTAACAGCCAACGGCCGCTTCAGGGAGCACAACGCGAAGTTCAGTCTGGATGGGAAAGCTGCCCTCACGGAGGTGTCCCTGGGGAGCGCGTACCAGGCCGCGATTCTGGGCGTCGACAGCAAAAACATTTTCAGCTTCAGGGTTAACGGGGAGGGACTCAAGCTTTCGAATGACATGATGGGCTCGTACGCGGAGATGAAGCTTCACCACACAAACAGCCTGAACGTGGCGGGGCTCTCGCTGGACTTCTCATCGAAACTCGACAACATCTATAGTTCCGACAAGTCATATAAGCAGACTTTTAACTTACAGCTACAGCCCTTTTCTCTTGTAACTACTCTAAACAATGACCTGAAATTCAACGCTCTGGACCTGACCAACCACGGGAAATTACGGCTGGAACCCCTGAAGCTGAACGTGGGCGGGAACATAAAAGGAGCCTACCAAAATGACGAGATAAAACACGTCTACACCGTCTCTTACGCAGACCTGTCGGCCAGTTTCAAAGCAGACACTACCGCGAAGGTGCAGGGCGCCGAGTTCAGCCACAGGCTCAGCGCGGACATCGCCGGGCTATCTTCGGCCTTGGACATCAGCACAAACTACAATTCAGAGGCGCTGCGCTTCAGCAACGTTTTCCAGTCCGCCATGGCCCCGTTTATGGTGACCATCGACACCCATACAAGCGGCAACGGGAAACTGGTTCTCTGGGGAGAACACAGCGGGCAGCTGTACAGTAAATTCCTCCTGAAGGCGGAACCGCTGGCCCTGACTTTCTCTCATGATTACAAAGGATCCACAGGTCACCATCTCAGGTCCAGAAGGAGCATTAGTACCGCTCTTGATCACAAGGCCAGTGCCCTGCTCACTCCAGCTGAGCAGACAGCCACCTGGAAACTCAAGACCCAGCTGAACAAAAATGAATACAGCCACGAGTTTGATGCTTACAATACGAAAGACAAAGTGGGTGTGGAGCTTACTGGGCGAGCCCTGGCTGACCTCACCGTGCTAGACTCCCCGATTGAAGTGCCTTATTTAGCCGATGGTCCTATCAATGTAATTGATGTTTTGGAGATGAGGGATACTGTGGACCAGCCCCAGGAATTCACTATGGTAGCTTCTGTAAAATATGATAAGAACCAAGATGTTCACACTATCGACCTCCCATTCGTTCACCTCCTGCCAGAACATTTTGAGAAGGGTCGAACAGTAATTGTAACTGCGCTGGAAACCATACAGACAGAACTGAAACATATCAATGTCGATCAGTTCATGAGGAAATACAGAGCAGCCTTGGACAAACTCTCACAGCAAATGAACGACCAGCTGAATGAAGTCAGTTGGGAGAAACGAGTTTTAAGCGTCAAGGAGAAACTAACTGCTTTCACAAAAAATTATGGAATTACAGAAAATGATCTAAAAATTGCATTGGACAATGCCCAAATCAATGTCAATGAAAAACTATCTCAACTACAAACATATATGATACAAGTTGATCAGTATATTAAAGATAATTATGATTTGCATGATTTTAAAACAGCTATTGCTAAGATTATTGATCTAATCGTTGAAAAATTGAAAAGTCTTGATGAACATTATCATATCCGTGTAAATTTAGTAAAAACAATCCATGACTTACATTTGTTTATTGAAAAGATTGATGTAAACGAAATGGGAAGTAATACACTACCTTGGGTTCAAAATGTGACTGCTAAGTATCAAATCAGATTCCGGATACAAGAAACATTGCAACAGCTCCAGACACAAATCCAGAATATTGACATCCAGCACCTTGCAGAAAAGTTAAAACAACAGATTGTCACTATTAATGTCACAGTGCTTTTAGATCCGTTGAGAACTAAAATTCCATTTCAAAAAATAAAGCAACTGATTGAACATATCAAACACTATGTTAGAAATCTCATTGATGACTTTGAAGTAGCTGAGAAAATCAGTGCATTGAGAGCCATGGTTGACAAGTTAATTAATATGTATGAAATAGACCAACACATCAAGATTTTACTGGATAAATCAGTACAGTTGGCCCACAAGTATAAGTTGAAGGAGACTGTTCAGAAGTTGGGCAATGTCTTAAAACAAATTGGGATAGAAGATCACTTTGAGAAATTGGTTGGGTTTATTGATGATGCTGTCACCCAGCTTAAGGCATTGTCTTTTCAAAAATTCATTGAAGACGTCAACAGGTTCCTTGGCATGGTGATAAAGAAATTAAGGTCATTCTGTTACCAACAGTTTGTAGAGAAAACCAATGTCAAAATCAGCGAGGTGACTCAGAGAATCAATGATGAGATCCAGGCCCTGGGCCTTCCACAAAAAGCTAAAGCTCTAAAACTGTTTGTAGAGGACGTCAAGGCCATGGTCTCCGTCCATCTGGAAAAACTAAACAGCACCAAAATAACCCTATTCATTGATTGGTTACAGGAGGCTTTAAGTTCATCATCTTTAAATGACATGAAAGTCAAATTCCTAGAAGATGTACGAGCCTCAGTGTATCAAATGGACCTTCAACAGAAAGTTCAGAGATACCTGGTCCTGGTAGGCCAAATTTACAACACACTTGTTACTTACATTTCTGACGTGTGGAGTCTTGCTGCTAAGAGCCTTACCGACTTTGCAGAACAGTATTCTATTCAAGGCTGGGCTGAAAAGCTGAAAGCACTGGTAGAAGAAGGGTTCACTGTGCCTGAAATCCAGACCACTTTTGGGACCATACCTGCCCTTGAAGTCAGTCTCCGTGTCCTTCAGGAAGCTACCTATCAGACTCCTGAGTTCACAGTCCCTCTAACAGATTTGAAGATTCCATCGGTTCAGATAAACTTCAAAAAGTTAGAAGATGTAAAAGTCCCACCCAGGTTTTCCACACCAGAATTTACTGTCCTCAACACCTTCCACATTCCTTCCTTTACAATCGACTTGGTAGAAATAAAAGCAAAGATCATCAGAATCATTGACCAGATGCTGAACAGTGAGCTGCAGTGGCCAGTTCCAGAACTGTACCTGAGGGATCTGATGGACGTGGACACCATTCTTGCTAGAATCACGCTGCCAGACTTCCACGTACCAGAAATCACAATTCCAGAATTCTTAATCCCAAAACTTGACCTCAAAGATTTTCAAGTTCCTGACCTCCACATACCAGAATTCCAGCTTCCCAACATTTCACACACAATCGGAGTACCTACTTTTGGCAAGCTGCATAGCATTTTGAAAATCCAATCTCCCCTTTTCACGTTAGATGCAAATGCCGACGTTCACAATGTAACGACGTCAGTGAACGAGTCAGGGATTACGGCTTCCATCACTGCCAAAGGAGACTCCAAGTTAGAAGCCCTCAAATTCAATCTCCAGGCACATGCACAACTTTCATACCCTAAGACGAATCCACACGTTCTGAAGGAATCTGTGAGTTTCTCCAGCAAGTACCTGAAAACAGAGCATAAGAGCGAAGTGCTATTTTTTGGAAATGCTATTGAGGGAAAATCAAACACAGTGGCAGGTTTACACACAGAAAAAAATACAGTGGAGCTTAGTAATGGTGTGGTCATCAAGATAAAGAACCAGATTACGTTGGACAGCAACACCAAGTACTTTCACAAATTGAACATCCCCAAACTGGACTTCTCCAGTCAGGCTGACCTACATAATGAAATCAAGACCCAGTTTGAAGCTCAGCATGTCGCATGGACTTCTTCTGGGACAGGATCATGGAAATGGGCCTGCCCTAAATTCTCAGATGAGGGAACACATGAATCAAAAATTAGCTTCACTGTGACAGGCCCCCTCACTGCCTTTGAATTGTCTAATAAGATCAATAGCAAACACCTGAGAGTAAACCAAACCTTGGCTTATGAATCCAGCTTTCTCAACCTTTATCAATTGGAGGTCCAGTCACAAGTTGAATCCCAGCATGTGGGCGACAGTGTTCTCACTGCTAAAGGCGCAGCACTGCTTAGAGAAAGGAAGGTAGAGGTAACTGGCAACCATGATGCTCATTTAAATGGAAAACTTAGTGGAACTTTGAAAAATTCTCTGTCCTTCTTAGCAACTCCATTTGAGGTTACTGCATCTACAAACAATGAAGGAAATCTGAAAGTTAGTTTTCCATTAAAATTGACAGGGAAAATAGACTTCCTGAATAATTATGCACTCTTCCTGAGTCCTAATGCCCAGCAGGCAAGTTGGCAAGCCAGTGCCAGGTTCAATCAGTATAAGTACAATCAAAGTTTCTCTGCTGGAAACAATGAGAACAGCACCGAGGCCCACATAGGAATGAGTGGAGAAGCCAACCTGGATTTCCTAAACAGCCCATTAACAATTCCTGAAATGACTCTACCTTATATAAAATTCAGAATTCCCCCAGTGAAAGAGTTCTCCTTATGGGAAAAAACAGGTTTGAAGGAATTCTTGAAAACAACAAAGCAATCCTTTGATTTAGGTGTAAAGGCTCAGTATAAGAAAAACAAAGACGAGCATTCCATCCCAATTCCTTTGGACAAGTTTTACGTGTTTATCAATCAGAACATCAATTCCTTCAACAGGCATTTTGAGAACGTCAGAGGCAAGGCGTTAGATTTGTTTACCAAATCCTATAATGATGCAAGAATTAAGGTTAATAAGTACATGGTTGAAAAATCCCTGAACAAGGAACCCACGACCTTTCAGATTCCTGGATACACTATTCCAGTAGTCAACACTGAGCTCTCTCCATTCACAGTAAAGACGTGGACAGTCGGCTTTGAGATCAGCACCCCCAATGTCACCATCTCAGATTCTGGCTTCTCTGTGCCCTCGCATACAGTAGCCCTGCCTTCCCTAGAGCTGCCAGCCCTACATGTCCCTAGGAATTTTCTCCGGTTCTCTCTTCCACAATTGAAGGTATCAAGTACCCCAAGCAATATTTTAATTCCAGCCCTGGGCAATATTACCTATGATTTTTCCTTTAAGTCAAGCGTCATCACACTGAACACCAACGTTGGACTTTACAACCAATCGGATATCGTTGCTCACTTCCTTAGCGCCTCCTCTTCTGTCGTGGACGCTCTGCAGTACAAATTAGAGGGCACCTCAAGTTTGACAGGAAAAAGAGGGTTGAAGTTAGCCACGGCTCTGTCTCTGAGCAACAAGTTCGTGGAAGGCAATCACGACAGCACCATCAGCTTAACCAGGAAAAACATGGAGGCTTCAGTGACAACAACGGCCAAAGTTCAAATTCCAGTTCTGAGAATGAATTTCAAGCAAGAACTGAATGGAAATGTCAAGTCAAAGCCTACTGTCTCCTCATCTGTTGAAGTAGAGTATGACTTCAGTTCCACCAAGCTGTCCTCTACTGCCACAGGGACCGTTCACCACAAGCTCAGCTTAGAAAGCCTCACTTCTTACTTTTCCATGGAGTCATCTAACAAAGGAAATATCAAGGGTTCAGTCCTTTCACGGGAATATTCGGGAATGATTGACAGTGAGGTCAGCACTTATTTAAATGCCAAGGGTACTCGGTCTTCAGTGAAGCTACAAGGGGCTTCCAAAGTTGATGGTATCTGGGACCTTGAAGTGAAAGAAAGTGTTGCTGGAGAAGCCACTCTCCGACGCATATATGCCACCTGGGAACACAACACAGAAAACCAGCTCAGGCTACCGCACCTCTTCACAACATCCGGAAGGCAGACAAGCAAAGCCATCCTGGACCTCTCCCCCTGGAAAATGTCAGCCCTTGTTCAGGTCCGTGCAAGTCAGCCCAATTCCTTCCTTGATCTCAATCACCTTGGCCAGGAAATGTCCCTGAACGTTAACACTGAGAACCAGAAGGCCAGCTGGAAAAGTGAGATCCAGGTTGACTCCTTGTCTCTTCAGAGCGATGTACAACTTTCCAATGACCAAGAAGAGGCACGCCTTGACACTGCAGGTTCCTTAGAAGGGCACCTACGGTTCCTCGACAGTATCACTCTACCAGTTTATGACAAGACTTTATGGGAATTTCTAAAGTTGGACGTAACCACCAGCATGGATAGCAAACAGTATCTGCGTGCTTCAACGGCCCTTGTATACACCAAAAACCCTAATGGCTACACTTTCTCTGTCCCTGTGCAAGAATTGGCTGATAAATTTATTATTCCTGGACTGAAACTAAATAATCTGAACTCAGTTCTTGCCACACCTACGTTCCAAGTCCCGTTTACAGATCTTCAGGTTCCATCCTACACACTTGACTTCAGTGAAATAAAAATCTACAAGAAGCTAAGTACTTCGCCATTTGCCCTCAATGTGCCAGCACTACCCAAAGTAAAATTCCCTGAAGTTGATGTGTTAACAAAGTATTCTGGATCAGAGGACTCCTCAGTACCCTTTTTTGAGATCACCGTGCCTGAATTTCAGTTAACTATGCCCCAGTTTACCTACCCACACAGCATTTCCATTGGTGCCACTGTTTTGGATCTCAATGAGCTGGCCGGCAAGATTGCAGACTTCAGGTTGCCAAACATCACCTTGCCTGAGCAGACCATTGGGATTCCTTCCGTTAAGTTCTCTGTACCTGCTGGAATGTACATCCCTTCCTTTGGCGCACTGACTGCGCGTTTCCGAGTGGCCTCACCCCTGTATAATGCTACTTGGAGCGCTGGTTTGGAAAACAAAGAAGGTCAGGTTGAAACATCCCTGGATTCCACATGCAGCTCAGTCGTAAAGTTCCTGGAATATGACCTTAAAGGTAAGGAAATGTCCCAACTCCCCCTGTATAAGAATTCTAAATGTTACATATTTTCAACGAGAGTTGTGAATCAATAATTATGTAGTTAGATATGACTAGAGGCATGATTACTCTCTGTAGCAAAGTTTAAAAGAAGAGATTCATATATACCCACACATAACATCCTGTAGAAACCTACTGACATTTAAGAGAAAAAGGTTCATAGAAAATAGACTTTTCTGTAATGACCTTAGGACTGATAATATCTTCTATTTGTTTGGTGTGTTTTTTAATGTGGGCTGCATGTTTCAAATATATAAGCAAACCATTTAAGTTAAGATAGATTTCTCCTGGTTTTCGCAATGAAAAGGTCCGTGTCCTACAGTTATTAATCAAATGAAAAATCTCTCCTTTACAGCTGTGGGAACACAGAAGATTGAAGGTGGCACGTTAGTCTATAAGACTAAAGGAACATTTACACACCGTGACATCAGCGTAGAATATAAAGAAGATGGCAGATACCAAGGAGCTCTGTATAGAACTTTTGTTGAAACTTCATTCCTTTTCAGATCATTGTGATTTTTGCCCCTTTGTCCCCCTTTCATGATGGCTCACCTGCTTTTTCCTGCTTGCAGGGACTGGGAAGGAGAGGCTCGCCTGGACGTCACCAGCCCAGCGTTCACCGATGTCCATCTGCGCTACCAAGCAGGTAAAAACATCTACTACTCGGCAGCCTCTCCAGCCATAGGCACGGTGGCCACTGACTTGGAAGCAAATAATGATACCATAAAATACAACTTCTACTACCGCCCTCAGGTGAGTACACGCCTTAGCAGCAAGTAGAGATTTGGGGAAGATAAATGTAATTCAGCACAAAGTATTTTCTCAGGGCTTTCCCAGGTTAGGTGAAGCGTGGCAATGAGCGCATTGAAATTCTCTGAGGTCCTATTCTCCAGGAAATATTACAATGAGTCTTTTATGGATTTTAATTATTAGATGTACATATGACATCATATTACTACTGTTATTTTATTTCTCTTGGGCAAATCTAGAAAGAGGAGGGTTATGGCTCCCCACCTGAGTCATGAGCAAACTCTGCCATATGCTGAGTACATTTTCCGATAGTGGTTTCAGGAGTATTTGAGGCTTCAAAATGCTTCCCCACAATAGAATTTTCAGGTGAGCTATGCCAGATCTGTCTCGTGTACTTTACAAGTTCTGCCCGCGCCAGATCAAAGCATGCCAGCAGATTTCGTGGACAGGCTTGGAGAGTGAATGGCTCCTGATGCTGGTGTTCTAGATCTCTGCTGGATGGCCTTTGGCCATTGTTCTGTTTTACTACTTCTTTTTCCTCTGAATTAGTCTTTTCCTGCCTCTTTCCCCCCTCCCTCCCCCTTCCCCTGTTTCTCTGCTCTTCAGTCCTGGGAAGGCCCTAATGTTAAAGTCTAGCTGTGTAAATGCCGTAAATGCATAATTCTGTCCTTTCTGAGACATGTGATAAAGAGGAATTAACAACAGTAGACTTGTTTAACCGTAAGACAAACACAGGAACTGACCTAAGAAAGATAAATTCCCTTCAGAATGTGAAAGATCCTCTGATCTTCACTTTTAACTGCTAAGGAAGTTTTAGTGTCGTATATTATGTAATCGGGATAATTGAAAACATGTTCTTCGTATCTTTTTTTTTTCTTCCTGCTTTTAGTCATCTCCAGATAAAAAACTCAGCATAATCAAGATTGAGTTTAGGTACCCATGCTCTGAATCGAATGAGAAATTTCAGACGAAAGTTAACTGGGAAAGAGAGGCAGTGTCTGAACTGCTAAGCTCTGTGAAAGACAACATCCCCAAGGCAACAGTGGCCCTTTATAACTATGTCGACAAGTGCCACCAGGAGTACACAGGGCTTAATCTGAGAGAGGTGTCTTTAAAGCTGAGAAGAAGTCTGCAGAACACTGCTGAGCAGACCTACCAAGGAGCACTGAGTCTCATCGATGAGGTGGACAAGACACTCGAACTCAAGAGGGTAGCCAGAGGCGCTAATAGGACCTACCAGCTGTGGAATGACAAGGCCCAGATTCTGTATCAGGAGCTCTTGGATCAGGAGGGCCACGTCAATCTCCAGAGACTCCAAAATAAGGTGCTTGACAGCCTAATAAGAGTTACTGAGAAATATGAAAAAATAGTCAAGCATCTGATTGACTTCTTCATTGATTACCTGAAGTCGTCCAGATTCCAGCTCCCAGGAAGAGCCGGATCGTACTCTGGAGATGAACTCTGCACTATGGTTATGAAGGAGGTAGGGAAGGTACTGTCCCAGGTACATTCAAAAATCCATAATGGGTTAGAAATGCTGTTTTCTTATTTCCAAGACCTGATGGAGAAATCTGAATTAACTGAGTACCTAAAGATTAAATTTCCTTTTGATCCAACCACTCTTAAACTAGCAAATGTAACCCTGGTGCTCAGGAAAGATTTGAACACTTTATCACAAATGGTCCGAGGGGTATTGAATGCCCTCCAAGTTAACAGAACTACAGAGATACTAGGTGATCTTCAGAGACGTTTACAAGGTGCTTTCGAATACATAGAAAAAGAAATTAACCACCTAAAGACGAAGAACCTCATTAATGATATCAAACACCAGATCAACACCATCTTCAACAGTTATGGTCAATATGTTTCTAGATTCCTGAAAAAAACCTCACACCTTGACTTTGATAAGATTAATGAACTGGTTCAGAACAAACTTCAAGAAGCTTCTCATGAGTTAGAGCAAATCTGTAAATTCGTAAAGGCTCTTCGCAAAGAATATTTTGATCCAACTGTGGTGAGCTGGAGAGTGAAATATTATGAACTTGAAGAAAACATAATCAGCCTAATCAAGAAGTTAGTAGATGTCCTTAAGGACTTGCATTCCAGATACACTCTCAGTGCTGCTGGCTTCACTTCCCAACTCTCAGGTGATATCCAGGAATATCTTCTCACCCTTGCTGATGCAAATGCAAAAGGGAGAGAGAAGATTGTAGACCTTTCTACCAGTGCTCAGAGAATAATTAAAAACTCAACCATTGCAATGAAGGAAATCATTTCTGATTACCACCAGCAGTTCAAATATAAACTACAGAATTCTTCAGACCAGCTCTCTGGTTATTATGAAGACTTCATTGCTAAGTCCCAAAGATTGATTGACCTGCACATTGAAATATATCAAATACTTCTGGCACATATCACTGACTTACTAAAAGCGCTGCAATCGGCCATAGCCAATTACCTAAAGGTTGCTCCAGGAGAATTAATTATCACCTTCTAATTTTTGTAAAGCAATTCTCATTTATTCTTCTACTCCAATTAAGCTTCTGCATAGCAGGAAAAAATTCAAACTGTATGCATTGTATAATT
Source organism: Miniopterus natalensis (assembly GCF_054644295.1). Classification (NCBI taxonomy): domain Eukaryota; kingdom Metazoa; phylum Chordata; class Mammalia; order Chiroptera; family Miniopteridae; genus Miniopterus; species Miniopterus natalensis. The sequence continues at coordinate 7,903,021 of NC_142093.1, read as the reverse complement.
ATACACTGAGCCAGTCCTGCAGCAGGCAGCTGACTACGGGCCTCAGCTCAAGGCAACTGGACCTGCACTGAGGCTGGTGGAAGGTGTCTGAAGATCTCTGAACTCTGGGAAACAACATTTTTTTGCAAGTTAAGGAAATCAGAATCTGAACTATTTTGCTAACCTTGAGGGAGGGTGGGGAAAACAAATAAATGAATTCTTTATTGTGTACCACTCGTTATGGTTCATTCATATTGAAAGATAGCAAAACAACAGTCCTGATTCACGTGCCTGATGTTTCAAAACCTCCAGAACATCTCACACTGTATTTAAAGTGACGTGGGAGAAAGGGAGACTTTGTGGAGGGAAATATTTTGCCACTTAAAAAAAAAAAAAAAAAGGTAACTGATCTCAGGGGTTGTATTTGCCAAGTAGAAAGGAAAAACTATTTGCAATATTGTTTTGCGAATAATTTGATCCCCAGAAGCATCACATTTGTCCTCATGTGCCACGCAGCCTTGCTCACCAACACTCTGCCTTTGCCAGACAAGGCCCTCTGATAGGTTCTGAGGTAAACCAACACGCCCTTTATTTCACTCGGCCCTCTAAGAGTGAAGAGGGGCGGCTGAGAAGTCCTGGCTCCCAGGGCTTCCTGGCAGCAGGGATCCCAGAAGTCTCCCTGCGTGACGCTCAGCCAGGATCCGTTCAATGCAAAGAAAGTTAAGGGTGGAAGAGAAGGCAGTGGGGACAAGGATTCCTTACATTTCTGGGACCAGCACTTATTTATTCCCTTGAATGTCCATATTTTTCCAAATTAAATATCTAACAACCCCAAGTGCCATTAAGACCCGAGGATTTCCCTTGCCTCGTCCGCTTGCTTCAAGCTCTGATCGTCAGCATTGGCAAGGTCCAGTAGGAGCATCCTAGCTGAGCTTTAGTAAGGGAAAGACCCTGTGCAGCACGGCTCTCACTAATATCCTTGGGAGGGCTAAATATGGCTTTTCTTTCAATGGCACTGAAGAACAGAGGGGGGCTGTGTAACCTTGGGGGAATAGGAAATTAGAGATCACCTCCCCACCCCCCAAGTCTTACATGAGGTCTCTTTGGAAAAGACCCTTTTTATCCAAAAATACCTTCAATCTCCACCATCCTTTCATTAAGCCTTCACATTCTCTTGGTGAAGCCCACTGTTAAAATGCACAAGTATTACCTGGAAAAAGAAAACACATTAGCCCACTGAGAGCTTCTTGGGATTCTTCTGCCTGGAACTGAAGAGCCAGAAAGAATCCTAGGGACATGGAATACATGGCAGTGTATGGATCTGGTACTCAAGAAAAGTCTGCTGGATAATGAATCCATGGATAGATATGAATGAATGAATGAATGAATGAATGAATGAATGAATGAATGAATGAGTAAATAAAGGGTCAGTTCCAAGTGTGAGAAAATGGAGAAGATTAGGCCTGATTCCAGAGTTTCCTGATGAGTTCCGAGCAACAAACATCTACTGAGTGTTCAAATTGAAAGGAGGCCTGGAGTTATGATTCATGGTGGGAATCATGACTTAATTTGGAGGGGAAGGAGGAGTCGAAGGTTCCTGGTGCTCACATGATGATATGTGTATCTGGGGCTGAAAGGAACAAAACTGACACAAATTTAAAATGCAAATTTAAAATGATCATGTAATCACACAGCACCAGCTGCCCAGCTCCCTGATGGGTACCCTATGTGAGGTGCCCCCCGGCTGGCTTAGAATATTCTCATCACACTCTGTAAAGTGGGAAGACCGAGGGGTCCTTGGCAGGGCTTGGACTTCACTTGCCCTCTTCGTTGGCCATCATCGGCATATCAGGATACTTCTCTGGGTTTGATTAATGGCTACATTCCTTACTTGCTTGTAGCTTTGGGCAACTTATTCCCCCCCTGGGAGCCTTGGTTTCGAATCTGTAAAATGAGAATGAAACCTATCCTGCCTGCCATGAAGGGCTGTTCATGAAAATCAAATGGGAAAGAGTTTAATAACTTATAATGTTATATAGAAACAAAGTGCCAGTATCATCAGATAATTATTTAAATGAATTATTGGCAAGGAGAGAGAATGGAGTCAGGGAGACCTCTGCAGTGCAATGAACATTCACGAAATGCTCCTGTGTGCTGAGCACAAAAGCTCGAGAGAGGAGACAGAGATCAGTAAGACGCAGTTCCTGGATATCTGTCTGTGTCTGTCAGAGGTGGGACGTGTTGTCCCATGCTGGGTACAAACCAAGTACTATGAGGGTTTCTATCAGGAAAAGATGGGGATCCAGAATGTTCACAAAGAAGGTTGAAGCGTAGCTTGAAGATACACAGATTTTGACAAGTGATAAGGGAGAAAGGACGTTGCAGGGAGAAGAGAAACAGGAGGGAAGATAGGTGGGTGTGTCTGAAGGACACTGGATCATCTAGTGTAACAAGAGCATCGGATATTTACCGGAAAAAGTTATCTATCGAAGAGGCTTAAAAGCTGACGTGAAAGCTCTTACTCTCTTTGCTAAAATAGGGCATCCAATGAAAGGTTTTGAGCAGGAGGGTGATACGAGCTGTGATTTATACAAAACTGATATGGTAACTCATGCAGGGTGAACCGTAAAGGGACGGATCTTGGGATGAGACTGCCAGGGTCCAAGTAGGAGATGCTGGGCATTCGACCAAGTCGCAGATGCTGGGAATGTTGAGGAGGGGTTAATACAAGAAGCGTCATAAGGGCACAGTCAACAGACTTGGAGGGCTGATTGCTTCGAATAGAAGAGACGGGTGCAAAAGCTGCTAGAGGCGGAGCTGCCTTGGTAAGGCACTGGGGCCTAGAATTGGAGAGGCAAGAAGCGCAAGGACAAAGATTGAGGAATCAGACTTCAGAGTTAACGAAATTTTGAACCTGCATAACTTGAAGAGTTGTGGGGCACCAATAGAAACAGGACGACCGTGTGGGGGAGAGGGAGATTCAGAGCCAGAAAGGGACTGTGAGGTCACATAGTGAGTTTCAAGTTTCAGTGGTATGTCCAAGCAGAAATATCTAGCAGGCTATTAAATTGGAAATGTGGGCTAGAGAAACAACATCCAAAGGAATATTTTAACCAATCATTGCATTGATTTGATGTTCTTATAAGTACCTTTACAAGCTAAACAAGAAAACAGCTTTTCCTCTTGTACAATTAGTTGGCCAATTGTCCTGAGAGTCAGCCAACGTGTACATCTCCTGAGAACATACTGTGCGATGACGTAGGAAGACCTGCTATAAACACAGATATCCCTCCTGTAAAACAAACATCCAAAGTTTAAAACCAAAGGAGAAATGAAATCGTGGAGCCCAGCCCAGGTTCATGGAACCTTGGAAGAACTTTCGAGCTGTGTGCTCTGATTTGACTCCCACGTCCTGCCTAGACTAGTCACGCTGTCCCCAGAATATGCCTTGTCATCCATGGGTCAGCGGGGAGTGGGCACCACCAGGTGCATTCAAAACTCCCTCCATTTCCTTTGCTTTCCACTTGAAGGCTGGTCAGCTGAGGAGCCCAATTGCCCTTTTTTTGGTGAGATGAGCAAAGTCCCCTCTGATTTCATAGTCTAGGTCCCTCTTATGGCTCTAATTTATGACTTAGTCCCAATTCAGTCAGAGAAGGGGCCACGCTGGCCTTCAAATGGGACCGGCATTATGGGAGCCAGCGTGGACAAACAGATGTTCCCTCTAAAAGTGTCTAATAACCAGAGATAAATGTGCAGAAACAGACCCTACCTCTCTTTTTTTCCCAAATATATCTTTATTGATTTCAGAGAAAGGAAATGAGAGGGAGAGAGAGATAGGAACATCAATGATGAGAGAGTCATTGATCGGCTGCCTCCTGCACGCCCCCAACTGGGGATCGAGCCCACAACCTGGGCATGTGCCCTGACCGGGAATCGAACCCTGATCGCCTGGATCCTAGGTCGACCCTCAAAGGCTGAGCCACGCACGGCCGGGCCCAGACCCCACCTCTTAGCTCACCTCCTTGTCTTGCTCTTTCACATTAAGAGGTCAGCGACAACCCCCTTTAGAGCACTCCTTTTGTTGGTTGGATGGCTCAGTGGTCATCAACAAATAGCATTCCAGGGCCTCATCAAAGTTGGTGGAGTAGGTACACATTTCTGCAAGGAGAGGGCCCTGTCCTTCTTCTATGGTACAAACTGATTCACACCTGCCTCAGATCTGAGCAGGGCATCAGGTTGGTGACAGGGGGCACTAGGCACTAAGCTCTGACCCTCGTGTCAATTTTACCCCTTGACTGGCGCGCCGGGGCCCAGTCTCGGGTAAGGGGAATATCTCAAACCTTGGAGTTGGCCTGGCCTGTGAGCTGTCGGCCTGTGTCCCATCCTGTTTTTTAAGCTATGGCTAGGGCTGCGGCTATACCTAAAGCCACGCTGAGCGGAGGCCTCCAGAGTTTAGACCCTAAACTAGAGTCTGGCCTAAGGAAAGGGCAGGTTAGTCAACAGCCCAGCTCCACCAACTGTCCTCAGTTGCCCAAGTTGACTCTCCACATCTCTTCTAGCCCATCATGCAAGACCCAACCAGGCTGGCATGTAGGTCCCTATAGAGCAGCGGGCCCAGGATAACTCCAGAAGACCTAGGGCCCTTGTCCGGGGGCTGGGCTAGCTGGCTTGGAGCTTGCATCATTAGAACATGTCTGAAATTACATGATGCGTGGGGATATTGTGGAAAGAACAGCAGGGAGAAGGCGGGAGTGTTGCCTGCGGCTCTACTGTGCTGAGGTCGAGAAGCCTGGGGCAGCCAGTATGTCTCTCTTTTCAAAAGAAGGCCTGAGCTCTGAGACCAAATGCAGGTGTCACCACCGGTGAGCTATGTAACCTCAGGAAAGTTACCTAATATTTCTGACTCTCAGTGTCATCTTTAAAATGGAGATCCTGAAAGAATAGATTGAAGCACTCTGAGCAAGAGTAGAAAGTGGTTCCTTCTTCTGTTACAGGGTTGTAATGACGATTAAATGAACTAATGTAAGTCAAGTGCCTGCACACAGAGTGGATAAATTGGTTGTACCACGTTGACAGAAGTTATGAAAATGAATGAAGTACAATTAAAATTATATACAACGATAGGGAGGAATTTTACCAGTATGATATGGAGTAAAAAGGGAAGTCCCAGAAAATTAAACACAACACCATACCCTTTTAATAAAGTTAGAATCAACTAAAACCAAACAACTTGTTTTCTAGGATTATAGTTTTAAAGAAAGGGAATGATAAACTCAAGATTCATGGTAAGTTACATCTGGTGGAGAGAGGCAGGGGAAAGAATGGGGATATTATTCAGAGTTCTCCAGAGAAATAGAACTGAAAGGTATATACAGAGCGAGAGATCAGAGGAGATTCATTATAGAAATCGTCTAGGAAATGGAGGCTGAGGAACCCCACTATCTGCTCTCTGCAACCTGGAGAACTAGGAAAGCCGGTGGTGGTCAAATTTGGTAGCCTAAGAATCTGGAAGTCAATGGCATAAGTCCTAGTCAGAGCCCCAAGGCCCAAGAACCAGGAGCACCAGTGTCCAAGGGCAGGAGATGGATGCCCAGCGCAGAGAGAGAGCTAATTCTCCCTTCCCCACCTCTTCTTCTATTCAGGCCTCAACAGATTGGTTGATGCCCACTTACATGTGTGAGGACTCAGTCTACTAATTCAAATGCTGCTCTTTTCTGGAAACACCCATTGAGTCCTGGGAGACCCCAGTGGAAACCTGCCCCCCCAGGAGTCCTTCATCCGGCCAGTGGACAGCTGGCCATTTCCGAGCTGGGGCCACTACTCAGGAGAGCTCCACCACCGCAGGCATGAATCGGGCAGCACCCCACCCGGCAACGAGAAGGGCCTCCTGAGAGACCCTGCATGCTGGAAGCTTTTATGGGAAGAAGGGTGGGCAAGAGATCTCTTGCAAAAGAAAATAAAGGATTATTTTTAGGCCAGGACATCTTTTGGGTAGAGGAGAATGCCAGGTTTTTATGATGCAGATTGTTTCCTCTGCCTGTGGAGGGGATGGAGAGGGGCCACCCCTGAGCCCAACTATCTTACTGGCCCTTAACCAGGAAGTTCCTGACCCGTCGATCAAGACTATATTTCAGAGAGAGGTTGAAATTGCAATTAGGTCAGGTATTGCCTAGGTTTGGCATCATGGACTTTAGCACAAGTGACACCATTCTGGGCCTGTGGTTTTCTCTTTAACAGTACATATGATACATTTTCCTCACAGGGGCCCCAGACTGACATGGGGAAAGGAGATGTTTCTTGTCACATCGTGATTGCTGACACATACTCGAGCATGACATTTCCTTGGGAGTCTGCTGGTAAAGTTTCCACTCTCACCTCCAATCCTGGGTTCCTCCTGCCCATATGCTTTCTCACCTACCCCCAGGCTTTGTTTACCCCATTCCCTGTGTGGAACACCCTCCCCAGACTCTCTACGGAATATTTAAGGTCCTTTCAAGTCCCACCTCCTCCAGGAAGCCTTCTAAGACTTGCCAGCCCTCTCCTGAGCTCTGTTGGCCTTGACCATCTGTCTGCCCGCAGTGGAGCCCCGCCTTTCTCCATCAGGTCTGATGTTCCCTCCGTGCCTGGCACAGGCTGGTCGCCTCAGCACTACCAGCCTGGGTCATCTTGTCTGCAGCCCTCTCTTCAGAGCGGGGATGAGGTTCCCTTCCCCACTCAGCCCCTGTGAGGACAGGATTTGGTTGTGTTCCCCCAAAGGAAGGTATGCACAGCCCAGCCCCGCCCCAGAGGTGGCCCTGCCTCAAGGCAGCCAGTAATTTCTTTGCGGTGGAAAGGGCAGGTTAGGTTAAAGCGAGACTTGACTTGGGGGTCAGGGGGACCGGGTTCTAATCTCAGCTCTGCCTCAGTCGTACCTTTGGCCTAAGTCTAGGAAGTGACATAATGTCCCTGAGCCTCTCTTCCTTCATCTGGTAAACTGTCCCTCTCACAAGAGCGCGGGAACTCCTGCTGACGGTAGGGTACATGCCGCCTCGCATCCTGCCCGCACAGGGCGACGCTCCGTAGAGGTGTGCCAAGGGGGTGAAGGACGGGTGTCAGGGGTCCTTGCTTTCCTGGAGCCCTGGGCCAGCCCCTGCCCAGCTCTGGCTCAGGAGCCGGCCCGACCCACCCACCTGGTCAGCCCGGGCCAGCCCTCGGCACTGTCTTGATTCGTGCAGAGACTTGCTCTGGTCAGGCCGAACACACGCTTCCCGTCAGCTTTTATTTCTGCGAGGGCTTGCTTGCGAGCAGGGCATTCTGTTCTTGGAATTTCTTGTTAAAATATTTCATTTAATTAAATTTTTACAACCAGCTCTGCTTTGTGTCTGCCAGAAGGTAGGGGCCAGGGCAGCCCTCTCCTCAGCTCCCTGGGAAGCCGGGTCCCAGGCCTCTGGGGCGATGAGAGCCCAGGCCCAGGGCCGTGTCCCTAGGTCTCCGGTATTCTCACGCAGCCACGAGGTCTGGGATTGTCAAAGGCTAGAACTCCACCACAGACCCCACTGGGGACCCTGGTGCCACCAGTATGACTGCCTGAGCCCTCTTAGGTGGAAATATCTCAGCCCAGGAACTACCCTGCATTTGAGCTGCAAACACAAACAGTTCAATGCAAATATTCTGTGGACAATCGTAGCTACCTCTTAGCATCCCCAAAACTCCAGTCAAGACCCACACCATGTCCCCTTCCTTCCCAGAACCCCTCCTTAGCCAACTCCTCTGGCCTCTGCAAGCCTCACCCAATCCCTTCTCCCCTAGGACCTCCCCAAGTCAGAGCTGCCTCCCTGCTCCACCCACACGGCGCGGTGACTCTACCTCCTGCCAGGCCTGGCCCTTTACGCCCCCTCACTCCCCCACCCAATGCGGGCACCCAGGCCTCAGCTGGGCACCTCTGTCTCCTGCACGGGCCCCAGCTCAGGGCCTTGCTGAGGCGGCCTCAGGAGGTGCTGAACTCAACAGAGCCTGTCCCTCCTCCCCACGGAGCCCACTGCCACAGGACAGGACTCTGTGGTCAGAGATGTGGCAGAATGTGCTGTTTTGAAAGGTTACAGACCATGTGTGCCCAACAGGCGGAACAGGAGGTCACAGTGGGGAAGGGAGGTGCCCAGGTGAGCAGGTGAGCAGGTGGCTTTGTGCAGTGTCCCCAGCAGAGCTGTGGTTGCATCCAATACCTAGCACAGAGCCGTGGCAGACTCTCTACACCACAAACAGGCCAGTGCTTCCCTGTTCGTTTCCAGGGTCCTGTGGCCACGCTCCCCCAACCCTGCTGGAAAGCCAGGTCCCACGCGGAGAGGGTGCAGACGTGGGCCACTCCTGAACCCTTCCCAGCTCACCACCCGGCTGCTAAGGACATGCCCTGGCCTGTCGCAGGGCAGCACTGGGGACCGCGGCGCGGCTTCCCTGGGCTCCCTCCCCACCACAGGCCTTCGCCTGACCAACCCATACCTGGCCTGAGGAAACCACCGTGGCCCCTGGATAATTCCAGGCTCCTCTGCTGTTGCTAGGAGCCCGGCTGCCACCTGTCAGGAATGTGCGGTCAGGGATGTGGCAGAATGCGCTGTTTTCCCACACTCGTATTTTAAAAGGTTACAGACCATGTGTGTGTAACAGGCAGAACATTAGGTCACTTGTCTCACTTAGAACAATAATCCGTTTTGCTAGGGGTCAGGTTGACACAAAGAATCTGTCCAGACCAGGTCTCTGGATGGGACTTAGCCCTCCCCTCCAACTAATGAAATTTTCAACTCGTGGGTACTTGAGTTAATAAAGTGTGCCACGCATCTGCCCGGGCTGCTAACAGAAGAAAGCCCTGGGGTTCAATTTTGAGATCACTGACATAATGTTTGAGTGGCCTCCCGCTGGCACCCGGCGGGACACCAAATTAAGGAAAGCCGCACAATGAATGTGTGAGAAAAAACATTAGTGTATAAACAGAGGCCAAGGCTCCCCGAGGGGAGGGTGAGCCAGGGGAGGCCGCGAAATTACAGAGAGAGGGTCCCGTGGGGCTACCGCTGGGATTTCACACCAGTGGCCTACAGGTAATGAATTATTTTAAAGGAAATTGGCACCAACATGATCTTAGGTCAAAAAGGCGAAAAAATAGAAAGAGCACATTTTCTATGGCTGTTGAATTAAGTGCTAAAGTAGAAAGTGATCGGTTCTGAACAAAATAAAAAGCTGGAGGTGAAGATATAAGACAGCCCCAGGAGAGGCTAAGTTTCAAGCCCAGTGGGCCCCTCGGGATCCAGCCACCTCCCTCCCGCGCCCCCGCTTGGCTGGGGCGGACGGTGGGACCTGACTGAGGCCTGCTCAGGGGCGGGGAGGAAGGAGCCCACCGCCCTGGGATGGAAACTCGCCACTGGCTTTCCCAGCTGCCCATAGATAGAAAATCAGATTTAAAATTCTTCAGGGTACACCAACCTCAGAGATGCGCCCATTCTGGCGAGGAAGGGGAGAGAGGCCCCTCTGGGAAAGAGGGAGAAGACTTATTCCACAGTCTGGCTCCCAGGAAATATTACCATTGGCTTCAAGGTCACTTTATACTAAAGTGAGGCTGGGGTGCGCGCACTGAGGGGGACAGGGACCTCCCGCTGGCACCGCCCTGCATCGTCCCTGGTCTGGCCTGGTGGGAGCGCATGGGAGGGAGGGTGCGGAGGGCTCCCCATGGCCACAGACCAGGCCCCAGATGGGAACCTGGAGACTGTGTGGGCCGGAGAGGCACACAGTCTAGGTGAGGTCAGGGCCACAGGCCGGTCCCCACAGCTTGGCCAACCCCTACCACGCCAGGTGATCTGCTGGGGTGCTAAGGTCAGGGCAGGGAACTACCTGGTTCTTTTTTTCCTTCAAGTGCCTCCCATGTGCTTTGGGGCCTGCCCTGTGGGGTCACAGAGGGCAAGAGTGATGCAAAGCACAGGTTGAATGAAGGAGCCTGCACAGCATCTCTGTGGCCAGCACCAAGAGGTGCTCACACATGAGGAAGGGGTTTAGAAAATGTGGCCTCAAACCCCGCTCCTCTCCTTTCCTAGGGACATGCCATACCTTGTCTGCCCACCTCCCAGGGTCCCCCACCTCTGGGGAGCCTTCTCTGACCCAGTTCCCCAACCACCAGGGCCCCCATTCCTCTGAGCCATCAGCCCTCCCTTCTCCTGGCCCTGTGGCCTGTGCACTCCCCCAGGCAGGCTGGGCTTCACACATCTCATCCCCTCTGAGCCCACCAGGCCCAGGTCCCTGGCAGGGGAGCAGCAAAACCTTGTAGATCAACCTTGGGGCACAGTTGGTCCCAACCACACACCTTGGGGAGTGCCAGAAGCCCACCTGCAAGGGAAAGCCGTGTTCCCTTTCCGGGTGAGAATTCAGCAAGTGAGAGAGGGGAAGCAGGGCGAGGTGGGGCTGGTCCCCAGGAGGGGCCACACCATGATTAGTGATGCTCCCCGGAGGCTTCCAAGCAACTGCACGTGGCCGCCGTGGAATGCGCAGCGAGCCGCCTTTCCTAGCTGCCGGCCCCGCAGCGAGCTCCGGGGCTTCCCTCTTGCGGGAGAAATGCGAGCTTCCAGTTTCAGGCCCTCAGCCCAGATCTCCCCAAAGGGGAAAAATGAACTCTGGCCTTCAGTCCCATCCTCCAGCAGGTGACACAGAAAGAAGAGACTCCAGGGCCTGGCCTCCTGGATCTAACTCCATCCAACTGCCTCGTGAGCCGGTGGGTGGCTATGAAGTCACCGAGCTATTCTGTATCTCCCTTTGGTCATGTGTAAAACTGAGATAATACAATTGTCCCCCTTGCACTGGGGACACCCATAGATGCCTGATAGTTCATACAGTAAAACCATGTACTATGGTTTTTCTTATACATACATACACTTCGCAGCTTCTCTCTGGGGATTGCCAGCATCACTACTCTTGTGCTTTGGTACCATTGTCAAGTAAAATCAGGGTTCCTTAAATACAAGCACTGCAGGAGAAGGCCTTCCTCCCGGCCCAGGCCATAGGCTCGAGTGTCTCCAGGGAATCTCTCCCTCTAGTAAGATGCCGCTGAAATAAAACCCACCTCCTATAAAGATCTCCCGCCTGCCTGCCAGGGTCCTGACTGCTGGGGACATATGTCCAGGCACACACATGCTGTCTCTGTTTCATTCCAGGGAGAAGGGCCCGGGGATTTCAGAGATGACACTCATGAATGGAACCCATGAGGCCTGACTGCCAAGACCAACGGGGCTATTTGAAAACACCTCCAGCCACATTTCTGTGTTCTTTACCAGGAGCCGTTTACCAGGGCTGCCGCCAGTGGGCCAAGCCACTCTCCACTGGGGCCACCTGCCTGCGTATACCTGAAGGAGATTTGCACTTTCCCAGCTTGCAAGGGACACATCCCATAGCATCTGCACCCCCAGCTCAGGACCAGGCACAGAGTAGCAACCCCATTAGCGTGCTGATCACATTTGTCTCCAGCAGAATCAGTTCAACAAAGGCAAGGTCTCTGATTCAGACCTTTTCCTGCCCCCCGTATGTCCTGTCTGTCTCCCTTTCCCTGCCACCCACCACCTCTCTCCTTGTGCCACCTTGCTCCAGGTCCACATTGGCTGAAGTAGTCAAGGCAGGTAGCCAGTGCCCTGGGTAGATAGCTCCTGCCTTCAAGGAGCTGACTCGAACCATCCCGCTGCTCACCTCCAGCCCCCCTCTGCACCTGCAGCCACTCCAGGCAGAGGAGGCGACATCTGCACACTGGCCGTCCCTGACCAGAGGAGACTGCTATTTATACACAGCCCGGAGGTGCAGGGAAGCCCACGACTGGCTCCAAGCCAACTTTTAAAATTGAGCTAAAGCTCAAAATGTGCCAAAAATGCTCAGCCCAAGATAGGAATTTACAGAGCACTGCCCAAGCCATGGGTGTTAAGCTGACATGGGTGTGCATTCCTCACTCGTGTGAAGCAGAAGACCTGGAGCTGCTCTTGGACCCCCGAGTCCACTCTGGAATGGGGATCTTCTCCCCTGACCTCGCCACCCAACCTTGCCATTCAGGGGGCCCTCTGTGTCTGGTCTCTGCAGTCCCTACCCTGACAACCAGCTGGACACCAGGGAGCCTCAGGCATGGCCAGTGGGAGGAAGATTTGCCGGGCAGCCTGCTGGACAGAGCTGCACCCTTGCTCTCTCCCTGTGCTCACCAGACACAGAACAAGAATGGAAAAGGCAAGAACAGGATGTTGCTTTGGCTCACTTTGGTGATATTTACCATTTCCTCCCTAGCAAACATACTTAGAAAAATTCAGCGCACTCAGTAGCATCAAAAGTTTGCAAAACATGGAGTGGGCCCATTGACATGACAGCTACATGGAGGCCTGAACTCTGTACTCTGACCTCAATGCCCAGAACAAGGTGGTCATTAGGCTTTTTATTGCCTGGCTATAGAGGAGCCACCCCCTGTGATGCTCACAGCACCGTTCTAGAATTCTCCAATGAGGGACAGGAACCAAGCTGTTTCTTTTTATTTGCTTTTGGTTTTTGCCTGCTTTTACATCTCTCACCATGTTGCCCTGGCCAGTGTGGCTCAGTTGGGTGTCGTCCTATGCCCATGCTCGGGTTGCAGGCTTGAATCCCAGTAGGGGGGGTGCAGGAGGCAGTAAATCAGTGTTTCAATCTCACACTGATGTTTCTCTCTCTCCCTCTCTCTCTAAAAATCTATAAAAAATATATATTTTTTAAAAATCTCACTATGTTATGTTTATGCCACACAAAGAAACTGTAGATCTCCTGCCCAGCCAAGAACACAGGCATTGTGGGGCTGGTGAGAATTCAGATTCACAGGAAATCTACAGGACTAAATGCAGCCCTGGGCTGAGGGCCCCACACCCCACCATCCCCTGAGAGGAGCAAGCAAAGGCTGTTGGCTGCTTCTGTGGCTCCAACTCTCTGTATATATGTTAGGTTCTTCCTACTTCTAGCTTTTTATTCAATTATGCCTTCCATAATTGTTGCCTGGAGGAAGAAATAACTTCTTGGTGGATGAAAAACTCAGGTACCACCAAATTTATCAGATATCTGGGGGCTCAAGAAAAATGTCCACTCACCACGTGGCAAATACAAGGACATCGGGAAATGATGGAGCTGGAGCGTGGCCAGGAGTCCTAGCTCTGCCCTCAACATCCCCTGAAATCTTGGGAAAGTCTCCACCTCCTTCTAGTCTTCCGTTTTCCTTAGTTTCTTCAGAGGGAGACCAAAGAGCAGAGGCTCTCTGCGGGGCCTGGAGAGCTGCCTCCCTGGGAAAAGGTGCTAAGGCAACTGGAGCCCAATTGGGGGGCATTCATGAGGCTACTGTGCTGGCTGAGTGGGGAGGCCAGGACCCCTCCTCCTTGGCCCTCGGAACCATACAGGCAGTCGGGTTCCCTAGACTCCCAAGGAAGACACAGGGAAATGAGAGGTGGGACTCCCAGTGGGGCCCTTCCTCCCAACTCTGGGGTATGTGACAGGCTTCCCAAGTCACTGCACATGGCAAAGTCCCCAGGGCAGTGACCCGGGCTGCACACGGCCCTCTCTTTTCCACCCAGCATTTGCGCTCAGGCTTCTACTGGGCAGAGGTCCAGCCAACCAGCCCGAGCCAGCTGGCCTGTTCTGTGACCCTGTGCAAGTCACATGGGATTTTAGGCTCAAAAAGACCTCAAGTCACCATAACATAACCACTCTGAAGGTGAAAATGGATGGTAATCCTCATGTCCCAAGATCCACGTGGCGTTTCTGTGAGATGCCAACACTATACCAACCACTCTCTCCTACCTGCCTTCCCTCCCTCCGCCCTGGGAAACAAGGCCAGTGATGCGTTTGTGAATCAGGCAAGGGGAACTCGGGCTCCAGAAAGACAGGCGAAGAGCGGGCAGGGAATGAGGGGCGTGCTCGCCCACAGCCTGCTGCAAAACAAACGAAACCAGCACCTCCCTGATCTTCTCTCTGGCCCCTTTGCCCCAAGGAAGCCTAGGCCATGAGGATTCAAAAATGTGCCTCACAGGCATCCCTAGTCCCTGGCTTCTTATTAAACATTTCCATACTCATTTGGGCACAATCAGAATTTTTTAATCATCTTCCTGAGCATCAATTTTGGGGCATAGATCATTTCCAGATGTGATTGTACATACCGAAAAAAAGCACCCTCATTGATTAACAAATGATTTCTGGATGGAGAATACATGTGACTAGCCATCCCCGGTTGAAACTTGCATCAAATCCTGTGAGCGGGTCCCCCTGGGCTAGTCTGTCTCTTTGCAGCTGAGGTCTCTTCCCCAGGCTGGCTCCAGATGCTCCTGTTTCAGACCAGATCAAACAGGACTGGAGAGGGAGCTTTGGCCTTTATCAGCTTCTCTCTCCCACTTTTGTTAGTGATTTCCCACAGCCCCCATGCTTTGAGGCAAGGGCAGGGGCAAATGGTACGTGGAGGAAGAATTCAGAGTTGCTGATCAAAAGGTAGCTTTCTGGTCCATGCTCGACAACACCCTGCCTATGCGACCTTCGGGAAGACACATCCCCTTTCTGTTCTATCCGCTCTTCATGTGGCACTTCACTTTCAAGACATTTTCAAATCACTTGCTGCGCCAGTCCCTGATTAGCCTGTGCCGAGTGTGCCCCTGTCTACGGCAGACTTTGCTAGTCGATGACTGCACCCTTCCCCAAAGACCCTTCACTTGGCATACCAAGCGCCCCCTAAAATTCTGCTCCTGCCTCATGCGCTCGATAGGAGGGAATCCTGTGGGATTCAAAGCTGGGTTAGACTTCATGTCCCCAGCCCGAGTTGGTAATTCAACAAACGAGACAGATCCAGGCACACCTGCCACAGAGGCGCATGAGAGCAAAGACTCAAGATCCCAGAAGGGGGGGGGGGGGTATTGGGCTTGGTGTTTGGGCTCTGATGAAGACACTTACTAGTTCAAAGAGAGATGTACCCACCTAGAAAGAAGATAAGAATCCAGAGGACTAGGGAGGACGACCCAGAGCCAGTTGAAGCCACCAGACTGGACTTGGCACCAACAGCTGAGTCCTGTCCACTCAGGGGTGCACTCCGCTGCTTTCCTTGGCCTTTCAGAGCCCCCCCCCCCCCTTCCCCTGGATGCTCCACATTCCATCAGTTAATTGGTTTGTTCCTTCTGTGCTGTGCACAGCCGATGTCACGCGACATCTGCATTGCTCTCAAGCCTCTTTCAAAGGGTGTCGGCTCCTCCGGTGACCGTAAGTGAGTCTCAGTCCCTGCCTGCTTCCCGGGGCCGCGGGAAGGGCAGGCGCGCCTATCGGAAAGGAAACACGTCTGCATCTTGGGCTGCAACCAAGCCACAACTTAATTTCCTCCTCTGGCTGCACTTCTCGAGAAGTAAATATGAAAAACGGGGCTGGGGTGACTTTGTCTCAGATAAAGAGGCCACGCTCTGTAGCTGGACAAACAAGGCGGTTGGCTGGGAAAAAGATGTTCTTTGGCTGGTGTCTCCACAACGTGAAAGATTCTTCCCAGATGCTATTCAAAGCATGTAGCGAGCTCTCCCTGCCTCGTGGCGCTGCTGACACCAGCCTTTAATTTTCTTTTTAAATATGTTCTTATTGATTTTTAGAGAGAAGGAAGGGAGAGGGATGGAGAGAGAGAAACATCAATGAGAGAGAAACAGCATCGATCGGCTGCCTCCTGCAACCTGGGACCTCTCAGTTCACGGGCCAACGCTCACCCGCTGAGCCACTCCAGCCAGGTTGCACCAGCCCTTCGAGCTCAGGCGGAGAGCAAACATAGCACCAGTAACACTGACACTAGGAAAGCTAATTTTTCCAGTACAGACCAGGTAGCAGTCACTGGGAGAAGCATTTTGCCTGTGTTTTCTCATTGAATCCTCGCTGCAACCCTCTGAAGTTGATATTATTAGCCCCATTTTTCAAGTGAGAAAACAGGCTCGGTAGGGGTAAAGCAAATTACTCCAAGACACACAGCTAGTAGGTGACGCAGCGGAGATTTGAACCCAAGACTAAGCCCAAAAGCTGTAGTCTGAATTGCTGAAGGCTTTGCCTGTGAATTCTATGTCCACCCCCCTGCTGGCCACCCCATGGCCAGTGGGTCCTGGTTGAAACTTGTCACCATGACAACAAGCATTTATTTGGGTCACAGTGATTCAAAGGTTCTCAACAAATCAGAATTCCTTTCTGTTCTTCTTTGAGGAAGTTGGGGCCATGGTCTGCAGGGGGCCTCTGATGCCAGGAAAGCACAGTGGCTGCAGGGCCAGGTCTCTGCCTCAACAGAATCGTCATGGCTCTGGTGTAAGGGCAGGAATGTTTCTGATGAGCCGTGGAGCAGGCTGAAGGGAGGTATGTGGCTGGTTACTGCCTCACATTGGGGAAGGAAATGCAGTGCGAAGGCCAAACTACAGACCATTGACAATGTGCCACTTCCACAGCCAAAAAGTAGTTTTTTTAGGCAAAGCAGAAATTCTATATGGAACAGGCTTCTCTGTCACAGCCCAGAATAATGACTTTCAAACACAAATATAAAATAATAACATGCAGAATTTGCCATGGATCACAGTTAATGATTCATTTTCACCCTCCAGGTATATCCATTACCCCTGGCGGGCACTTCCAGTGTGGTTTTTCTTTCCAGCTTCCTCTGTATCTCCAGGGCCCAAGCCAGAGAGGAGATGGGCTGGTGTGGTGCAGGCCCTTTTGAGCTCGCTGCCCAAGAACTTCCAGGCTCGTGGAAGGGCTGACATCTGCTGTCCTCATTACTGTCGCCAGAATCGAATGGCTTTTCCACGGGGCAAGCAGCTTCTCATTGAGCCATTATGGAGTCCCTGTGGGAGGAGAAGAATATCTTTTCTCTTCTAGGGGATTAGTTCAGCCATGAACAAGTTTTCTGAGTTAAACTGGATTCTTTGGGTACAGGACAAAGTTCCCTGTGGACCATCTTTGGGAGGTCATAAGCTTGTCTTCCTTCCAAGTTTCCTTGGTCTTGGGGACTACCCAGGCTACAGAGAACATTCCTGGTGACTTGACCCTAGGTTTCCATCCTGGAAAGTTGCTGGGATTTTAAGCCCCTGAGGCTCTCCCCACTCTCCTTGGACCCTGGGGCTCACATGCTCCCCTTTATAGTTGTGGAGTTGCCCTGCTGTTTCCTCCAATATGCTTCAACTCTTCCCTGTGGCTACCCTCTTGCCTCTGGATTGGCCTTGAAATGAGGGCTTTCCCAACTATGAGCTCAGCTTCTAGCCAAACTTCTAATGACCTTTGAATGAGTAAAGTCCCTGTGGGGCTCCCAGTGCAAACTGGCTTTTTTTTATTTCAATAGCCTCTTGAGGATCTTGGGACAAGTTTCCTGGGACTTGGACAAGACTGGATGAAACCAAGAGGTCCGATTCTCCCCTCCCTTTCAGTGAGTAACCGATGTCTCACCCTCTCTCTGAAGGGTCTTGATCTCTGCATCCCAGGCTGCCTATCTGTCCCAGGAGTCTGTCCTGAAGAACCTGGCCTTGTATGTTAGCACCCCCTAGAGGGGGAGCATGAATGCAACTTCTGCACCTTCGTGAGCTTGGCTGACCTGCCTATTCCAAAAGTGTCAAGCTCATTGAATCTAAAATCAATCTTCTCCTCATCCCCCAAATGCTAACCAGCAAATCTAAGTAACATCTCACTTTCTTCATACTCCCCATCTCAAGGATTGTCACCTTGGAGTCCCCCCATATGTCATCGGTCAATCACAACTCCTGGGAATTTCTCTCAATCATTCAACACACATTTGTGGCATAATTCTTGCATCTGCCTTTGCTGAAATATCCCCACTCCTCGAGCCTGGTCTTCACTTCCATTGAGCCCAGACTTTGGTCACCAACTTTGTCTGGACCTTCCCCTCAAACTGGGATTTTCTCAACTTCAGTACTATGGACATTTGGGGCTGGATAGTTCTTTGTTGTTCTATTCAAAGATGTTTAGCAACATCCATGGTCCCTTCCCACTTCATGCCAGTAGCATCTTTCTCCCAGTAATGACAACTAAAAATATCTCCAGACATTGCCAGATGTTCCCTGGAGAGCAAAATAATCCCAGTTGAAAACTACTGCTCTGGAGAGACACAAGCTCACCATCTCCCTGGGCCAGGCTCAGGCTCTATAAGGTGAAAGTTTTTATTTCCAGTCAGACAATGAGAATCATCTCAGGGCCCTCCTTTGAATATTCCCTGGAGCACTTGCCACCAGTGACCTCCTCAGGCCCAAAGGCTGAGAAGTCTCATGTAAGCCTTCAGCCACCAGGGTCCTCTGGGGAACAGGATTCACTCTTCTAGGTCCTCTTCTCAATACTCTAACATCCTAGATTCTCCAAGAAAGCTGAAATTCACAAACCCTATCTTACTGATCCCATCAATGAACATGTGTCATTACATATTTGACCCAGGAAACATGATTTTTGTATCCATGACACTCCCAACCAACCAGGAGCTGCTGCATATGGTGCTGGTTAATCTCTCTCATTTGCATGATGGGACCTGCAATCTCCCAAAGGAACAAGTTCAAGAAGCTCATTCCAGCTTCTACTAGAGCAAGCTGCTAGGCCAACCTCTGCTGCTTCTGTTTTTTGTAGGAGGACGAGGGGAGGGGAGAGACAGCCAACCTGCAGACAGACCCTCCCTTGATGGGACAGGCCCCAGAGTGAGGGCCCATGGCACCCATGGTGGTGATAACCCTGATGAGAGTGAGGAAGGATTAGAGGCGATGCTGGAAACCCTATGGTGACGGTGACATTCGTGATGGCAGGGAGGGTGATGGACCAGGTGGTGGAGGCAGAGACAGTGGATACACAGATTTTGGTGGGAATTAAGCATTCAGGAGCCACATGTGACCAGACCTCCTGACTTCAGCACACAAGGTAGCAACAGACAAATCATTTAGAGCAGCTTTTGAGCTTGCTGGCTATTGCTGGCATTGCCTGATTCCCAGACACTTTCTGGATTAAATCAGTCTTGAAATGAGGAGTCCTCAGCCAAAGCAGTCCCTTGGGAGGAAACGTGAACCCTGACATACATTTTCGGAGGAAATGTTAAAGCTTCTTTTATATCCCAAGTTGAAAGAGAAACATGAGAGTTCCAGGCTGCTCCATATTTTCTGTTACAAGTGATGGTAGTGTGAGCTTGGCTAAGAGGTGGCACTGGAAGTGGGACTCTCTGAGGAGGGCTGGACAGGGTCCATCTCCCCATATTCCCTGTGTGTCTTTAGAACTGAGTGCACTTTGGAAGTGTGGCAGACCCCAGCACGTGTCCCCACTCCTGACCTAAACACCTGACAGCAAGCCAGACAAGTCACAGAGTTGGATGATGACCGTGTTCTCAACTGAGGAACATTTTCCCCATTTCCCATTCTTGTTTCCCAACATTTGTCTCTGCCTACAAAGCAAAGGAGAGCTGTGAGTGGCAGGGAGAGGAGGCAGGGATGGAAACCACTTCTTACCTGACTTGTTCCCACCTTGCCTTAGTTCTGAAACCTCCTTTGAGTTCAAGGTTGAGAACACTGGGTGGGGATGTTTTAAGGGATTCTGTCTTATACATCCGTGATGGTCTTTTGTCAGCTCAGAAGACAACACTGGTCATTAGTATGCCTTTGTTGAAAATGTGGAAAACGAAGTTACACCTGTCCAGATCTCCACAATCCAACAGCCAAGAGCCATGCACAAGCTTGGAAGGGTTCTCTGAACAGTGCTGCACAGTATGGGCCATGGAGCTCTTGGCCCTGGCCTCTTCCCCCCTCACTCCACGCCAAAGCAACCCAAACTCCGATACCTCAGAGCCCTGCAAACATCCTACTCTACATCTCTTTGTCTTTAGTCTTGCTCCCGTTGAACTTCTATTAATTCTTCAAAACCCAGCGTTCATGGCACCTCCTTTTCTGCTCACTTTGCACCTTCTTTTCATTAATTTAGGACTTCCATAAATGCATTTTGCATTGCACTTTTCACCTATATTATAATTATCTAATTATGCATAGTTCCCGTACCAGACTTTATATTGGAAGAACAGAGGCATGACTTAATCATCGAGGCTGCCAGCGCCCAGCACAGACAGCATAGAAGAATGTGTCTTCATTTGTGAAATCTGTGTTTCAATCGATGTTTTCAAGATTGCCGTAATAAAAACACCACTCAAACTGGCACGAGTCAAGGGAAAGGGGGATCTCATGGCATCAAAGGGCAGAAACATAGTCAGGCCTCCAAGAAACCCAACTAGGCAAGAGAAAGCCCCAGAAACCAAAGCCTGGCTCTCTCCTGCTCTCCTCCCCACTCCTTCCTTCATCTCTTGTGCCACCTTCTCTCTGCATGTGCAAGGAGGCTCTGACCACAGGGTGACTAGTCCTTGGGCCCTTACGAGGGTGCCCTGTGCTAGGGTATCAGGTTCCCAGCACATTAAGCTTCTGTCAAAACCCAGTCATGAAGCAGAAAGGCACAAGCCACAGAAGACGCAGGCTTTCCACTGGCAAAGGGGAGCCTGTTCTTTGGAATGGCTCCTGAGAATCCAGAACTTTTGCATTTCAAGGAGACAAATTCTTCTTGCCAGTGTAGAAACGGCCTTACGTACTGGTTGTGCTACAGGGAAAGGCCAACTGACCAATGCCCGGTGACGGGGCCAGCTGGCCAATGCCCGGTGACCGGGGCCAGCTGACCAATGCCCGGTGACGGGGCCAGCTGGCCAATGCCTGGTGACGGGGCCAGGTGGCCAATGCCCGGTGACGGGGCCAGCTGACCAATGCCCGGTGACCGGGGCCAGCTGACCAATGCCCGGTGACTGGGGCCAGCTGACCAATGCCCGGTGATCGGGGCCAGCTGGCCAATGCCCGGTGACGGGGCCAGGTGACCAATGCGCAGACACTGCAGCCAGTATGAACAGGCCAACCAGCTGGGGCACATCCTATTTTCCAGCCGGGAGAAACCAAGGAAGGATGGATGTTGCCTCCTGGAAGAAATGAGTTGTTGTTTTTAAAGAAGTGGGGATTTTAGTAATAACTGAACGCTTTGTTTATGTTTGTAACGGTAATGTTGTGAAAAATGAGCATTAATTTGCTTCTCTTGCTTCCCCTGCAGACGACCTGTCCCCTGGCCAGCTAAGGTGTACACTGGTTGGGTGGGGTGGGCCGGGGGTGGCTAATATTGGCGTAGCAGGAGCGCACAGAGAAAGAGTTAATGTTCAGCTCGTGTTATTGAAATACGATTTCACAGTAAGACAATAGGCCCGAAAGCTGGGCATTGACAAGAGCAGAAAGGATGCTCTAAATCACCTCAGCTTCTATTCAGCACATTGGAAATCAACCAGGCGGGCGGGCGGCCCGGCGGCGATAGTTATCGAGCCCCTCCCCCGGACTACTCCAGAGGAACTGTGTTACCCTCAAGGCTCTTGGAGGAAAGAAACAGGGTGCAAATTAGCAGAAAAAGAGAGATAATATTAGGGAGTGACAGTGCTATGAAGAAGGCAAAGCTGGATGGTGGGGTGTGTGTGAGGAAAGGCTGGTTGACAAGGTGGCACTTAATGAAACTTGAGTGATTAGATACCAACCAAGCAGAGGCCTAGAGAACACTGTTCCAAGCATAAGCTACAGCCAGTTCAAAGCCCTGAGACAGGAACAAATTTAGAAAACCGGAGGGACAGCCCAAGGACCATTGCTGTCGGGTTGATGTGAACGAGCAGAACGAGAAGCAGGCAACAGGCGAGGTTTACAGAGAGCAGGTTCCACGGGGCCTTGAAGACGAGATTGCGAAGGCATTTGGGTGCGCGAGCCTGGAGGCCTGAGATCCAGGGAGGAGAGGGGCATAGATCTGAGAGGCAGCCACGCACCGTTGAAGAAATTCCGAACATAGAATTTTTTCTGTAGTGTAGACAGCCCATGAGACTGGCTGAGGCAGATATTATGTCGATGAAGGAAAAGCTGGACGTCTAGCCCTTCACGTCCTGGGGGGGGGGGGGGGGAACAGGCAGGAGAGGCAGGAGGTGAGATGGGGGCTCCGATATATTAGACAATTGGAGGGAAAAGCCGGGAGAAAGGGTCTTCTATCCTGTTTCCCAACTGGGGCTCTGGGTTCACTTCCCTTCAAAGTCTCCTCTGGGCCCAGCATGGCAGGCACCACAGCAAAGGGACTTAATTGATAAGCCACAGGCAAGGTGCTGCCCCAGGCAAGAAGCAGCCTTCAGTGGGGCAGTGGAGCTGTGACCGAGGCGCAGGCAGAGCCGGAGCACATGGGCCTGCCCTCCAAGGCTACGACAGGGGCCCCGACCCAGCCGGGTCACTGGGTGGAGAGCTGGGGGGGGGGGGGTTGGGGTGGGGACGTGGGGGTGGGACGTGGGGGTGTACACAGCTAATACTCTGGACAGGAGCTCTCTTAAGCTGCACCCTACAGAACATGGGCTGCAGGCTTTGATTTATGACTTTGTATCCTCATGTTATTGAGACACATTCCCTGTACACAAAATGAGACCAACTTGAAATTCCGAGCCTACGTCTCAGCCTTGCAATGAAGCAGAAACCCCGGCGCCTGGCCCTCGCCGTGGCTCTGGCACTTGCTCTGGAACCCGGGCAGTGCCCTTACCTCTCAGGCTCTTCCTTTCCGGGCCCCGGAGGGATTCAACCTGATGTTCTCTATCAGCCTTCCAACTTCGCCAACCTGGGCTTTGAAGAACAAACGTGGTGCCCAAGCAGGCCGCCCACTGCCCCCCTTAACTGCAGACAGCGAGGTGATAACCAGCCCCCCACACACACTCCTGGTCCTTAATTCTTTGACCTTCAGGAGACTTGGGGTCTCGATTCTCTCCCGGATGTCATTTTCTGCCCTTGCAGAGCTGGCCTTGGGGACTGGTAAGACTCGAGGACATTTCCCCCCAGCGGTCAGGAAAGCCCATCAGAAAGAGCCCTGTTTCCCTTCTCAGAGTCCCCAGTGCTCCCTGGAAGCTGAAGGGAATGACATCACACCAAAACAGAGTTGCCAAGACATACTCTACAAAAATGTCCTCACATGGTTACATTTTCTGCAAATTACAGCGTTTGGAGTATAAATCAGAGTAATTGTTTAAATCAGAGTGACTGTTGAAACAGATTTCCAGCGATCAAATCAAAAACGCAATCATTCCTGCGGTTCCCCCGGTGCTCAGAGCCCCACGTCCTTCTGAAACTGTCGGTTGTCAGTTACCCGGAGTGTTTACATTAACATGCGGCCCTAACAGAGAAAATATATATTTTAAGGAGAAAATGTGAATCCAGGGTTACAAGAATGTTTCTGAAACAGCTAAGTCATCTTGTTTCAAGTAAAACCAGATGTTTGCATCAAGAGAAAGCCAATCATTTCTTTTAATTATGCTCAATGGTCAGGCCACCAAGAATACCCACATGT
The DNA here is from genome assembly GCF_054644295.1 of Miniopterus natalensis. NCBI lineage: Eukaryota > Metazoa > Chordata > Mammalia > Chiroptera > Miniopteridae > Miniopterus > Miniopterus natalensis. The sequence continues at coordinate 7,879,651 of NC_142093.1, read as the reverse complement.
GTGCACATGAGCCGGTAGAAATCAAAGGCTTTGTGACAGAGAAAGCAATCAGCAAGTCCCAGACCACCAAATGGCATCCCCAGCACCAGCTCTGGGCACTTTCCGAGTTTCTCCTCCAAGAGAGCCAGGGTCCAGAGCAAGGCCAGGCCCAGAAGTGGATTCTCTAGTCGAGACTAACACTGCACACAAAAGGCACCTCGACAGTTAAGCTGTCCCCTTAAGTGCACTCCCAGGACACTTCTTTATCACTGAGACTCAGGAATTGAGCCAAGGCTGAGCCTGTTCCCCAGGCTTTATCCTGAAGGAGATGCGGGGGCCTCCCCGGGTGGTGGAGCCTGAGTCTGTGGAACGCATGCCTGTTAGCTTGTCCTCTGCTCGGAGCCACCGTGAGGTGTGAGGACCCTGGTGGACGGTCCCCTGAGGTCTAGGCAAGGATGCCTCTGACGGGGGTCAGAGGGGAAGGCTTTGGAACTATTAGATTCCCTCTGAGGTCGAGCCTCGGTCTGAGAGAAGGACGGCTGCCCTGATCAGACCTCACCACCTGCTGGGGGTCTTCATGGTGGGCTCGCAGAGACTTGATCTAGAAAGATCCTGGCGTCACTATGTCCCCACAACTGGAGAGGGCAGCCATGCCCTTGAGGCTTCCTCCAACACAACCACAGTACCTGAGCCTTCCCCAAGTAGGTGGTAGGTCCTGACTATTTTTTCCCAGTGATACTCCAGAATACAAGATACTCCGAGCACGGCTTCTGTGAGTACCCAAAGTAATGCTCCCTTCGGATCTGCACCCCAGACTTCACTGTTGAGGTACCAGCCTCACAACTTTTTACTATTTTAGCTTTCTTTAAATTAACGTGCTTTCTTTTCTTTCTTTCTCTTAGTTTTTACTTAACTGGCTTCTTTAGTCTTTCTCTAAAATACTCATGAACTCATAAGATGTATTAGTTGTACATCTCTTCACATGTGTTAAAATTCATATATGCCATCAGAATAAAAGATGGATCCAAGTCTTGGCTGTAATCTTCTTGCCTGCTACCAGCAGTATTCGTCCATAGCGTTGGGAAATGCGGCTCTGAATTTTTTCGGAGAACCCTAGTGTTTCTCCCAAACCTTCGGTTAGATCGCTTTAGGTGGCGTGGTGATAAATGCTACGCAGAGCTGCATCTCCTCCCGGCTCCGCGGGCACTGGAGCCAACACTATGGGCTGGAGATGCCGGGACCTGAAGCCCTGCCTTGTTTGACCCTCTAGAAACAACCACCGTTCCCCATCAAGAGAAGGGGGGGCTTTTCTCCAGGACTCATCCCAAGAGGCTGTAGCCAAGAACTTGAGCAGGCACCGAACGTTTCCCCAAGTCTTCACTTGTGCCCCCCAACTTCCATGGGTATTTCCGTGTTCTCTTCAAAATGGTTCCAGCATGGGGGGTTTGAAAGGAAAGCTAATCCCATGTTATTATTAAACTAAGAGCTCGGCTTTGAACTCAGCCCAGAAGTCAGACCCACGCCTATGGAGCAGGCGTTTGCTAATCGCTTCTTGGCTGCGGTTGACTGGTAATGTCCTCAAAACCAAACCATCTTGGGGATTCCTGGAGTCAGAAGGGAAGTGAATTGTTTAAAAACAAAACACTCCTGTTTCAGGCCCCATAAGAGAGCAGTTTAATAATCTGTGATTGTTTGAAAGAGTGCTTTGACACCGTTTTGCCAAATGTTTACTTGGGTCTTTCAACCTCGTGGATTAAATACCCTGGCTTGGCACTATGCCACCCTGTCCGGTTGTGTAACGGTGGGTTCACGCAGCACCACGGCCTCATAGTTCAGAAGCTTCATCTGAAGTCATCCCTGAGATCCCACCCATTCACTAGTCCACGCAAGCTTTTACTGAACAATTATGAAGTACCTCCTGGATGCGATGATCTCTGATATTTGCTTTGGGGGTCTGAAGATGCATTCCTCCTGCAGAAATCTGACCTTTTTCAATCTACAGACAATGCTGGGAACATTCAGTCTTCTTTTAATTTACTAAAATAAATCTCAGAACAATGAGATTTTACTTACTGTCGAAGGAAGAATTTTTTTTGACAGTCACTTTTCTTGCAAGAGGTTGAGTCAAAGGCTGAAGGGAGTTTAATTAGAGCTTTAACTGGAGATGCAAATAGAGAAGAGTTTGAGGAAAGTGGCGAGAGAGACAAGCTCCATGTCCTAAACATCCAATCTTATTATCAGCACCTTCAGAAACCACTGTTCAGATCCAGAAGATGCATCCAGGTGCCTTTGTCCACAAGGTGGGTCCTCTGAGAGGAAGCCTCGGCCTCAGGACCCAACCAGCGTTTCCGATATTTGATAATGATGCCTCTAGGGAAAGAGGCCACTGTGGGCAAAGGTCAAGGAGAATCATCACCATCTTGGGACTCGGAGACCTCGCGACTGCCACCCCAGAGGTGTTGACCTTCAACCTGGCAATGCCAGGCAGTGCCCCCACGATGAACTCTCACACTATGGAAAGCCGACAGCTCACAAGGCTGGAGAAGGCTGCTGCCTTAATCCCATGGCCTGAAGCCCACCTACCGCAGCCACTGAGAAGGGGTTACCTAATTTTCACTGACAAATGGATCTTTGAGCAGAAGGTCTATGCTGTACAGTGTCACACGAGAGCGTTGCTCTAAGAAGGGCATTTGAGCAGGAGTCTTTGCAGAGTCACAACACGCACGTCGGGTGCTATACGCTCCACCTGGCAGTGAGGCTCACCTTGCCCCTTCCCTCAAGGAAACCCAGAATCTGGACACCACCAGCCGATCAACAAACCCAATTTGGAAGTCAGTTTCAGAGCTCACCACCAGAGGGCAGCAGTGCACACAGACTCAATGGGGCCTCCCCATTTGAGAGAGGAGAACACTGAGGTCGGGGAGGGGTGAGCAAAGCACCCAGGACTCACCGTTAGCACCCCACAGACCAGGCTCAGAACCCCGGCCTCCCAACTCGCAGCCCATGCTCCTCCACTTGCCCCCAAGGACTTAGGAAAAGGACCTTTGGGGTGGCTTATGCATCTTTATTTAGGGTTAATGAGCTGCCCGGTCAGAGCTCCAGCATCTCCTTCCATGTGGCATAAGATCCGCCTGCGATCCCTGGGATGCTCTGACCTTGTTTACCTTGACTCCAGGTAAGAAAGGCACTGCACATTGCAACCCACGTTTAATAGACTATATATGAAGTGAAACACATTTTCATAAAGCAATGCCCTTCTTCCTGAGATACACTTTGACATTTTTCAATTGTACTTGATTCTGTATCTTCAATGCTGGGTGGGTCTCCATCCACTGCATTGATTCCACAATGCACTGACTGGTTGCCATGCCTGGTTTGAAGGGCGGCCTGGAGAGTGGCCCTCCAAGGAATGGAGGGTAGTCTAGTCTAATGTGTTGCTGTCCCTGGGTCCTGCAAGAGCTCAGGAGGAGCTGAGGATGCTGAGCCTCTCTAGTCTAAGAGGGAAGAAATGGCCCAGGGAGAGTACCTTGGTTCACTAGTCAGCTTCTGTGTCATTTCTTCATTCATACCCTCTGCAAACACTGTCACCCCTAAGAGCCCAGCTCTGTCCTTAGCCTGCCCCATTAGGAGGTGATTTCTGGCTTCAGATATCCCTGTGATCAGCCTTCCCTGCAGTCTGTGGGTCCTAGAACCCTTGGAGGGCTCCCATACTGAAATTCTTTGTGAAAAAAACAAAGATAGGAATGAAGGAGAACCATCTGAGGCCAGAGGCCAGAAGATGGTCACAGCCCCAAGCCGTACCAGGTAGAAGCTGGAAGGGGCGGTTTTTTACCAGAGGCCGGAATCTCACAGCAACAGCCCACAGGCAGAGCCCCCAGGATGCTCCCTCCTGGAGCTGCTACCCCCGCAGCCCTCAGGCTCAGGCAGCCCCCCCCCCCCCCCCGGGGCACAGCTCATAGATCTGCCCCGAAAGTCCTTCCTGACACTCTGCCAAGTATTTCACTTGCTCAATTTCATCCCTGTGCTCCTAGCATGTTATTTCATGGAGATATTGAAAGGAAGAGACATCTATCACTGGTCAACCCCCAAGGGACCCTGAAGTCCTGCTTGAACCCAAGGGCACTTCTCAAACCCAGTTCCCTGATGGCTGAGGGTGGGGGGATCCTGGTGACGCCCCACAACTGGACATGGAGCTTCCCCTTCAATCTGGGTATCACCTCTGATGGAGAAAATGCATCGCAATAAAGAAAGTCTGGGCCAGGGCTCAGCCCTGAGGATGGTGGCTCAGTCCCTGATCTCCATCATATCACAGCTCAGCAACCGTGGCCCCAGAGAGAAAAATGGCTTTGCAAGAATTGAATCGGTTCATTGTAAGTGATATTTATTGGGTGTCTACATGGTGCAAAGCAGTGAACTTAGCTCAGAAGGAAGAACATGAGTTAGGCCCAGGCCCTGCCTTCAGGATTTCCAGTCTGGTGGAGGAGCTGAGCCAAGCACTGGCTTGGGGAACACCCTCGGGGGGCGGGGGGCTTCGTGCCCTGCTCCCTCCTTGCTCCCTCCCTGAACTCACTCTGCACTCGCCAGGTACCATTGCATTTGCTGGATCACCTGTCTGTTACTCAACAGAATGTCCTTGTGAGCCGGTCAAAGGAAGGCTACCCTGCTGGCTTTGAAATTGGAGGAAGGAGTCATGAGCCAAGGGATGCAGGTGGCCTCAGGGAGGTAGAAATGCAAAAAAAACAACAAAAAAATGCATTGTCCCCCCAGAGGCTCTGAACAGAACTCAGCCCTGCCAACACCTTCATTTAGCCTGGTGTCAAACTCCTACAGGTAAAAGGTACTAAACTGTGTTGTTTAAGCCACCAAGTGTGGGGATTTGTTACAGCAGCAACAGGGAGCTGATACAAATTTGGGTCCTTGACGTTGGAGCCTACACTCTGTTAACATCTCTTCCGAGTTCCAGAGTAAGAGGAGACAGTGTCAGGTGACACAAACATGACATTCTCTTGAAAGCCAAGTCCACAAAGAGAATTATGTAGTTTTGTCTGAGCAGGGAAGGAACTGGAAGCTGGTTCTTTGAGAAGCAGAGGGAAGGAGGCTGCCCGTCTGGAGTTAAAGCGTAAGGCCGGAGGGAGGACCCTGACCCACACTGAGCCCAGGAGCAGCGGGACCTGCTGGGGGTGCCCCTGGAGACACGGACGAGACCTATCAGGGCCTGAGCTTGCCCGGGAAGCTCGTGGCAGAGCAGACCTGCAGCTGACAGGGGAGCTGGCCTCCTTCTAATGAATGCGTGGCCCTGGGCGAGAAGCCACGAGGCGGCACCTGCTCCCATCCAAAGGGCACGGCTTGTCCATGCTCCTCTGGGGCTGCAAAGTCCTGCGGTTCTGCTATAACACAGGGAGGGAGAGGGAGCCGTGGAAAGGGACAGGTATGATACCTCTACTGCACACTAGGTGTCCTCCTGGATTTTATTGCGTTGTAGGAAAATAAAGTAGTATGACCTTGGTTGTATACACAGTCGCCTCTGACCTTTGCCACGTGTGAAGCCCTGGACTGAGCAGAGACCAGGAGTAACAGTGAGTATGTGGGTGACACTGCTCCTACCTACCAACCCCTTTCTCCAAGCATGGGCACAGGGTGCACCATCACGCCTGTCAAAGGACTCGGTGACTAAATAATGCAGAAGGGGGGTGCAGTTGGGCTTGGACTCTGAGCCACACTTACGTTCAGCCATCTAGGGCTGTGCTCTCTCCAAGGATGTAGGAGCCTCAGGTGCGCTGCGGTCATCAGTCACCAGCCTGGCAGCTTCGCCCAGACACCCTTCACGCTGGCCCACGAAGGTATCATGGCTGGCACTGGGGAACCCTGACACCAGATTCCTGCCCCTGTAGGGAACCTCACAGCCGCCCCTGTGGGTGCCGACAACCTCCTTAGGACACTTGTCAGGGGGCATGGGAGCACCCAGTGCTCTTCCCGGACCCCACAGCCACCTCCTGCCTTACCTAGTCTCCAGAAATCTCCTTCTGGACTTGGGGGAGGCAGATAATGGGGAACCCCTCTTTTTTAAGTTTCCTCCAGAATATCTCTGCCTCTCCCTGTCTCTCCATCTCTGTCTCTCTCTATACCTTTTCCCTCTCCCCCTGCCTCCTCTCCCTCCCCCTCTATCTCCATCTATATCTCTCTCTGTCTCTCTTCCCTCCCTCTCTTCCTCCCTCCTGGTCGCTCCCTCCGCAAGCCCTCCAGACACTAATCTTTTCAATGGTTTTAACTTTTTAGAAACAGGATCCAGGAAGGAGCGCCTGTTGCAGACAACTCCTGCTCTCAGCCGCAAATCTCCCCCAAGGCAAGGAAGCCCGCAGCCTGGCAACTGCTTCAAAAGGGATGGAAAACGGAGGAAAACACATAAATCAGTATGTTAATTTATGGAGATAAAAACAAATTAATATGTTAAAGAGTTACCCTGACACAGTACTAATAAGAGCCGTCATTTTCGCATCCATTTGCTTAATAACTCGTAATCCAGTGCCCGCTCGGTGCCAGGACGGTGGGGTGGGAGCCCTGCTCTCACAGGCTCTCCTCCTGGGGGGGCCACGGAGCAAACTGGAGACAAAGAAACGGGAGCATCGGCCTCCCCGGAGAAGGGAGAACCGGCACTCAGTGGGCCCGAGCTGGGACTGCATTCGGTGGGGAGGGGGACCTCTAAGCCCGACCTCAGTGACAAGGACACAGATAGATCAGGGTTCACCGTTTCTGTGCCAAGAACGTTCCTCGAGCTGCTTTATTTAATTCTCATGACCCACCTACAAGATCCACAGGATTACCCTCCCGTGTTACCGATGAGGAAACTGAGGTTCCCGAGATTAAGTTCCTTCACTGAGATCACACAGCCGACCGCAGAGGAGCCGGGAGCAGACAGACGTGCGGTCTGTCTGGCTCTGAAGCCGCAATCCCTTCCCCTCTGCTCCTAGGGGCTCCAGTTGCATCCCTCTTGGAATTCTCCCAAATGTTCCAGACAGAAATTTCTTTCCCACTAGGTGTTGACATTTCAATCTTTCCTCCTTGGTCTCCTGGCAAGGGCAACCTGCGCGGAGCCTTCTGTCCCCACAGCCGCTCCCCGAGAGAGAGGCTCAGGTTGCCACACGCCACCCACACCGGCCTCGCCCGCTCCGTCCTGCCAGCTCCCCGCCTTCCTGACACCTTCCCCTGGGGCTCGGGGCTCAGGCCCAGGCCCCAGTGCCCTCTCGGTGCCGCCCTGACCTGTGGGCTGGTGGGTGGGAGAGAACGCGGCCAGCTGGGCTGAGCCCAGGCCAAAGGGACCGGCTGCTGGTATCCGAGCCTATTTTTATTCACAAAAATCTGTTCTGTGTTTTATTCAGCTTTGGGGCAAGGGGAGGTCAACTCTCCTCACCTCTGCTGTAAGATGAGAAGACTGCAGGAAATGAAATGACAGGGAAGCCAGCCCAGGCGGGGAGAAAGGGCAAATTACAGGGAAATTAGAAACCTGTGTTCAGATCAGAGCAGAGGGTGTCAACTCCCCTTCCACGGGCCCTTCTCCCCAGGCCCTGGGGCAGGGAGATGGATGCCCCATGCTGCCACGCTTGACAAACCCCACGTGAAGGCGGTGACATGGGCACGGGTGGTCTGGTGCACGTGCCGGCCCGGCCCTGCCTCCGGGGAAGGTCCTGGCTTAGGCCTGCCGCACGGTCACCTGTGCCGTCCAGCTCCCCTGGGGCCACTGGACCTCCCTGGGGAACAGAGCCCACAGCTCGTGTGCTGGCGTATGGCCAGGCTTCATCTTCATCAAGGCTACTGTGTCCCCTCTCAGTGCAGGTCACAGGGTTCCTGTGCCTTCGAGTCACTCGTGAAATTACTCGGAAACTCGCATACAGTAGTTCTCTGCTCCCTGGCTCCCAGAGGCATGACTTCAGCTCTTACCTATCCTTCAAGGCCCACCTCAGGGGCTCCCTCCTCCAGGCAGCCCTCCCGGAACCAAAGCAGAGACCGCGGTTTGGGTCCCAGCACCCCAAGAGCTGGGAAAAGGCAGGCAGACAGCAGATACTCACATCTCCTCTCCACCTGGTAGGTGCAGAGACGTCATATTAATTCCATCCAGAAAGTAGCCATTGGGCATCTGCCGTGTGCCAGGCACTATGCTAGATGCTGGGACACAGGACAAGTTTCTGCCCCCAGGGGATCCAACAGTGTGGTAGGAGGAACAAGTGTGCCCAGCTCACGGTAAGAAAAGGCCGAGTGAGGGGAAAACTAAACTGGAGTTTCCACCGGAGGGCTGAGTGCAGAGTGGGGGCAACTCATGGCAGCTGAGGGATCAGGATGGGCTTATTTGGGGGAGACCCTAAAAGACAGGCAGAATTTTATTTTATTTTATTTTATTATTTTATTTATTTTGGTTTGGTTTGGTTTGGTTTGGTTTGGTTTGGTTTGGTTTGGTTTGGTTTGGTTTTGGCTGAAAGAAAGACAGTGGCAGAGCCCTGAAGGATAGGAGAATTGCATCGCAGGGGGAAGGGAGCATGTGCAAATCAGTGGAACGGAGCACTTAAGTCCTGGGCACCTTTGGGGAGAAGTGACTGGCCCGGTGAATCAGCCGGCTTGCGCTGCCATAACCAGCACCACAGCCCCGGGCCTTAGACGATGGACGTGTACAGTCCCCCCCCCCCCGCTGGAGGCTGGAAGTCTGAGACCCCGGTGTGGGCAGGCTCAGCGTCTCCTGAGGCCTCTCCCTGGCCTGCAGAGGGCCGCCTTCTCGCTGTGTCTTGACGCTGTCTTCCCTCCGTGTGCATGCATGTCTGGTGTCCCTCTGTGTGTCCCAACATGGGAATGTACTAAGGATGCCAGTCATATCAGGTTTAGAGCCCACTGTAACGGCCTCATTCTAACTTAGTTACCTCTCCAAAGTATTTAAATACTCCACATACAGCCACATTCTGAGGTACCGGGGGTTAGGACTTCAACGTTTGGGTTTTGGGGTGACATCATTCAGCCCGTCATAGATGCGTGCCCTAAGAAAGGGGTGCCCTAGGAAGGGGGTGCTTGGGGTGTAGAGAGGAAGAGCTATGTGGCACTGAGACAGGAGGAACCTCAGATTGGGGCCAGATTTCATAATCTCTCGGGTGCAAGACTAATTCATCTGGCTTTTATGCTATTGGTTAATGTTACTAAAACATGTGCGTGCTCTGCTGTGTGTGGATTGAGGTTAGGCAAACAAAAGACAGATGCTCGCGCTCCGTGGTCAGGCTTGGGAAACCAGTTCCTTCCCCGCAGGTCTTCCCAGGGCCCTGAGTATGCCGAAGGCTGTTGTAAATTCTCAAGAGGGAAGCCGATTTTTAATAATGTAACACAGGACAAATACTCCACAAAACACTGCCGAAGGTACCGGGGAGCCAGTGAGGATTTCTGAAGAGAAGAGCAATATTATCAAATCTTACGTTAAGGCTGTTGCACTGGAGTCGAAAACTTTTGAAGCTGATGGACTGTTGGAGATGATTAAACACCAGCCGTTAGGCGAGGGCATGTTCTAGAAGACTGGGCCTCTGTGGGCAGGGCAGCCTGTGACAGGGCAGAGCTCTCTGGAATCCGGGAAGCCCCTCTGCTGCCTCACCAGCCCTTCTTCCAGTCAGTGAGTATGAATTAGGCTCCTGTTGTATACAGGAACTCCGATCTGCCAGCCTACCAGGCCCCCAACCTAGAGACCTTTGCCCGGCGCACACCTCCCTCCTCGCCGTCTGTGTCTCTGGGCAGGTTTTCTCTTCCATGAGCATGAAAGAACATCAGGAAGCTTGACAGCACCAGCCATCGAGGGCCTGATGACCCGGCTCCTCACCGCTCTCTTTAAACATCTGCTGAGACCAAGGCAAAGACAGAGGACACACGTTAGAGTGACTGGGACACTCCTGGTCTCTCAAGGCAGAGACGAGGTCCGGCTGCTCCAGCCCCACAAAGCAACTACAGGAAACCCACGTGCAACCCTTCTGGAGCAAAGACCTGCACCTCCCAGCTCACAGGGACCCCTGTTCACGTGGGCATGTTCCCCGAGGCAGGCAGTCTCAAGAACTCTCCAGGTTCAGTCTCGGCTGAAGCTCAGGACAGATTGCAAGAGCTGAGCTGGGGGAAGTGGGGCAGAGGAGATGTGAATGGGGCAGGTGACATTGCCCACGACCTCCAGAGGTTTACCCTCAACCCTAGTGACAGTCTGCGCAGTAGGGTGGCTGGGAGCCAGCAGTGCAGAAGCACCAGGTGATCCAGAGCTGCTCAGTAGGACAACCTGTGCCGGCGTATGGAGACCAGTGGCTCCTAAAGGCCCAGGAGCTATTTCCAGGGCTTTTCCGACATGGGGCCAGGAAATCCTACAGGGTCCCCTTTGTTTCTCTCTGCAACTGGACAACACATTGAGTTCCAGGAACAAACCAAAACTCAAATTGTGAATGTCTAGATCCCAAGGGGACATGGATTCATCAGACTATTTACAAAATGCTGTCAACACACGCCAGAGGGAGCAGGCCGACCCCTGCCAGTGACATTTTGCGGATTTCTTGCAGCATGTTTTGTCCATCCTTTACTTACTAAACATTCAAATCATCTTCGTGACCTCTAAACAAGGATTCTGTCGTCTGCTCACCCGCTGAGCACCAGTAATCCAAGACATATGCCTCGAGCCACCCTGGGCTGGATGTCCCCAGGGCCCAGCTCCACCACATCATACACGGCACACGGACACACACACCAGGCAGGCATGCACCACGCAGATGTCGCACATGCAAAGCCAGAGCCTCCCCTGAGACTCCATCCCTCAGCTGCAGCCCCAGAAGTTCTAACCTGTCCCTGCAGAGCTGACCCCCCACGACTCTCAACACGAAACACCTTGTTTAAACAAAGCCCTTGCTGACGTTGGCATGGCAAGCGACACCCCGTTTTTTGTTTGGAGAAACTGAGGCCCAGATGGAAGGAGCAGCTGGCCCTAAGTCCCAGAATTCTGTTTAGTGTCAGCAAAGGGTTAGGGTAAAAGCAAAGACAGGCTGTTTTCCTATCCATAGAGCAAAGGGCCTCTTCCTAGCCTGACCGTTCCTGCTTCAGCTCTCTGCCCCAGTTCAGGGACAAATCACTCCTCACCACCGAGTCCAAGCCTGGCAAACCCGTAACCTTGGCTATCAAAGCCATACTCCAATGGCATCCTTCTTGTCCAGACACTCAGCCGTTTGGTTCTAAGACTTAGCAATGTCATGCAGAAGTTGGCCAGTGCTGGCTCCTGACAGCCAATTGCTAAATGTTCGGGAATCTTGCTACTCAGGTGTTCAAAGTTCAGCATTTTTAAACTGACCGTGGTGGGAGTGCATGTACCATGGAAATCGGCAAATGTCACGAATCAGGGACTTTTTTCCCTAGGGAGATGGTTTATCAGCACGTGACTTCTTGCTAGGGAAACTCGCTCAGGTCTTGGTGAGCTGAAGGGATATTTGCCAGGATTCGTGGTTGCAAACAACAGAGGCCAACTCTGGTCAGCAGAAATGGGAGTTTTAGGAAGGATTCAGGCAGCTTACAGAATCCACAGGAAATTGGGAGATGCAGGATCAGGAAACAGGCTGGAAATGAGGACAGCAAGGCAGAGGGTGACAGACCAGGGCCACAGGAGGCTCACCACTGGTGGCTGGACACTCACCTCAGTCCCTGCTGCCACAGGGCACAGGACCTGGACGCTGGGTGCTTCCCCCTCTGCCAGAAAGGATTCTAAATGGCATCTGCTTCTTGGCATCCCTTGCTCCAGCTCTAGATGGATGCATTTGATCAACTGACTCTAAGTCAAATAACTGCGACCCCAGGAGTCAGGGTCAGGAGGAAGGACAATTCTCAGGCCTCTCCTGCTGCTGCTGCAGGAGATGGGATTTGTCACGCAAGTGGATTTCCCACACAGATGAAATACTAAAAATGCCCAGCACAGAAGGCCTCTGCTCAGCCTGCAGGCTGCTGAGTTGATTGGTCCTGGGGCAACAGGTGAGAGTGAGGGCCTTAAGGAGCCCTGCCCTCAAATCTCCTCCCACCCTGACAATTGTTCTTCCCGCTCGGCGCACCAAAGTGCAATTTCACAACTGAAATCTTCCTTCTAGTCAACAAGTTCCCTCTCTGAAGTGAATAGCCTTCCCCAGTTTCCCCAGGGCTCGAGTGCTGTATGAGCTACACACACCTCACTGGAGATCAGTTGAATCTGACAGTTTCCTCGTAGCCCTTCAATTTGGTGGAACTAAAAGAGCAGGAGCGATTCCTAACTACATGCATTAATGGAGGAGTTAAGCATGGCTAATCCAAAACAGCAGGTACCCAAGAAATACTTCCAAGTGGCTCTAGGATATAGCATATGAGTCATTAATTATACAAAGGAATTAGAATTGCCTATGCAAGTTGTGACTTCATGATGGACAGAGTCCACAAGTCCAGGGGTGCCTTTTGGCTCATAGATTATAAAATCAACGGTACCCAGCAGGTAGGGAAGAAACCCAGGAAGCAACCTCAACCAAAGATCACATAGAATTAAGCACATCACTGGGACAAGAGATAGTACAAGATTTAATACATAAAACGGAAATATGCAGCATACAAACGCCTAGAATTAGGCATCCTCACATTCATCCAGACTCAACCTAACCCATATAAAAAGGATCAGAGGAGAACCAGAGAACTCCTCCGTCTTTAATTATGCTTCTGAAAAACAAAAAGTTAGGGAATGTTTTATTATTCAAGGATGGGCTGGTGGGAAAGGGAGGGACAGCTGGTAGACAGGTGCAGGGACACGGAGCTGCCCATCACCTGTTCTTCAGGCCGCTGAGTCACGTGGGGCCGAGAGGAGAGCAGTACAACTCCCCCGAAGGCATGTTCCTTTATAACATGTGAAAGGAACTCAAGAGAGTAACAAGTACCGGAGGCAGGAAGACTTTGGTCTCTAACTGATCCCACATTTGCAGCCTGTTGTTGATTTTACTCAGAAGAGAGGAGGCAAATCACTGCTTTCCTCTCCCAGGCTATGGCTGTAGCCCTGCCTGCGTTCTCCAGTCATCTTTTAGACTTGGCATCCAGAGCAGGATCTGAGCTCAGCCAGGCCCAGGCCTAGCAGCAGACCTTGGGAATGTGCAGCCAGCACTCAGGGACCAGGCCCATCAGCCTCGGACCCGGGCCTGCTGTCTGCTGAGCATTCTGGTTCAACTGGAACCAAGTCTGGCTTTTACCTCTGAGTCCAGAAAAGAAGCCCTTGTGGTTAGGAGGTCTGGGCTCCAATCCCACTGCCACCCAACTCACAGAGTGAACTGAGAAAGCCCCTCACCTCCATGGGCCCCAGGCGGCCCTATTTCAGCTCTTCCTCTTCCCCACTGTGGCTGCTGATGTGCTCACAACACCGGAGTCTCACTATTCATGACACACACCAAACAGCACCAGCCCGAGCGCAGACACGGGTCCTGTGTTTCCTTGCCCCTCCCAAAGTCCCACTCCCTCAGGGACCATCGGACTCCCAGCAGCGAGCCGTACCAGGTAGGACCTCACAGGGATTGAACATGAAAAATGAAAGCAGGTATGTATCTGAAAAAACCCCAGGCAAAGATACTTTATAATCCAGAGCACAAAAAGGCCTTTTTCAGCATGACACAAAAACCCCAATATCCATAAAATATGAGACTGATAAATTTGACTTGATTTCCACATAAAGAAGAAAAACACAAAACAACAAATGAGAACCTAGGAAAAAACATTTGGAACTCAAAGATAAAAGATTAATTTCCTTAATAGTTTGAGGGATCTAATCAATAACATCTCTTTTCCTATCCTACCAAAGTTCCAAACCAACTTGTAACAGACGGAGGAACAGGCAAATGAGGACCCAAATCAGCTTTATTGTGGACAGAGGGTTTGGAGAAGGCGCCTGAAGTGTGCAAGCACTGGGCCTCCTAATGCCGGACCCAGGATGAAGCGGGCCTTACGGATCATTAGGATGGTGGGTTTTGAGCGGCCAGAGGCCAAAATAAACACAGAGGAGAGATACGTGCAGAAGAGGGATCAGAGATGAGAACAAATCTTGTCAACGAAAAGGCTGGGCCTGCAAAATTCTTCCAGTAGAGACAGACGTGTCCTAGGACAAAGAAACACATGCCCACTGCTCAAGAGCACAGTTCAGAGGTGGGAGGGAAGACAAAGGGCCTTTAAGCCCACAGCCTCCACTTCCCAGCTACTGTGACAGGTGTTGAAATTACCCTTCCATCCCACTAGAATCTGGAGAAAATCATCTTGCGAGGAAACCACAGCAAAGAGAAATTGTTCACTGTCGGCCATTTATCAGTGGGAAGCCTCAGTCACAGAGCTCCACTCCGGGAGCTGGCAACTGCCCCCAAACAGCGAGTGTCACAATGCATGACCCTTCTCAGGAGCAGGAATATCCAACGCTGCCAAGGAGTCCGCATGGCTGCTGAAGAAGCCACACAGCGTGGGCTGCCTACAGTGACAGGCTGGTACAGCTCCAAACTGGGGGTGCAGCTGTGAGAGTATGTGTGATGGTTGATTTTATATGTCACCTTGACTGGGCCATGGGATCCCTCACATTTGGCCAAACATGACTCTGGGGGTGTCTGAGGGTGTTTCTGGATGAGATTAACATTCGAATCTGTAGACTGAATAAAGCAGATTGCCCTCTCCAATGTGGGTGCTTTATCTAATCAGTTGATGGCCTTATGAATAGAACAGAAAGGCTGATGCTTTCTTCACTAAGAGGGAACTTCTCCTGCCCCACTGCTTGAGCTGGGACATGGGTCTTTTCTACCCTTTAGACTAGGACTGAGACATTGGTGTGCACATGTGAGTGTCTGTTTGTGGGAAGTCACTGCTTGAAACTCTTCTGGTTTTCATCATGTTCACCATGGGTTTGGTGCAGCAGCAGGAGAAGAGGAAGGGTGTGGCTTCACCACCACCATGGTGCACCCCAAACATGGTTTCACTGACTTCGGACATTACCTCCCTTACCAGAAATTCTTGTGTCCATGAATGCTATGTCCCAATCTGTCCATTTTACTTCCCTAATAGACCATAAGTTACACACCCAAGGGCCTACAGGGGCCTGGCTGGTAACATAAATGTCTGAAATGCAAGTGGTGGAACCTGAGGCAAGCTGCAGAGTGTGTGCCCCATCAAGTCGTTCAAATTCAAATTGCTATTGAACACCATGCTGTCAAAACAAAACACACCACTGCATAACCTCTGTAGGCTATAAACTCCCCGGGGCTGGTTACAATGAAAACTCAAGTTCAGATAAAAATAATGACAATCAGGGGATTCTAAGATGGTGGTGGATGGAGCGGAAGCTACACTGACACTCTCCCAGGACCAAACTGGATTTACGACTAAAATATAGGAAAACCATCCTGAATAATCAAAGTTTCTACAGCCTGAGGCTCATTAAGACTACCTGGAGAGCACCCTCATAACCAAGGATGTGAATCGGAGACCACATAGAGACGGGTAGGAAGTGTGGAGGTGAGAGAGAGCTGGCTGGGCTCCCACAGGCAGCAGCTGAAGTTCCGGAGGGAGATCTCACCCATGGGGGTTCCCACTGAGAACTCTGGGGCCTAAACCCCAAGCTGGGCTTCCCAGCCCAGAGCATCAGAACTGAGAAAGGGCGCACATAACATCTGGCTGTGAAAAGCAGCGGGGTTTCTGTCTGCCAGGGAGAGACAGCTGGAAATTCAGGCACCCCCTTAAAGGACCAACACACAACGTTTCGTGTGCAGCCACTCACCTTGGGCTCTGGCAGTGAGAGGGCAGAGTGGACTAGAGCAGTGTGAGGAGAATCTAGGGTTGTGGGCTCTGGAGATAGAGCTCGGAGAGCACCCATCTGGATCCCTGGGCTGAGTCGTTCCCCTATAAAGCAGAGGACACCTTTCCCAGGCAGACATTTACCATCCAAGCAGCTATCATTCAAAACAGATGGTGAAATAAAGAGCTTCCCAGACAAACAAAAAAAAGGCTAACGGAGTTTATCACCACCAAACCAGCATTGCAAGAAATGTTAAAGGGGCCACTGTAATAAGAAGTTGAAATAGAGAGAAAGAGAAAGAGAAACAGAGGAATAATGAAATAGAATGGCAATAGATAAGTATCTATCAATAATCACCTTAAATATAAATGAATTAAATGCTCCAATCAAAACATAGGGTGGCTGAATGGATAAGAAAACATGACCCATATATATGCTGTCTACAAGAGACCCACCTCCGAACAAAAGACTCACACAGGCTGGAAAAAAAAACAAAACTTCTGGAGAACTTTAAAGGAGAGAGCAACAGCAATACAGTCACAGTAGGGGACTTTAATGCCCCATTGATTTTACTGGATAAACCTTTCAGAGAAAAAAATCAACAAGGAGACAGTGACTCTAAATGACACACTAGATCAGATGTTAACTGACATTTACAGAACATTTCACCCCAAAGCTGCAGAATACCTCAAATGCACATGGGACATGCTCAAAGATAGACCACATGTTAGGACACAAAACAAGTCTCTACAAGTTCAAGAAGATTGAAACCATATCAAGCATCTTCTCAGACACGTACACCACAGAATACTACGCAGCTGTAAAAACAAGGGTCCCTTACCTTTTGGGGCAGCATGGTGGGACCTGGAGAGTATTATGCTAAGCAAAAGAAGCCAGTCAGAGAAAGACAAGTATCACATGATCTTACTCATATGTGGAATCTAATGAACACAATAACCTGATGAACAAAATAGATCCAGAGGCATAGGAGCATGGAACAGACTGAGGGGTCTCTGCGGGAAGGGGGTGAGGGGGGGCAGAATAACCTAAGAACTTAGACGCATATATGTGTAACCTATGGACATGGACAATAGCGTGGGGAAGGCCTGGGGGGAGGGGGGAGAGGGGAGGGGATCAATGAGGGGAAAAAGGTGACATTTGTAATACTTTCAACAATAAAGATAAATTTTTTAAAAACAACAAGAAAATAATGACAATCTATAGCACTGCAATTAACATCCAGGAACTTTTCTAAGACAAAAAGAGAGTGAAATAAAAATTCTTACAACAATTTCATGAGGGAGCTACTACTATTATTCATTTTGCAGCAGTGGAAATGGGGGCACAGAGAGGTTAAGTAGCTTACCTAAGGTCACACAACCTGGTAGTATCACAGTCAGAACTTGAACTTTAGTAGTCTGTCTGCAGAATCACTGAAATTGAGTTTTTTGTGAATTCAAGAGCTACAAGGGAACTGGGCTCTGCTATACGGGGGCATGATTATTTACGTCTCTATCTTACCCCTACAAAGTAGCCTGGAATCCTGAGCGCACATTAGGGATTTCCAATTCCTATATAGAACCAATCTCTGCCAAGAAATTCCTTTTCTCAAGGGGGGTTGCTTGGTGGATTCCCTGGATAACTGTCTCTGTTCTCTACTTTCCTCAGTGCAGATGGACAGTGACCAGTAAAAGCCAAGGCCTTGCCATGACAGACCACCCACGTCGTGGAGGGCAGTTCTCCACACAGCTGTGTGACCCTGGGCAAGTCCCCAAGCTACAGGGCCCTTCACTTGTAAATGGATCTGGCTGAAGGAGATAATCTCTTAGGTTCATCCAGGCCCAGGACACAAAAGTTAAAAATAGAATATTAGAGCTTGTCTTAGTCAGCTCAGGCTACAATAATAAAATACCATAAACTGGTGGCTTAAATAACAAACATTGATTTCTGTTTCTGGAAGCTGGTAAGTTCAAGATCAAGGTTCTGGGGTGGTGTCCCGGCAGATTTAGTGTCAAAACCCCTTTCTGGATGCAGATGGCCATCTTCTTGCTCTGTCCCCACATGGCAGAGAGAGGACTCTGGTCTCTTGCTTTTCTTATAAGGGCACTAACCCATCATGGGGGATCCACCGACATGACCTCACACAAGCCTAATTATCCCCCATCTACAAACACCATCACTTTAGGGACTAGTGTTTCAAATGATGAATCTCGGAGGGACACGCTCAGGCCATAGCAGGGCTGGTAGCTGAGCACAGCTGCTGAGAAGGTTTCTTGAAGGCGTGTACAGTGCACACCGAACACCCTCCTGCAGCCCCCCCCTCCTTTCTATGTGACCATCTGCTCGCTAGCTAACGGCGTGCACTGTGATTCTGAGGAACCTCAGTCCTCCCTTCCAAGTCTCCATTCCCAGACCATTGTGTAGCCTGAGCCTTCACACCCATTCTTCAGGGAGCGTGAGGACTTTGAGCACAAGCCAGAGGGTAACTGGAAACCCCTTTACTCTTGTGGTTCCCAGAGTCACCCCCTGAGGATCTGCATACTTGAGTTTGTTATTGGACTCATTTGCTAAAAGCAAAATACAGAACTTGCACCTGAAAAACGCTGAATCTTACAGGGCACTTGGATTTCCAGGGTGTAGAACTGGAGGTTAATCTTATACTTCTGCACAGGAGAGAGAGCTGAGGAACCAGAGAAGTAGCTTTCCAAAGCACACAGCTGGCCCTGGATACCTTCCCAGCTCTGCTGGAGAAGGAAGGGTGGGTCGCTCCCCAAGGGCCAGGCAGCCAGTGCCTCCCCAGGCACGGGGTCCAACCGGAGGAAACCCGGAGCCTACGGTCCATGGCAGTCCTGAGGCCTGGCATGCAAGTCGGGCAGGATGCTGCTGCAACCTGGAGCCACCAGCCACCACCAGCTGGTGGTGGCACCTTAAGCCTCTCCAAGGGGCATGGCTTATGACTCTCACGACCACAGAAAGAGCCAAAAGAGATGTTTAAGTGATCAGTGATCTAGGAACCTAGTGCTGCTCAACAAGTTACCCAATCCAGTGGTATTAAATTATGATCAATTGTTATTTATTAATTATTGTTATCATTATTACTATTTCTCATGATTCTAGGAGTTGACTGGTCTCCACTAGACGTTTCTTATCCAGAGCCCTCCTGCAGCTGCGGCCAGGCAGTGGCTTGGGCAGGAGCAGTCCTGAGGCCCCCTCCCTCATGTGTCCAGCAGTGGAAGAGACTGGGACCTGGCGTGGTCTCTCCACGTGGCCTGGGCTCCCTTACTTCAGTCTTTATTCACATTCTGCCCTGATGGGTGATATGAGGGAACAGGGAGGTTAAGGCCATAGTCTCCACCTTCCACAAATTCAGTCTCACTTGGGAGATGGTAACCAAAAAAAATGTTTTCGACTAAAGAGCCACAGGCAGTGGCTTGAGGCAGGCAGTGTGCGCAGAGGATGAGCTGTGCTGGTTCCAGGCTAGAGGAGGGGTGGCCCACCAAGACCGCTCCTGGCAGTGGCGCCCACTTTCCACCATCCGAGTGATCTGTGAGTCTGCCGGTCTTCCTGCTGTGTTAGGCAGGTGTGTTTTTATTTTATTCTGTTTAGCTATCAAACTGGGGTGAGTACAGCAGGTGGTGAAAGTACCATTTGCCTCCCGCTCAGAGCAGGAGGGGAAAGATCTGGGATGTTCTCATTCCCTACCCACCTTTAATCACTTACTCTCTCTTTTTTTTTATTATAGTTTACTTTCAATATTACTCTGTATTTGTTTCAGGTGTACAGCATAGTTGTTAGACAATCATATACTTTACAGAGCGGTTCCCCGATATTTTCAGTACCCACCTTGCCCCATACTAATAATTTATTCTTGAGGTTGACCCACCTGGGGGAGGTGGAGCAGCCCCGGGCTGGTGTTTGGGATGCAGGGACCGGAGCCAGCACAGGAGGTCCTAAGGCATCAGGAGCTGAAATAGCCCGGGGGGGGGGGGGGTCCAAGCCAAATCCCTAGGCAGTCTTGAGCATCCCCCAGCTTCACAAACCAAGCTCATATGATGAGCCCAAAGCCCATGGGCTGGACTGAGCATGAGAAGCAGCCAAGGGCCAGAGATGGGCGGAAGCTCGAATTAACCAAGGGCTCCATCATGAGCAAGGGGTGCGGGCCACACAGTGCCTGGTTGTGCTTCATTGGACTTTTAGCCTCGTGGCGTTTGGGTGCATCAGACTGTCTGCCAAGCAGCCGGATCTCTGCTTAAACAACAACAATGACAGTACAGTCACTGAGCACCAGCTACGGGGCAGGGACTCTGCTAAGCACTTCTGTGCATATTCCATTTAATCCTCTTGTAACCCTGTGAGGGGTCATCGACCCCATTTTATAGATGAGCAAACTGAGGCCCATAGAGGAAAAAGTATCTGTTCATGATCAACAGTTAACTGTGACCCTTGGCCTTCAGACTCGGCCCAAACAGGTAATTCCCACAGTACACCTGGAATGGCAGGTTGCTTTTTTTCCTTTCATTCCCAATGAGAAGATGAAAAATTTGTTGCCTGAGTTTCAACAAAGCTGGTAAGTGGCAGAGCGAGGATTTGAGCCCAATCTAATTCCCCAGCCCAAGCTCTTTCCTCTGCCCCACAGGTTCTTACTTGGGGGGTGCCCTCCCCTGCAGCCCAGGGTGGCCTGGCACAAAGTAAGGAAGGGAAAATACAAAACAGAGCTCCCCGTAGATACAGCAGGGGGAAGAAAGCAGATCATGAATGGAGGTGAAGGGCAGGACAGGGAGCTATGCTAATCATAGGCCATCTCCCATTTTTCACTTAAAAAAAGAAAATCGCCTTGTCATTTTTTAAATTCCCTGTCCTCCAGGGGAGAGAGGAGCAGGTACCCCAAAGAGCGGGACACCTGCTCTCCTCAAAGTCTGCTTCCAATCTGCTATCTGCCCTGGCACATGTCTCCTGTTCCCAGGATGTTTTAAGGGATCTTCCTAGCTGGGTCCAAAGAAAATATTCATTTCGATTACAGAAAAGAGGCGCATCTGCTGGCTTGGATTTGTGGGAGAGCCCATAATCCCTGCTTTTTACCTCCTATTAGCCTTCTTCTCTGGGAAAGAAATGTCCTGCTCTTTAGAGTCCAGGCCATAAAACTGTGACAGCTCCCCTGCAAACAGAGCCGATCCTGGGACATGAAACAGCCCTTCGGATAAAATATACAACTCAGGTGTGGGAGTGAGAGGGCCGGGGTCTTAAAACCGAATCAGTTGTTAGTTACGTTTTGTTTTATGGGTCTATCTGGGCAGTTCCCTACTGTAGAGCATCACCAGTTCCAACATTTTGGACATATTTCCCATTAGCCCTTTATTTGAAATTTTATGTTTCCCCTCATAAAACCCTTTAGCAGATTAATGTGCTTGGGATGTTTATTTATAAGTACAGCTGGTCTTCCTTCAAGTTGCTTTTATTGTTGGGTTGCCTGAGTGCCCTTTAGGCAGCAGCAGCAGGGCGGACGGCAGCCCAGCGACCAGCGTTCTCTCCCAGACGAAGGCACACATGGCGGGGCCGGGGCAGGTGACGGGGGACACCGGGCAGGCCTTGGAGGCATGCGGGCCGCCATCGCGGGCATCGGGACCGGGCTGCGTGTGCATGGTAGGTACAGAGGGAAACCGAGGCAGCCGTCTTCATCGCCCGGAGGGACCTTCCCTGCGGACCCCGCCCTTCAGCTCACCGGGACTGGCTTGACTTCGTCCAGTCAGGAGCTATTTTCCTTCGAGATGAAGAAGAGAGCTAAGGACTGACCAAGATCGCCGGTATCACTCTAATCTTGGATGAACAACCACTTCTTTTACAAGATATGCGATAATCAAATGTCTTGTAAACTTCTCAGTGTGTACCATTCTTTCCTCCATCCCCCTGCTTTATTATTTTTGCACTAAAAATGAGCCATTTCATTAGTTTTTAAAGGCCATGTCTTTAATCCTGGTTTTGGGGGGGGGGGGGGGCGATTTTATTAAGGACCACCAGATTGCATGTCCTTATCTTAGGTCTCATGCATTATAGGAACACTCTTTCCTGCCATGAGGGGCTCCTGCCTAGACCCCAAATCCTGCCCCCCAGAGGAGGTAGCATAGCACCTGGTCCCCACATGGCCTTGGCTGCACCTCACTGTGGCTGATTCCCACGTGCTCAATGAAGGGACACCAGAGATGACAGAAGACAAGAAACTCTGAGCTCCCTTGCAGCCTTCTGTTCTACCAACCATCGGCCCCCTTTCATCCACCGAGTCCCTGGGGAAGATGGGGGATCCTGCAGGTTCTTAGGTACAACTGACCAGGTCTTTCTGTGAATGAGACTAGAGCGACATGGGGCGTCGGATATCCACACAAGTGAAAACAGTCACCTCCTTTGCAGGTTCTGGGCTGCAAAAGGAGAAGGAAACTCCATGAGTTCTCTAGTTCATGTTTCACTTTAGTTTAGAAGAAAAACCGCAGAAAAATAAACCGTGTCAATCAGTCCTGCTGCGCAAACAAGTGCTTGATAACCCAGGAGACAGTTTGCATTTCTTTATGGAGCAGCCAGCGACAAAGATCCAAAAACAAACCTTCTCTTTCACGGTTATTTGGAAAAACAACAAGGAAAGCATTTGTTTTACCTCTGGGAGCTGCTACAGCGAGCCCCTCCCTCCCCAGCAGCCTTTCTGAACAACAAGTTTGTGGCTCCTCTGCCTGGACCGGCTCCGGCTCCGGGTCCCTGGGCAGCGGGCGGGCCAGGCCGAGGCCACTTGCACGAGCCCAGCGCCCCTGAGCTCCCACCCTCAGCGGCATGACTGGGATCTCCTCCTACGGCCTTGCTGGCCCATACGGCACCTTTGTGCAAATTAGAAAAAGACAGCCCCTCTCTCTCAGATGTAACTCAGGCTTGGCAGACAGACAAAGCCTCTGCAAGTTAGAAAAAGGTGCCTCATCTCTAGATCAGCACTCCGCAAACTTTCTTTATGGAGGGCCAGATGGCAAGTATTTTAGGCTTTTCGAGCCATAAGGCCTCTGTCACAACTACTCAACTCTGCCGTGGTCACACGAAAGCTGCCATAGATGACACATCAACCAATGGGTGTGGCTGTGTTCCTAAACATCCTTATTTATAAAATCGGGTAGTAGACCTGACCTGAGTCACGGACTATCCACCCTCCAGATGGATGCAGCCCAGCATCAAAAGCTTGGCAAATGGAGCACAAGCTAAAACTCATCCACTGCTCATGCCTGTGACTAGGTATCCTTGTACCAAACCTGCACAGTCCTACATGGAGACCCAGCTCCCTGAATCCCCAAGATGCTGGGGACCTGAGTGCACCAAATTCTTGGACCTGGAATGGACCACCCCAGTGAGTCTCAGCATCCTTCATCTCCCACCAACACCTCCTGATCCAACGGTCTCCAGATCTTGGGGTCAAGCTAATCAGAGTGCCAACTGCTAGGGATCCAAAGCCCCTTCCCCATTCCATCGAGTAGCCCCAGCCAATGAACTGCACCAGCATAGCTTTGCAAACCAGACTTCTTCTATTACTTGGAGAGATAAAGACGAGGTCTGCAGAGACAGGAAGGCCCGCGGAGCCAGATCACAGGGATTCTCGGATGAGCAACGCTGCCAGCCTCCTGAGACCTCTTTTTGGCCAAACTCCAATTAACCAGTGAATAATTTGGTCAGAGTGGAAGATTATGACAGTTGGCAGAAACAAGTGATTTCTGGACATCTTCCCATTTTTCCTAAACCAATCTCCCAATTATAATTAAAATATGGCAGTGGCTTCATGCAAACCATGGATAGCCCACAACCTTGCAATACAAGGAAAGTCGCCCATTTCCTTCCTATTGCCCCAAAGAGCAGCCGTGGTGCTAATTTCTGGGAACACTGGTCTGACTTCAAGTGGAAGCCTCTGCTATATTACTCACCCTTCGCCTGACCTTTATAAATATCAAAATGTTACCATCCTGCATCCTGACATTTAATTCTTTCCTGTCGTCTAATGAGGCTACATTTGGCTACAAGGTCACTTGTCACTTATAACATGGCAAGAGACATATCATTTTAATGAAGCTCCTAATTCAGAGCAAGTCATGAAACTGTGGACAAGATTACAACATGTGCTGGCCCGGAGACAATGGAGGCCCTGGATGCAGCCAGGCCTTCGTGCGATCACACGGAAAGAATGAAAAACCACCCGGGAGGCTGGCATTCCTGCACAAGCAGCCGAGTCTGGCCGATGTCACTCTAAATTCAATTATCCAGAAGAAAGTGTGGATTCATGTTAATATATTTTACAAGGTCCTATAATTTATCATCCTTTGTTTTTCTTTATGAATAACAGATTTTTCCTCCGTTAAAAAGCACATCGGGGTTTAGTTGGATGGGAGCAGGACCAAGAGCCACTTGTTTTTTCCTCAGTGGAATGGA
The DNA here is from genome assembly GCF_054644295.1 of Miniopterus natalensis. Lineage (NCBI taxonomy): Eukaryota > Metazoa > Chordata > Mammalia > Chiroptera > Miniopteridae > Miniopterus > Miniopterus natalensis. The sequence goes on along the minus strand of NC_142093.1, from coordinate 7,855,431 downwards.
AGGTCGTACAAATTCTCCCTGAGACGGCTTGGCCAGGTCTCAACAGAGAGAAGTGTTAGGAGGAAGCACATGGCAGAGACTCGAATGGCAGACAGATCCACGCTTCACAGAGGGCGAAGGACACCAAGCGAGTGGAACGCTCTAGATAGTAATGGTGGTTGAGAGTGACTCCAAGCACAGCCTTTCTGAGCAGCGGGAGGAATTATCCTGACCCAGAACCCAGCTCAGGTAGACAGGAGCCTGTGTGCAGCCATAAGGGTTTGATGTCAAGGACACGGGTTTGGACTTGGTCAGGGGAGGCCAAGTCCTTTCAGATGGTCTATTATGACACAACTGTGAGTCTCTGGCAGGGACCAAAGTTTCCCCGAAGGCCTCTGACAGTGATGCTCTGCCACAGTGCAGCCCCTGCTCAACCCTCGCCCCCAGGGATGGGCTGTCACACTGGTCACTTTCACACTCCTGAGGTCAATAGTACCCTTCAAAAGTACCTGCAGAGGGCATCAGTGTGAGAGTGTAAAGCACTGTCAGCTCTTTTCTCTGATGGAGACTTAAGAAGAGGGGAGAAGGAGCTCCAGAGAGGAGGAGCTTCTCCCACGCAGCTGACGGAGGCCAGCCTGGTGAACTGTTCCTGCAGTGATTGGGACACATTGTATTTTCCAAAGATGAATGCAACTATCTCCCTCTCCTGCCCACATGCTTGTCTGCAGGGTGATCCAGGCACTCTCCAGCCCCCTTGCATCTAAGAGGACCCTCGATGGCTTTGACAGGTGGACCCTGGTGGAGATGGCACTAGATCAGTTCTGCTTCCTGCCTTGGACGCAATGGCTCTGGGATGCTCCCTCTGGGAAATAAGCCACCCTGCTGTGAGAAGCCCAAGCCACTTGGAGAGGCCAAATGCAGGTGCTTCACTTGAGGGACAGCCCCACTGAGCTCCCAGCCGAGAGCCAGCGCCCACTGCCAGCTACAGTAATGAACCATGTTAGATGTCCGGCCCAGCTGAGCCTTCAGATAACATCAACCCCAACCACCAGCTGGCTGCAGTCACAGGAGAGATCCCGAGGGGGGACCATCCAGCCAAGCCTGGTCAACCCACAGAACTTCGACCAACAATAAGAAATTGATGTCTTAAGCCACTAAGTTTCAGAGCAGTTTGTTGTACATCAATAGATGACCAAAATACATGGTATGTTATGAGCTCTGACCAATCAGGATGGACGCTGGCTGGTAGTAGGGCTGGAGCAGGATTCTCAGAGAACTCCTACTCTGCCGGGTATCTACCCTTTAATTTGCAGATTGTGTGGAGGTCCAGCAATTACTGAGGGGAGAGGCCACTGTGGCAGAGGGCACTCAGGGAGATAGGGGAAACAAGTGTCTCAGTATTTTAAGACCAGTGATACCATGCTCATGAGCTCCAGCGGGGCATCATCCCAGCCTCCCTTGCCCTGGAATTCATGCCCACATCCTGGCTGGGCTCTGTCAGGTGCTGGAAGGCAAATACACCCAGATCAGGCCAAATAAGTAGGTGCCACTCCTAGGATCCAAGAATCCACTGAGGACCCAACGTTCCCACCTCCTTAGGATCTTTTTCTATCCATGATTGCATCTGATCATTACAATGACCCTTTGAGGCAGATGTTAGTGGCCCCCATTTGACAGGTGAAAAAACCTGAGGTCCAGAGAAAGTAAGAAGGGGCGGAGGTGACCATGGAAAATGTATTGGTCAGATCACTTTATTTCTAGTTCTGTTTCTGACACAACCTCAGTCTGAAACCTTAAGCCACTGCTGTGGCTTCTTCGAGCCTCCCCATCTGTAAAGTGAGAGGAATAGAAAGATGATCCCGAGGGAACAGCATAATTAGGACATGGTCTCAAGGCCCCTGACTCCTTTTCCAGTGCTCACAGGACTGCCCCACAGCTGCCTTCCTAAGACATCTCAGTGTCATTATACAACGGGGCAGCCAGCTCTCCCCAGCTCCTGGACGGGAGGATGTCTCCAGGTGCACGCCTAGAGAAGGGCCTCTCTGCGTGTGCCTGCTCCCGGGCCTTCTGTCCTGATACCTAAATCCCCACCCTCGTGCTTTGCAGGGGAGTGTGTGTGGGGATGAGGGGAGGGGGGGGGGGGGAGAGATGAGGAGGGGCTCACTCTGAACCTCAGCCAGATCTGCCCAGGCTGGCTCTCTGAGTAAATCCTGCAGTCACCACACAGGAAGCTGCTAATCTGGGCAGACACTGTCTCATTCAGGGGTCCAGGGCCCCTGTCCTGACCTAGTCCTCAGGCAGCTCCAGGAGGTGATGAATCTCTCCTGAGATTGTGTGGTTTCCAGGAAAGCATTCCAGAATCTGAAACCGGCTTCAAAGGAATGCGTATCTGCTCACTCCCGCCTGGCTGGGAACACCTTATTCTCATTAGGCTGGAGATGTCTTGGACACTAAGCTTGAAAAATGCACCAAGGATTTCGACACAGATGGGGAATGGTGTGACTAGGCAGAAAACCCCATTGTTGGCAGCACTAGATTTTCTCTGAAAGATGTTTTGGGGCAAGTAATTCAATTCCTCTCCATCTCACATTTTCCAACTTTGAAATGGAAATGAGATTTTATTTTGTTTTTTTGTCTCATAACCTTTCTATACCTGTGAGGGTGGATGGGACAGAGTGGGAGCCGAGGCCTCCATTACCTGCTGCTGGAAGGTGCAATGTTTCAAACACCAGAATCAGTGCAAAGAGGAGTCTCCAGGTTGTGGACACAGAGGAGTGTCCAAGATGGGGCGTCAGAGGAAAGGGGGCCTGAAGTGAGAATGAGGTTGGAGAATCTAGAAAGATCAGGTTGGAAGGAGCAAATGCGATTAGTTGCTGATATGGACAAATTCCTGATAAGGGCACCAGCAGCCCTGCTGCTCTGTACGCTGAGCTCATGTGCATGTGCGTGGTGAGCAGGGTGAAGAGGGGCCTCCAGGACATTAAAGCAACTTGGAAGCAACAGGTTTTCCTATCTGTTACTTATTTAACCTCATCTGGGCCTAGATCTTAGGTTCCCATTGAGTATGCCATTTTATGTATCAACTTGTGTAGGCTACTGTACCCAGATTCTCAGTGAAACATTAATCTAGATGTTGCTGTGAAGGTATTTTTTTAGGTCACATTAACAGTTGAATCAGTAGACTTGAATAAATCAGATTACCCTCCATAATTTGGAGAACCTTAAGAGGAAAAGAAGATTAATGTCCCCCCAAGAAAGAAGGAATTCTGCTTCCAGACTTGAGACTTTCACATCAGCTCCCTCCTGGGTCTCCAACCTGTTGGCCAACCCTGCAGGTTTGGGGCTTGCCAACCTCCATAATCACATGAGCCAATTTATTAAAATAAATCTACCTCTAAAGATCTAAATCTATACCTACATAATATAAATCTATATACCGACACACAGTCATGCATCACTTATTGATGGGGTTACATTTTGAGAAATGCATTAGTCGGCGACCTCATCATTGTGTGAACATCTTTAGAGTGCAAGTACACAAACCTAGGTGGTCTAGCCTACTACACACCTGGGCTAAATGGTGTAGCCTACTGCTCCTGAGCTACAAGTCTATACAGCACATTACTGTACTGAATACTATAGGCAATAGTAACACAGTGGCAAATGTTTATGTATCTAACCATAGAAAAGGTACAGTAAAAATAGTATATAAAACACACAAAAAAAGGTGCACCTGTATAGGGTACTTACTGTGAATGGAGCTTGCAGGACTGGAAGTTGCTCAGAGCCTTTTGTCAATCTTCCCACACCAATCTGGAGAGCCCAAGCTCCATCTTTTCCCACTCAAGGGTATCAGACAGTCCTCTGGGTCATAAGAATGGAGGCAAAGAAAGGTCCCCAGCTGCCTTAGGTGGACCCCAAGGCACATTTACAGTGTAATGTGCCCTCTGGGGGAGTTGGCCTGGGCCATCAGCACCTTGGAGAGCTCCAACTCTGACCTCTGTTGGGGAACTAACTGGACCAGAGTCCTGGATTATTCTGAGGGTGGTGGCCAGGGGAGAAGAGGGTTAATGCTGACCGCCTCCAGTAGCCAGATACCCAACATAGCAATTTCAGGGGTCTCAAAACTACAAATGGCCCCAAAGTCGACCCAGGCTTCAGTTTCAGGGCCTTTGCTCAGTTGGTCCACAAGAGGTTAGTGATTATGATCCTGGGTCATGGCCAAGCCAGCTGAACACTGAACACCAGTGCTCCCCACACTGTACAGAATTCAGCAACTTTTATGATTTCCTTTCAGGTTAATTGCCAATGAAGAGACAAGTCACCTTCAAAAGTTGCCCATTTTTCTGGACTACTGCCATTTGTGCTTCATCTGATGGAGCCCGTCTCTGTAGTTCTCACTGTGGATGTTCTACATTCACTGCCCCAGGGCCATAGGAGGAACTGGGCAGCAAAGACCACAAGGATGGGAGGCTTCTGCTGACCTCTGGTTCAATGCAGAGGCCCTACTCATGTCGGGAAGACCGTGTTGCTCTTGGTCACATGCTCAGGGAACCCTGAGGAGTTTAGTACCCTGGGTCTATTTCCAGAGCTGTTCTTTGTTCCTATTGGACCAGAAGACCTCTAAAGCTGGAATATGAAGGCAGGGTGGACCTCCTAGTGAAGACTGCATGTGTCTGGAGTCCCAGAAAATGTCTTTGCTCTCCAGAGTCAATGCCATGGCTCCTCACTCACCTTGGCTTCCTGAGATCCAGCCCTGGGCTACCACAGCCCTCTCCAGCCTGCCCTCTCTGTTAGGACCCCACTGAGTTCCTGCAGCTGAGCCATCACAGCCTCCAAATTATTTCCAAAGTGGTTCACATCTCCAGTGTCCCATCCAGTTTTCACAACAGCTCAGAGGCATCGATAGGGCTTTTTGGTTACCCTTATTTACAAGGGAGAAAACCATGGGCAAAAGGTTATGTGACTTGGTTAAACACACAGGGCTCCTGACTCCCATAGGTTGCTCTTTCTAATTTCTTTAAAATGCCATGAACCCCACCGTGGTGCCCAGAAACACTGCAGTGTTGAGGCTTGTAATTCCACGAGTGAAAAAACACAATGGAAGAAGCCTACCTTTTGGCGACTGTCCTCATGTGACTGAGGCTTGTCAAAACCCATCTGTTACTCTGCCTGCAGCACATAAACAAAAACCGAGTTCTCTGGAAGCTTGTCAGCAGCTTCCTCTGAGGTTTCTGAGATTTCCTGGGGACACATCCACTCCTCACACATAAAGGTCAACCAAGGCTCCAAGAGAAAGAGCAATTCTTTTTTTTTAAAGACTCATTGACAAACATGTGGATCCCTGTTTGTTTTGTCAGGCTTGCCTTTAACTCTTCATGTTACAACCTCCTCAGAAAGAGGATTTGAATCCGATAAAAGAAGAGGCTTCAGCTTTCCCTCGTCTCCAAATGCCTGAGAGACTTGGCCATCCTGAGATGTTCCTAATCAGCCAAAACTTGCGTGTGTGTTGAGGGGAGAGGTGTCCTCCACAGCCGTGATCAGCCATAATGGTGCAGGTATTGATTTCAAAGGTCGGCATTCTCCTTGAGGCGTGGTTACAGTGCATCACCCCAAGTGGCATCTTTAGCTATGCGGGACCAGGACACTGGGGCTACCCTGATGAAGACCAGTAAGTTGACCTTCCTCTCTTCCTGTTCTTCTACAGGCCCCTGCATCTAGGAGACAAATGCAACACCATTCAGACCAGCAAAGGTTATTTATATGGGAGAAACACCTTAACCTCTACTGAGGAAAAATATCTCTGTTCTCCGTTGTTTACTCTTGAGGCCCAATTAGAATTTTGCTTTGCTTAACAGATGTGTTCTTGGAGGTGTCAGAGTAAATCACTTTCTGTGTATGTGACTCAAATCCTGTCTGAAATTTGCTAGGAAAGCTCAGCTCAAGGCCTTTTTACAAAGAGAGGGTGTCTGCTAAAAGTTGAAGAATCAATGTCACCCTTATTAGTTAAGGATGGTCTGACCCAGGGCTATCTTTGTCCCACCTCACGATGCCCCACGGCACTGGGCTTTTTCTCCACCTGCTTCTTCCTGGAGCCAAGTAAGTAGGAGGATCCAGTCCATCTGAGGACCTCAAACTTCCCTGTTATTTCCTTTCCTCTCTGCTCAATGATCCTGTCCTACAGTTCTGGCCTCTCAGGGTCCTCATGATTTCTAGACTCCACAGAAATGTCTGCTCTCAAGGAAGAGGCAATGCCGGCCACTTGCCCTGTCATGGCAATGAGACCCTTAGCTCCCTCGTCTGGGGCATCGGCATCCCCAGCCTCAGCTCCAGCGAGGGCAAGAGAGGCTCTGTCTCCTGGGAAGGGCTTCAAGCCTTCTTGGATGAGCGGGAAGAGAAAGCATGTTGGGTTGGAGGAGTCTGGTGGGGACCGTTAGCCTGTTCTCCCTACAGATACAAACAACCCCAGAAAGGGCTACCTTAAGACAAGAGAGGTCACCCTTCAAATGCTGCTTGGAATTGGGTGCTGAGCACCTGCGGATCAGAACCTGAGGTCAGGGGTGCGAGGTTGAAGAGGAGACTGTAGCAGCTGTGAGTGGACATCCAACACATTGCAGAGCAAGGCTTCTTCTTGCCTTCTCGGGTAAAGAGGGGAAATGTGGGGTCCCTCCTTGACCCTCTCTCCCTCGTTGTGGCTCACTGGGGAGGTGCTGTCCATGTGCTGGGAATTCATAGGGCCCACGACTGCTGCGCGGGAGGCACAGTGGGAGATGGGCCCAGCCAGGAAAAGCCAGGGTTGGGAAAAGACACTATACAGCTCTTGCTATCCAACCCGAACACTTGGAAAATGACCCATCATCTTTGCCTTAAACTTTTCCATACGCTCCACATTATTAGAATTTCTCCTTAACGACACCAATCATCCCCGGGATCCGGGACAGCTGTAGGAGCAAATGTGGTGTTCCCCACCCTTTCCCTGGAGCTCTTATAATGAAAGAGCTTAGTTAACACAAATTACCAGCTCTGCTTTTTACTTTCTGACAGATGAACAAACATAAAATCAACATTGCTCTGTAGGCCCTGCTGGCCAAATCCACTCCAGCGATCTTTCACCGGGCAGAATCCTCTCGGTGAGGCGAGAAGACACGGAGGCCGATTTCCGGGCTGGACCAGTAATTCCAGCGAGCAGCCTGTTGCATGCTCACCACCAGGATCTAAGGAGACCTCGAATATAAATCAAGCTCTAGAGTTGTAAATTTTACTCATCTGTGGTATAAAGGGCTGGTCTCAATTAGCGATTCATATCACACACCCTGGGCCCTAGAGACCCAAGAAGTTACTTTACAGGTCTCAGAAATGTTTTATTTTAAAACTTTATATTTAAAAAATATTTTTAGCCATGGTAAAAGTACCAGAGATGGGACAGCCATTTTTAACACCATGCAGCCTGACAACAATTTATGTGACCGGGTTAGCTCGTTTTTGTGAAGTCCCAAAGCAGAGCTCCTCCAGCAACCTGTCTAACTGAAGGGCATTGAAATTGCAAGACAGATTATTACCAAACACTAACCACTTGGGTCTACTCATCGCTCTGAATTAAGGTTTTTTCCAGGCTGACCTTATTTCTAATTCTTGTGCAAATTGAAACAATCTCATTGAGCTTTTATATGTTTATAAACACATATGTTTATATGTTTTATATGCTTCAGATGATAAAATAAAGACATGTGTCAAGGTGATTTAATTAATAATAAATATCAATATATACATAAATACTGCTTGTGTAGCTTAAGCTTCCCTATAAAATTTCATTTGGAAAACAAATGGTTCCAGTTCTTTACAAATTCTGAAAACCACTGGCCTAATTATCTCTAATTTTCCTTGCAGCAAGAGGATACTTTACTCAAACCCTTCTCTGGGGATAGGAGAATTGGATGACTTCAGGAAGTTTCTGGCTTAATCAGAACAGTCATAAGGAAAACAAACAAACAAACTTGATTCCCACATCTACAAATCGCCCCGAACGGCTTTGTTCCTTCTCCAGGGTGATGGGCTGCCCCTGAAGCAGGGTGCCAGTCACTTGAAGACACGGAGGGACCCCCCCGCCCCGTGGGTCTCACAGGCCGGGTGTGGAGACACACCTGTAAGTGACTGACGGTGCTGGCGACAGAAGGCGGCCAGGCGGCGGGAAGGAGCCTAACCTGGCCTGAGGGCCTACTCCGGGCCAGGCTCTGCAGCAGGCACTGCATTGCCATTTCATTTCTTCCATTATTGCTACTCGAAACTCTTTGCAATATTTTTTCCTCTAACATATGAGGACATCGAGGTGGTCACCCAGGCAATGCGTGGCAGAAACGGGCCTCTTCACCAGCCCCGACCCCCAAACTTGCTTTCAGTGAGTGGTGAACAGCAACACCGGCTCCCCAGTGTGGGATTCCAGGGGGAGGGGTAATTCATGCCGACCATGGCAATCAGAGAAGGCTGCACGGAGGGGGTGGCATTTGAGCTGGATCTTGAAGGATGAGATGAAATTCTTCAGGAGGCAAAGAGAGAAGTTTCCCAAGTGGAGGAAGCATGTGAGATAAGCACAGAGGAGTGTTTTGGGAGAGTGGCTGTTCAGGTGACAGAGAATAACTTGTGAGGCAGGAATGAGATGTGTGGGTGAAACAGGGATGAAGCAGTCAGGGTGGTGAATCTGGGAGCAGAGCACCAGCGCTAGAGACTCAGCCTGACACACCCGGCTCCCCACCACCCTGCACTCCCAGCCTCGTCTCCCACCCTCCATCGGCACAGGACCGTGGCCGCCAACCATTCAGACTGTCCTCTGTGCTTATGTCCCCTTCGCCTTACACCTGGTGAGCTCTTCCTACCCCACTTCTGGCTGTGAAAGTCACCCTTGTCCTTCCAGATCCTGCCAAGTCCCACCTGCTATTTGCAACCATTTCTGAGCCCCTCAACCAGGTGTAGGCCCTATAGACTCTGAATGCCCAGCATTCTTTTATTTGTTCAAAGTAGAACCTCAACGGATGAACATGCAGTAAATATATTTCTTGGCAAGAAACACTTTCTGGGAAAAATCCTGAAGTGGAGGCTGGGGTATCAGCCTTCGTAACATCTGACTGAATTGAAACGTCGATTTCACATTTCAACAGGGCTAACAACCCCCTGCCCCCAGCCCCTGCCCTTCCTGGCTCCGGATCCTGGAGTCCCTACCCTGAGAGCTGAGGAGCGGGCCATGACGCTGGGTGGAGAGTGTTCTAGCCCTTTGGTGTGTGCATTTCCAGGCGTGTCCTCTCCCTGCAGCAGAGGCCCTAGCAGCTGGGAGGCACTCAGAAAGGGTCAGTTGAACCCAACTGAACTCGTCCCACCTCTCCAGTTCCATCCATGCCTGTGCACTATGCATCTTTCCAAGCAACTGGGCAGTTCCTGACTTGGACCACATTAGCAACTTGCAGAAATAGTCATTTTCAGATTAGATGTAAAGTTCGTTTTTCTCACATTTCTCCCAGCAAAAAAGATTTTCATCATGGCCACTATCCAATGGCTTCAGTCTGCATTCAGGGCCAGCTTAGATCACACAGTAGGACCACACAGAAGCATCGCACCCAGAGCATCCCAACCTGTGGCTGCTGCTCTCGTGATTCGCTAGGTCTCTCCCCTCCCCCATTGCTCAGGTTCTGAGCATCTATTCTCATTAGGAACCCATGCATTGAAGGCCTGTTGCAGTCCCCCTAACCCAAATAAATTCAGTCTCACTGCCCAACTGTTTTGCATGATCTCTGTCCCTAAATGGGGACTAGAGGACAGCATAAGTACCTTCCCCTTCTCCCCCATCCCCACGGCCTGGCAGGGAACTGGGCACTCGGCGAGTACGCAGGACAGACTTCCTACCGGCTCTGTTTCCTGTGCAGACATGGAGCTGGGACCCAGAACTCTCTCCCACTGGCCCTGAGGGAAGCGTTCAGACCAGCCCTCCAAAACAAAGCCTGGTCCTGGTGGCCAGCCCGCCATGCACAGAACATCAAATGGCTGCACATGAAAGGGCTGAGGAGGATGCTGGAGAGGCACTTAGCCTGGAAAACCTGAAACCATCCACTTGACTGAGGGCCGCTAACCACAGCCTCAATGAATGATTAATGATTATGGCCGGAGCTTATTGCAAACAGGCATGTGACAGCAGAGCCACTACCCACCCTCAGGACCCGCCGCGTGATTGATGAGCCACCGAGGGGTGCAGAGGGGCTGCAGGGGGAACGGCCGGTTCAGGCTGCAGCCGCCAGGGAGCACCCATCCGTGGGGGGAGCTGGAGGGACACCCGTGCCCGTGTTGCGGGTGGCAGGCTTACCTCACGTAGGCCGTACAAACCAATCTGCACTCTCCACCTGGACGATGGGGGAAGGGCGTGGGGGGCCTGGGCTGAACCCTAATGATGGGAGGGGAGCCTAAATGACATGGATGAGATGTGACCCCTGACCCCGCAGGGGTCCCTGTCCTGTGGGGCGCATCAAACAATATAACTATAGACCCAGAACTTCTGAGAGTGCCCAGGGAATTTTGAGAGACATCTAAGTGCTCTGGGTGGACAGAGCAGGCTGCAGAAATGAGCTGCAGTCCTCCGGCAGCCCTCCCACCATCGGAGACAACTTCCCTGAACCCTGTGTCACTTTCCAACAGGACCTGCGAAGAAGAGAAGAGGGGGGCTGAAATGAAGTCTCTACTCTCACCCTTTCTCTGTCCTTTGCAAGAGCGGTAATGCATCCTCACGCTGCCTCCGTGTCCCAATCTGCGCCCTCTAAAATGGCCCAGCCAGGGTTTCCGTGTCCCCTGCTGAAGCCTGGTCAGCAGGGAGGCAGGGCCTGACTCTGACACGTGGATTCAGTACAGACCAGAAGGATTCACCGAGCGCAGAGTGTGGGAGCTGGAGAAGGCCCAGCTCCAGTCTTCGGTTTGATCTCGTTAGCGAGACAAGCTTTCCTCCTGTGTAACCCGCACACAGAGAACAAAGCACCACCCCAAATACTGCTGCCAAGAGACAGGGAGGAAAGGAAGAGTGACATCGGCCTGGGAGGCCACTGGGGGTGGCCAGGGAACCTGAGAAGGGCCCTCAAGGCCCCCGTGACCTGCAGGCCTCTTCCACAGGCAGAGCCACTGTCCAGTCTGGTCCGAAGTCCGCAAGGCCACCACCTCCCACCTGGGTCTCTAGAGGCACCTCTGAGTGGCCATGGGGCGGTGGCAGCAGCTAACAAGCTCAGCAGGGACCCGAGACCTGGTGCAGGACAGGCTCCAAGGCAACCCAGAGAGCCAGCCGGGAGCCTGGGGACGACCCCTGGAGACCCTGGCCCTTCTGCAGACTCTGGCTCCGTTTCATCTTAATACACTCCTGCGTGTACCTGACACCGGATCCTTATCCTAGAGCATGCAAATCTAATAAATTCTTGGCTCCTGCAAGTTTCTTTAAAAAATATAAAAGAGGATCATATATAAAGAAGTTGATTAATATACACCCTGCTAAAACAGCCTGGAACATCTGTGTATTAAGTTCATTTATTAAATTACACCAATCTGTATTTTAATGAGTGAAAGATACAGTACTTATTCTGTCATCCATCAAAATAAACTCAGGAAATACTTAACATTATAATCATTTTTCTTGTTTGAACACGAGTTATGAAATATGAATCCCACACTAAGAATGCTGGGCTTGCCATCATGATCAAATATGTTTTCACAGGTGCAGCAAATATTCAGTTTTCATTTCTCTCTCCAACTGTTGAAAATATAAACCATGTTTTCTAGTCCTGAGCTGGGTAACACTGCCTTCCCTCCACATGGCAGCCATTATTACAGGCTTATTACCCCACCGTCCTCTCTGCCCAAACACTCCTCCTAAAGTTGCTTAGTAATGAAAACACAGGCTTCTGTGGGGCCCCTTGGTACCGGTCCTTCCCCTCTGGGGCTCTTTTGGCTCAGGCTGGGCACTGTCCCCTTTTCCTCCATCCTGGGGGCACCTAATGCTCTTGGTTAGGGACTGAATTTGGAAAACTATGAAAGCAAACAGGACATTTGTTAGATGCGCGAAAGGCAGTTGGCCTCAGCTCCGCTGCTGAGCTCCTCCTGCCCGTGGGGTTTCCTTGCCCACCCCTTGCCCCCCAGAGACCATTCTACTCAGAAGAGGGGCAGCTTTCACATGAGCTGAAGCCTCACGAGCGAGTCCAGGCTTTACCTGTGCTCAGCTGTTCTAAAACCAGAGATCCCAGGACCCTTGCAGCAAATCCATTAGCAAAGCGGTTTCCAGGAGCAGGGAAGGCCAGTCCCTCTGCCCCGTGGCCAGTGGGAGCTCATGGGATGCAGGAGTCTGGAGAGAAGCCCCACCTGGGTGAGCTGCTGAGCAGGGCCACGTGGAGCTGGAGGAACCCAACCAAGAGCTGGCCAGGTTTCTGCCTGCTTAACCCACCCAGTGGCTCCCCACTGCCAGAGGTATGTCACACTGGGACAGCAAAGTCCCTGCCTGTCCCTTTGATCTCAGTCCTGGCCACCCCCACCCAGTCACTCGGTTTAACCACTAGGAGTCAGGGAAGAATGGGGGAAAGGAACCCCTCGAGCAAAGGCACAGAGGTGGGAGCCCTAGAGCTATTCTGGAGATGGAGAAGACAAAGGGCAGGGGGTGGGGAGGGGGAGGGGGAGGGGGAGGGGGTTGTGGGCATGGAGTGGAGTTTGGAGCCAGTTTGGGACGATCTTGTGTGCTGGGCTAAGGGATTTTATGCAATGGGCAATAAAGAGCATCTTTTTTTAATTTCAAACTCTCGCTTTTATTCTTGGCAGATTTTTAATAAACAAAATCCAGCGCTACGGACATCAAAAATGTAAAACAATGAATGCCATCATTTCCAAGTACTACGATTTAAAAGCAATTTTAGTAATATAAAGTAAGAATTTCTTTTTTAGGTGTTTTTTTAATGCTTATATCCAAAAGCTCACAATTCCAGACAGCTAAACTATATATAAAAGGACTCCAACCAATTACGCTCCCAGGAAGTGGACAGGTGACATGCATTGAATGTGCACGTTGGGATTCCATGCACCTGGATGCATTCACATGCAGCAGCAGGAGCTCTCAAACGGTGTGGAGCGAAAACCGGAGCAGAGCCTGAGACAAGGATTTGACGGCAATGAGTTGCTTGGGTCATGATCACAAGAAGCCCTGGTGGGTGAGTGGGGAAGTGAGACGTGGAAGGGAAGGAGGGGAGTTGGTTAATGAGCAGGGCACCACGGTGGGCAGCTGGGGCTCTACCCTCAGGGGAACTGCCCAGCGCATGCCTGAGTTGTAAGAAAGTCGCGTATTATCACGGCTGTGGACTGAGGGCTGCTCTCAGGGCGATGGTTGATGAAACCCTCAAGAAGTCACAAGAGCCCGGCCGGTTGAACATTGACCTAGGATCCAGGAGATGGAGGTTCAATTCCCGGTCAGGGCACATGCCTGGGTTGCAGGTTCGATCCCCAGTTGGGGGCGTGCAGGAGGCAGCCGATCAATGACAACTCTCTCATCATTGATGTTTCTATCTCTCTCTCCCTCTCTTCTTCCTTTCTCTAAAATCAATAAAGATATACTTTTCCAAAAAAAGTCACAAGATGTGCAGTAATCGGTGAGTGACAAAGGGATGTAGTGCAGCCCTGAAAGCAAGTGCTACAGCAAGAAACAGTGAGATTTATAGCATCATACCTGCTGCAAAGTAAAAGCACACCACATATGTTTTAATTTATCTTTATTGTTGACACCACGTATTTTAAATGGCTCTGCGCACGTCCAAATAAAGATGGAAGCTGGTTTGGAAGCACGTGCGTTAAACGCGCTGGAGTGCGGTTCCAATCACCTACTGCTCAGCCCTTTGGCCAGGGAGGGCGCCCCCACCACCGCACAGGTGAGGCCGATGGCAGTTATTAGTCACACGTACTCACAGCCTGGGGGAGGACACCACGGGCCATGCAGGGCCACACAGGGCTGCGCTCGGGGGCACAGCGAGCCAGAGGGGAGGGGTCATGGGAGGCAGGCTTCATGGTAACAGGCGGGCGGATGCCCCTGGGTCCCCAGGGAGAATGTGATGGGCTTGTTTGAATAATTCCACAGGCTGCCAGGGAGGACCAGGTGGGGTGCAGCTGCTCCAGCTGACACGAGAACTCGCCAGGAGGGGAGGCTTTCCCGATGGGTGGGGGCCTATCTGTGAGAGCTGGGGAACCGCAGCGAGGCCTCTGGGGTCCTGTGGGCCTCAGAGATGTCCCGGCAGCACATGGCATTGCAGGCCTTAACAACGCAAGTGGGTCCCTGCAGAGGGAGAGGATGGGAGATAAGATAAACAGTCAAACAAAAGACAAGCCAGGATGGTAACGTGGCACGAACCGAGGCTTATGGGTACCTCAATGCTGTGCACGTGAGGCCCTCGGGAATAAATAATATCGTTAAAGAAAAAACGCAAGGAGCATGAAAGAATGAGGTTAAGAGAATTGGGGGAAGGGCTGGGCTGGGCTCTCAGACCCGACCCTGCTGCAGGCCTATGTTCTCAGCAGAACAGAAAATGCTATTTGTTACAAAATGTCCTGGGAGAGATTGCCCATTGAGATAGCAAGAATAGAGGGAAATAAAACTTCAAACAGAGTTTAATGGCCCAGCTAACCCGATTGGGTGGTGAGGAAGGCTGCTCTGTGTGTGATCGGAGCAGGGCGAGGAGGCGGTCAGCTGCGGGGCCACCGCAGGGCTAAAACCGTGTTTTCTCTGCCACTCAGACACTTTCCCCAAGAAACATGTCGAGTTACCTTCTGGAGCCCACAGGGAGCAAAGGGAAGACCTGGGCACCTAATAAAATATAATGAGAAAGGTTATAATCATGAGGCTTCTAGACGGCAGGACTTTTCAGGCAGAAACTACGAGGACAGGCTGAGATGGCCACTACAGACAGCTCCGGGCCCTTACCACTGAGGTGGCGGGGGTGGGGGGTGGGGAGAACAAAGGAAACAGGGGTGGTCTGCGCACCTTTGAGCTGTCACACCGCCGGCCTGAAATCCAGCAGGAAGCCAAGGTCAGCCTGCTGCACCCACAGAGCTGGTGTCCCCAAATTGAAGCCAGCTTTTCTATCCAGGGAGTCCCCCAGTCAGAGATAAGTGGCCCCCTGCCTCCAGGCCCCTCTTCCAGGCATGCCAGGAGTATGCTGAGCTGGAGAGCCCTCCAAGGCCCCAGAGGAGGGCTTTCTGTGCAGACCTGAAGACTAACAGTCTTTTCTCTCTCCCTTTCCCTCTCTCTCTCTCTCTCTCACACAGACACACACACCCTATAGTGGCCTAAGGATCCTCAGAGCAGACACATCTGCCACTGTGGGCATGGTGGGGAGAGCCTTCAGAGACCTGAAGTCTGGACGAAGTCTAAATGCCCAGTCCCTAAGCCACTTCTCTTCTTAGCCCCGACCTTGTGACAAATGAGAGAAAGGTTGGTCACAGCCGGGTGAAAAGTCAGACAAGATAATGGGTGAGAAAAACCTGGAAGCATGAAGCCCTGGCAAGCGCAGTACAGCTGTGATCACAACCTCCTCTGTGTTGACTCCTCATGGAAACTGAGGCAGGGATAGTTCTGCTGATTCAGGCGAGAGGCCTGAGGTTGCCACCCTGCCCCAGCCACCCTGCCCCAGCCACGTGGCCCGGTTTCCTTCAGAGGACGCCTTCCGCTGAGCCACGCGCTATTGCTGATGTCACTGGCAATGGGGCTGACAGGCGTTTGTCCTGTTCTCTGCTTTGATGTGGAAGCTGCGTCAATGCCCCTAATTGTTTCCCCAGCCACTGAGCAGCCCCGTCCTGTTTCCCTTCAGTGGGATGTGCGGATACTCCATAAAACAAAACTGCCTTTGAAATCAGCTCTCAAGCCTGCTCTCGGGAAGTGGCCCAGTTAATTATTTCTCTGCAGGGTCATGGACATAACTCAGACTTAGATGTGTCCAAAATGATCGGATGTGTACACTATCCTTGAACTATGTTCCAGATCATGTTTCTCCCACACAGGCAGGGAAATGCCAGTGCCACGGACCTGAGTCTGATTCTACTGATCCTACTTCATTCTAGTCCAGTGGTTCCCAAAGGGTGGTCCTTGGAGACCTGGAGTCCCCAAGAGCTTTCTAGATGATTTTCATTCTAATACCAAGACAGTAGTTGCCTGTTGACATTTGTGCAATAGCAGTGGTGTGTGAGAGTGCTGACAGCTAAGCAGGAAGGCAGGTAGTGCTAAAGTGCTATCACCATTGCATCTTTCACCTGCTCACACTCACAGGGGGCAGAAACAGCCCTGATTAAGATGTTCTAATGGGGGGGGGGGGAGGACATCTGTAATACTTTCAATAATAAAGATAAATTTAAAAAAGAAAGTAGGAAAACACTGTAGGAAATAATTTAATGTAGGCCAAATCAGGTTTTGAACCTGGGTTTCCCTAACTCCTTGGATAGGGGAACTCCATGAATGGGCTTTAGAGGGCCTGGGAACTCCATGATATTATATGCAGACCTTGTTGTGGGTGAGTCAGTAGTTTTCACCCACTTCTCAAAGGCATCTTTTACACAAAAACAAAATAAAACAACAACTTTAAAAAAAAAAAAAGGAATTTTCTAGAAAAGCTCTATGCCTGTGTTAATACAGTAGCCCTGTGGGGCTATTGCACACTTGTTCTAGTCTGAACTGAGAAGTGCTATGAGTATAAAATATACACCAGATTTCAAAGAATGCAAAATACCTCAATAATTATTTTATGTTGATTATATGTTGAAATGATATTTTGGAAATACTGGGTTAAATAAAATATGCTATAAAAAGAATGTTCTTGATGAACTAGTAACAAATGTTAATTGTATTAAGCAGATGACTTTAACAGTTCACGTGATAAAATGGGAGGGATCCCTCTAGGACCCTGCTGTGCACTGAAGTGCCAGGGTTCCTCAAGAAACAGCACTTGTACTGTTGTTTGAGTTGCAAGCTGAATAAGCTTTTTTTTTCAAAGAGCATCACTTTAACTTAACAGAAAAACTGACTATGGTCATTCGGACTTGGGCACTTGGCAGATATGTTCTTGAAAATGAATGAAGCGAGCCTATCATTTCAAGGAGAACTGACAGTTGTTATTGCCAATGATAAAATCCAAGCTTCTAATTAAAATTAGACTTTGGTAAATCTTGTACCTGCCATTGTGAACTTGAAAGCTTTGCAATACTTAAACACCTTTCTGATGAGCTGGGCGATGATGTTCATGAACAAGTGATTTTTGATATTGTGTAACGAAATGCCTCAGTCAACATGTGGAAGATTTGCTTAACGCAGTGAGCCAAGGATTTCAAAATGACCAATGTAATAGTATATTACAAAATTGCTGTTCAAATGGCCAGGTAGACCAATAGGAGAGTCAAACAGAGTACAAAAGTTCACCAATGTGGTTTCGGGCTCCAGGTTGTTGCTAGCTTTTAAGAAACCACCTCTGGTTGAGTTTTGGTGTGGAATCACAGAATAGTATCCACAGTTACCTAAAAGACCATTAAAATAGTCCTTCCTTTCCCAACTATATGTCTGTGCAAGGCTGAATTTCCTTCATTTACTTCAACCAGAGCAGTATGTATGACTCAACAGTCTGAATGTAGAAGCAGATATGAAAACTGAGCAGTCTTCCATCAGCCATATTCTAAAAGGATTTGTAAAAATGTAAAACAATGTCGCTCTTCTCACTTACTGATTTGGAAAACAGAATTATTTTTCACAAAAATATGCTATTTTTATTAACATAAATTTTTATGATTGATGTTTTTAGTGAATTATTTATTTTTTACTTCTCTGTTGTATTTCTGATATGGTAGACATTAATAGATAAAATAAATAAAAGGCTTTGGGGTCCTTAATAATTTTGAAGTGTGCAAGGGACTCCTGAGACCACAATGTTTGAGAACTGCTCCTCTAGAGGAATTTTGTCACTTCTGGCACTTATTCTTCAAACACATATTGAGTCTCTATTTCATGGTAGATTCTCAGTTGAATCGAGTAGAAATGGATAGAGGTGATAGTTGCACAACAATTAGAATGCAATTAATGCCATTCGATTGTATTCTTAAAAATGCTTAAGATGATAAATTTTCTGTTGTGTGTATTTTACCACGATTTTTGAAAGCAGAATATAATAATAAAAATAAAGGCCTCTTTAAAAACAAACATTTTGGCTGCAATAGAGAAGATGACTTTGCTGTGGAAAGAAAGACTGCGCACAGGGAGGCCAGGAAAGAGGTGAGCACAGAAACCGGATGAGAGGCGATGAGGCCTGGCCTGGCCTGCAGAAATGTTGAAGAGGGAACTGGACAAGACCTGGTGATGGGTTGACTTTATCAGCGAGGGGAGAGGAGGAATGAAGATGAGTCCCAGGGTCCAGCGAGAAAGGAATGGTATCTTCGCCAATTTTGAGAGGCTGACTTAGCAGATGAGATGATAAAGGTTTGCTTATGTTGACAATGAGATGCCCACAGAGCATCTAAATAGAAATATCCAAAAGGCAATTGACATCAAAAGCTCAGGAACGTATGGGCTGGAGATGTTTAAAAAAAAAAAAAAAAAAAGCCATCAGTATAGTTAGCAGCCAAAACTATGAGACGAGGTTATCCAGAATGTGTACTTACTGTCAGAAGAGAAAGCTGCAGGGACAGAACTCTAGGAAACCAAAGAATTGAGGGAGTTGGGCTCATGAGAGAGATCTAAGAAGGTGTCATGAATGAAAAAGAGACTCAGAATGGATGAGGGAAGGGGGGCATTGTCAAATACAGCGGAGAAGTCCAGTAAGATAAGAACAAAAGGTTGTTCATTGGTTTGGGGAATTAGAAAGTTAACTGTGACTTTTGCAGGAGTGATGGAGGATTGGTAAAAGCAGGAGTGCTGTACATTAAGAAGTGAGGGGGAAGTGAAGAAAGGGGGTGTTAGCAATCCTTGGAAACACTGGAATGAGACGGGAGGAAGGAGTTCGAATGCTAATGAAAAGTCAAAATGCGAAAGGAGGCTTTAGGGCTTGTTTTATTTTTGTGGAGTTTTGTTTGTTTGATTAAGATAGCAGAAATCTGGGCGTGTTTACAGACTGAGAAAAAGCAACCAACTGGGAGGGAAAGAATGAAGAGCCAGAAAAAAATCTCCGTGGACGGATGCCTGAGATGGCAGGGGCCGGAGAACTTGCTCCATGCTAAAACAGGGGCCCGCATCTCGCTCGGCCGCAGGCGACAGGAGCGTGAGCAGGCCCAAGCTGAGCCGACGCTCCCAGATGCTCTGCTTCAAGCTAGTTCGATGTTCAGCCCATAGCCCCTCACTCCCACCCGCCAGCCCGGCAGCCTCGCAGCACCCCTTGCTCCCCTCACAGAGCGTGGGTGGGGGACGGAAATACAGAGAGGAGGGTAAGGCACGGGGGTGGCGGGGCGGGGCAGCAAGGTGGGCAGGGTGGGAGAGGGTTGCATTTATACAGCTCCTACGGCAGGTTTGGATCCCCGCTCAGCACTGAGGTGTGCAATGCACCTGCTTTTCTGTAACTATATTTATTTTGGGTTTCATTCTCCTGGGGTGGCAGAAGTTTAGTCTCAAGCACCCCTGTTTTGCTCAGAGTTGCGTCTGTGTTCTGGGAAGCCTACACAGTGTCAAGGGACCGGGTGGGAGGGAGCATCGTGCCCTGCGGGCGTAGCAGAAGTGCCAGCCATCCCATCTGGTCATCAGTGTCCAGGCAACACAGTGCTCAGAGCACCCTCACCCCAGGCATAAGCCCCTTTAGATCTGGCTATTCTCCTGGCTTCCCTGGGCCACCCTTGACGACTTCTCCCAGCCTTCTCCACAGCCAGGTGGAGGCATATGATTGAGTTTGTCCAATGGATATGAGCAGAAGTGATGTGGGCCACTTCTGGGTTAAGGCAGTTAAGGGCTGGTGTGCCTTCAGGAGGGATCTCTCTTTCCACGTATTTAAGATGGCATCATGGGGATATAAAGGAGCCAGGATCCCTGAGCTGCTGGTTGGCTGAGTACAGGCGAGAGAAGCCATCTGACCCACATCAGACTATGTGAGCAAGAAATGAAACTCTATTGGGTTCAGCAGCTCAGTCTGTAGGATCCTTTGTTATGAAATTAGTGAAGGTTACATTGACTAATACAATGACTTTCTAAGACCAATAGTTTTTACTGGCTCGGACAAGGTACTTGAAGTTCTTTCCTCGAGTTATCCTCTGGACACCGCAGGCAACGGCTGTACCAGGTGAGGGTGTTCAGTTCTGAGAAGTCAAATTGTTGCTGGAATAGAAACATCTGATCTGAAACTTATCCTGGGTAGGAGAGGCACCATCGAAACATCTGGGAGTTTCTCTATGGTAATTATTAATCTTCGATGGTCCTGTCCCATCTCTTTCCTAAGAGAGGCAGAACCTGCGTCAACATTTCTCAGGCCCCCACCCCATATAGCACAGCACAGGCAATGGGGAGATCCAGGCCTTGTGAGGACTGGAGCCTTTTAAATTGGAAGGGAGAGAAAGGTCCCTTTAAGAAAAATATTTTTAAGTCAGAAATATAAGATTAAGTACAGTGCCTTTGAAGGAGATCCTGTGCCAGTGAGGAGCCCTGATGCCTCAGCTTTATTAGCGTCTTGGTTTACCTTGCTCTGCCTGGACGAGGAAGGAGTTCAGTTACTGTCCTTGTGGACAGCAATCTGACGTTGGATGGTCCAGCACTCATTCTGTCTCTGGTTACCCCAACTTCTGCCTTTCTCAACCGGGATTGCTCATCTGAACCACAGAACTTAGGATATTCTTATAATGACCATTTTCCTATTCTCCTAAGGATGGTACAGAACTAACATCATTCTAGATGCATACGAGAGAAATTAGTTTATTATATACAACTGAGGCTGCTGGACCCTGAATCGATGAATGAAAAGGCGTAGACTAGACCCACTGCGTAGCCAGCAAAATGTTAGGGAAGATGAGACCTACAGAAATATTCATCCCCTAAGTGTTCACATTCTGACTGAGAAGATTGTAGTTTTGCACAAAACCAATAAAGGAGAGCTACCTCTGCTTCTGGAAAAAATGGCTCCTGGATGGTGGGGCTACTGGATGGGCCACCACAGCAAGGGTGGCTTCTGTGGTAAGGACAGTGGCTCAGGGGGTCAGCTCAGCTGTCATCCTGCCGAGAGCAACTCCAGGACAGAAGAAAAGAGAGAGGTGAACACTGTGCAAAGTCACGTAGGAGGAGCAGACACATCCCTCGGCAAAGCATGACTAAGAAATTCTGGGGAATGTGGGGCTAGGTTAGATGTCAATGAGGGATTAAGGTAATCTTTCACAGAAGGCCGGGCCTGCCATGCCTTTGAAGGAAACTGCAATCAGTGCCCGGCTGAGGATTGTTTCCATGTGTTTATTTGTCAACAGCCTAATGAAATAATGCAAAAGTGGTGAGAATGTTCCAGCCCTGGATTTCCAACTTGGGGTGCTAAGCAGCCCACCAGGCTTGCGGGCTGGGGCCTGTTTCCTTCCCTGGCTCCAGACAAGCCTTCAAGCCTCCGAGCCAGGTGACAGGGTTTCACTGCAGAGGATGTGGCCTTTTCCTCCGTGGGTCTTCTCCTCCTCCTGCCCCAGCATGCAGGGAACTTGAAGGCCTTCTCCCCTCTGCTGGGGCCTCCTTCCTTTATGTAGAAAATCTAACTTTCCTGTCATCACAGAGTTAGAAAGGGGGCTTTTTAAAAGTATAAGAACAGCTGGTTTGATGGCAATGGAAAGGCCTGCCCATGGGCCTACACTCGGACCCTTTGATACGGGGGAGGGGATGTTATAGGGGCAGCCCTGGGCTCCACCTCAGACCAGGGAATGTTCTCACCCAGGATAAGTGGACCAACACTGGCCGTCGTTACTGACAAAGGCCTGCCATCATTTTTAAATGTTCTTAGTGAGTTCATTAGGTTATAAAGACGCCTTTATCAGAGACGCTCTCCTTAAGCCAATCAGTCTCTTGGGAAGAAAGAAGTAGTAAAATTATTCAGAACAAAGCAAACACAAGTTTGCCTGTCCAGCTTGATGCTGTGCAAGTCTGGGCCATACTTTGGAAACAGGTCTTCACCTAGGCAGTGCCAGTATTTTATGTCACCTGGTATTCCACAAGGAACATGTGGTGAAATAACCAGTGCTCATTCTTAGAGGCCCTGGTTACACAACCCCAATGTTCCTCTTGCTTGACTGATAAGTTCCTGCTGCTCCTAACCACCTAAGCCTTCACATACACCCAAAAATGTCTGTCCATTGTTAGGGAACGATTTCCCAATCTGGTTCCTGAGAATCAGTTACCTCAAATCTTTATTCATTTATTCATCACTTATTTACTTATCCAGAACTTCCTGAGGACTCTCTATAAGCATCAGAAACAGATGTCCTGCCCTCAGGGAGTGTGAAGTCCAATGGATGAGACAGAGAGGTTAGTAGATGATTATGACACATGTAAAAAATTTATATGGCAGAAGGGCATACAAAGGAAACACAGAAGAGGGGCTGTGAAATTCATTGTCAGGGATGGGAAGACCTTGCAGAGTGGGGGCACACATAAGCTGAATCTTGAAAGATCATCAGGAATTGTCCAGAGAGAGAAAGGGGGAGGGTGCTCCCTACACAGGATCATCACTCATTCCCGGGGGGTTGATTTACCTGGTCCCCCTGAGGACCATACAACCGTTCACAATTATGACTATATTAAATGCTCAAAAGTCCTTCCCTTAGAAGCCAACAGTTACTGCCAGGGCTGGCTAAGTGTTGCCACAGTGTTCTGACACTGGGTGGCTGTTGCTGGTTCTGCAGTCACCAGGCCCCGAGTCAGCCAATGCCAAGGGGAAACTCTCCCAGGTCCGTCTCATTCTACAAAGACCTCTGAGCCCCATTATGTGACAGGGCCCGTGTTTTCCCGGTCATCGGATGGCTGGGTTAATGTCAGTTGTTGTTAAATTCAGAAGAGAAGCTAGTGGGTCCCTGTGGGCCTTTCACCAGCTCATGCTCTTGCCTGAGCCTATCCTTAGTGCTCTTTTCTTTCCCCTCTGGGGTGTTGAAAGCCTTCACTTTCACACTGTGCCTCCCTGAACACAGTGACTCCCTCCTTCTGTCTTCTAAAATAGCAGATTACAAGGCTGGCAGCTGCAGAACCAGCTCTCCTTATAGGAATCAGGGGGAGTCCTGAGGATGGTGCAAAGATGGGAGGTCGGTGTATTTCCCACATCTGCAGGCCATCTGTTTTGCCTGCAGTGAGTTGGGGATTTCTTCTTTGCCTCGTAAGAACTACAAAATTAACTTGTCTATGCCGTCAGTCACCAAATCTCCCAACGTGTCCAGTTCTTCTACCGACCAGACACCCCTCAGTTACCTGTTGCTACTGGGCTATGGATACTGGAGAAGCTCATTTGAGGTGGTGCCGGGGGGGGGGAGAGGGTGCCAGAATATTCTCTGGTGTATCTCCCTGTTGAAAAAGGCCTTGGACTTAGACATTCAGCCTCAGTACAGGGGTGTCCCATGATGCCCTTCACTGTACATAAATGGGGCAGCTAGGATGTAAATGGGAGGTAAGGGGAGAAGAGAGGGCGGAGGTTGAGGGGCTGTGATGTCGTGCATTCCTCTTTCAAGGCAAGAGTGACTCGAGCGTGCTCTTAGGCCAAGTGGATGGAGCTGCTAAAAATACCTGACAGGGGCTGGGTGGCTGGAAAAGAGGGCAGATGGGGAAGGAAGCCAAGGGCAGAGCGGAGTGACGGGCCTGGGAAGGAAGAGGGCCCGCCTGTCGTCAGGAGCCAGAGCGGGAGAGAGGGGTGTGGAGGGGAGGTGGCAGCGCTGAGGGGTGCGGGGAAGTGAGAAGGCGGCCTGGGTGCGGCGGGGCTGGAGACGGTGCTCACCGAGAGCCCCGAGAAGGCCCCGTGTTCTCTGTACCGAGCTGATCAAGTAGCAAGGGAACGAGAAAATGCCTTTTCTGGTGCGTCATCTGTCTGCGCTCGGCCACTGGCTCTCGATTGTGAATTGGTCATCCTGACTCCAGCTGCCAAAGTCTCCTCAGGAGGAAACCCAGACAAAGGCTCCTCGGCTCTCTAGGCCAGTGTCTCCAGGATCCTCGGGCCAACTTTGCTGGGGAGAAGTCAACGGAATGTCTGCTGGCCTCCCGGGCTCAGCGTTGGGCAACCAGACGCGGGCCTGAGGGTGACCCAGGAGACGCGTCCGCAGCACCTCCAGCGGGGCTGCTGGGACCAGAAGGCCCCGTGGCCGCTGGGCACCATTGCTCGGGCTCCTGTTTCACCAGCAAGGACAGCACATGCGGCAGGCGGCGCCAGACAAGCGTCAGGGCTCTCCGCCGGCTTCTGCGTCCCCTGTTCCCATCCTGCGGTGGCCACGGCCGCTAGCATTGCTCTTATCAGCGGCGCTATTGCAGTTGAACTCAACCCAATGGGACCTGGAATCCAACATGGAACACTGATGCAGCCCAAAAGCATTTTTATCTTGCCTGCCTCATATGTTAAGTTTCAGTTTTATAGGATTAAAACCAGCTGAGGTCCGAAGGCCTCCGAAGGCCCACTCGACTACCTTCAGGCGTCCCGCTGTGGTTTGCCACCCACAGCGGCGAGGACCCTTCTGGGATGCAGACGGCAGGGGCTTGGAGAGGCTGACAGGCGGGTGGTCCAGAGAAGCCTCTAATTAAAGCTCCTCAGACCTGCAGCCATGGGCTCCTAACCTCTGCTTCCCAGTGTCTGAACACAGCTCAAACCCCAGACCTCGGGCAAGACTCTGAGGGACAGAAAACCCAAGAAATAAGAGCGAGAGCCTAAGGGGTCTGCCCTGATGGAGGGGGTAGGGGCCAGTTTTGAGGAGTAGGCTCACAGTCACCCCAGTTCTTCAGACTGCAGGCATCTGTTCTAGCCCAAGAGAGGAGCACAGGGAAAAGAAATGCTAGGCAGTGAGAGCCATCACCATGGTCTGGGTTCAACCAGCAGCAATAAGTTCCTGAGGAAGGGGATATAAGGGCCCACTTCAGGCTTCCTCCTTGTGGCTGGAGCTCTGAAGTCGAGAACTGGACGCTCTTGCTCCCTTCTTACTTCCCCACTTGCTCTCAGAAGCCCCAGCAAGGCCTCCTATGCCAAAAGTTTCTCTTTGTGGAACAATTCCTTGTGAGAAATGTTCATTCATTCAATAAAATATATGTATTGAATTCTCACACTCACCTGCTTAAAACCCAAGGCCCCCAAAGAGATGGAACTCGGAGCACTCCTTAGAGATTGTCTTCACAGTGGGAATGAGTTTCAGGTCTCTGTGTGATAGGCCCAGAGCCAAGCGTGTATAGTAGGCAGGGAGCTCAGAACAAGATGGGGCCTTGTCTACCAAGCTCAAAGACTTGATGAACTTCTCATGAGCAGAATCCCTTTGACCTCACAGAAGACTCCAGAGGACAGTTTGAGACCACTTTCCACTTTGCCTCTGGAGACCACGATGAGTGTCCCTGGATCTGGGATTCTAACTCAGGATGCCCTGGTTCTAAAGCATATGCTCTTCAGGATTTCCCTTTCTCTTACCTGCCTCCACAGGATGGCTCCATTCCCTGGTTGTCTTGGGAGATATGTGTACCAATTGGGTGTGCTTAGGATGTGGGCTGGAATTAGAAAGTCCTCAGGAATGAATGGGTAGAAATCAAGCCAGATAGATCCTTGTCCTCCAGGTTCAGTTTGGAGAAGAGTAGCCCTATCCTTGGAGTAGCTGAATGTTACTGAGACATCCTAGAAAGGAACAGAAATTGGTTACACACAGGAAAAAAACTTAGGAATGAGAGGAATAGCTTTTATATAAAAGACATAAACATATAAGATTAGAAGCAAGTAGTGAAAAAAAGAAAAATGTTAGCAAAATATTTAAAATGAAGAGAAATTATATGGAGATGCTAAGAATGAAGGGATGACTAATGCACAAGAGATACCTCTTTAGAGAACATCTAGTCTCTAATTATGGTTTTCTCCAGCTCCTCTGAGACCTGAGCCTATTTGACAGGCCAAGATTGAGGGTCATCCAGGCTTCCTTAAGCATGTGCCATTGAGGAAGCTTGTAATACTGAGAAACTGTGAGGTTAGGGTCGAGTCTTAGACTCCACCGTATCAGATCAGACCTGCTCACCCATTTGCTTAATAAATGCATGTGAGTTCATGTCATATTTCTGTGACTTACAGCCTTGTGACTTTGGGCAAGTTTATTTAAACTGTTTGGATCTTAATTTATTCATCAATAAAATGGATCTAATGTCTAACTTAGATACGCATTGTAGGATCTACATGAAATAAGATAATGTTATAAATACCTAGTAATACACCTGACATACAGTAAACGCTTCATAAATGTGCCCATTCTACTTCTCCATCTGGATTTCTTGCATTTAGTTATGTTCCATGGGGCAAAATGTCAGAGAGAGTTTAAAAATTAGAGTGAACTTGAGAACAACGTAAAAGGCCAGTTAACATCTACTGGTGCTCAGCCATGCTTGCTCACAGTGGTTTGACCAACCTTAACATGGCCTGAAAGTAGACCCCCACCACCATTAAATAAGGTTTAGGTTATTTTTTAGCACATCCTTTCTAGATATGGGACTCTGAGCTTGTGAATGCCATGCTGCAGCCAAAATATCAACGAATCTGGCTTGTCTCTCAATTAAATGTGGGGAGCACATAGCATTGGCCTTCTGTGCTCCAGCATCCCTATCATTAAACTCCATTGTCGGAATTACCCCAGCAGAATGGTGTGCAGTGTAGGTTTTGGTTGGGAAGCAAAGAACATGGAATAAGCTCTTCATTCACTAGACTTATAGTGATGAAGGCCAAGTGTCCCACAGTGTAGGCAGCAGAATCAGTTCTTTATTGTTCTTTGCATTTTGACTGGGGCAAAAGATTTTCCTGATGGGATTGCCCCTCTAAACTGGGCATGGAAATTAGAAGGGAAATATACACTTTTGCTTTGCATTTAAATATAAGTAAAATAAAGTCAATATACATGCACTGTGCGTTATCCATTAGGTGCTTTATGTCGATAAATTATGATATGTAATATGTATTGCCTATCTACATGAAATATCATGTATGTACAAAATATTACAAAGATTTCATAGTAACTATGGCAGAGGCAATAATGCTCACCACGTGGTCCATTTGCTCTCCTCCTAGCTTACTTCTGGTCAATGGAGTCCGGTTAGAAATGACACTTATCCCTCTCAGACCTAATCATAGAACAGCAGGTGTGATTTTTCTATGCTTCTCTCTTCCTCTGCCTTAGCAAATGAGGGGTGTCCCAAACTGATGTGACTGCGTGATGGTGGGGCACCCCTTAGCTGGATCCCAAGAGCAGACCCGCCTCTGATCCTTTACTGACTCACTGCAGACAGGTAGCACGAGGGGTAGCCTTTGTCATGTTTAACCACCGGGGTCCTGCAATTAATTTGTTATCACAGAAAATCCTATCCTATCCTGGCCGATACAGTAACTATTCCTTGGAATTCTCGAAGCCAAGCCTCAGCTAGAGCTTTAACCCAGAGTCAAGGGCAGAAGGCTTTAGGAGCAATTGCATTCTCTTACTCTTTCTCAAACTGATGTTGGTTGAAATCAAGTAATAACCCAATTTTATTAAAAATGTTTAAGTACTTTTCTCTTAACTCTGAATAACTTTGTTTAAATTCCAAACTCTTTCATCAAGATGTTTAAATGCTTTCATGTTTTCAAAGTCCCTCTTACTTCTCGACTGTCTTTCAAGCAGAGAGACTTCCCATAACCACTAAGAACACTCCCAAGTCTAGTTTTCCAGAATTAGAAGGCAGAGGCCCTGGAGTCATGTTTCACATGGATTACAGAAGGTGCCCACCAGGTATTTTTGTGACATTAAGCTAATTAAGCTCATCTTTATAATGTGATATGTATATATATAGGACTAAGAACAGAGCAGCCCTCTGCCAACTTCATGGATTATGTGAGATAAAATAAAATGGTGAAACAAATGTTTTACATGATTCATCCACCCCGGCTGGACCCAAGCGATACAGGAGGAGGCCAACATACTTCGGTGGTTTGAGTTTAAGACTATGAACAGTGAGAGTAATGGACTGCTTGCTAACGTCCTTACTTCACAGGGGTTTTATGAGGGTTAAACAGTTAAAACACTCCGAAGATGACAAATGCTTAAGTGCTAAGCATTATTATTATCCAAAACTATTACTACATCAATTGCTTGTGTAATCAAGTATTATTATTGGAAGCTCTGCAAGAAAATCTAATCTTAGGAGATTTTCGGCTCTCTTTGCAGAACAAAGAGGCATGGGAATCATTTATCCTAAGTACTTTAGACATATAGATCAAGAGTATCTGACAGTGAGTGAGTGTTTCTTGTTTGCCCATATTTCAACTAATAAGAACTTTGTATTTATTGGCATCACCCAGAAAGCAATATGGTACTTTGGGAAAGAAAAAGAAAAAATACAAGATTTAGATTCTAGAATAAGCTGAAACTAACATGGAACTTAACCAAACATTTTCAGCTGAGATGAAACCCCTCCTGGCTATTTGAATAAATTGCTCTTTCAGTAATTAAAACTGTAGCCTATGGTCTTTAGTAAATTCTAGTAATTTCTCTGTAGTCAGTTTCAAGTATTTGCTGGCTGGCTTCTTTCCAAAGAGTACACCTGTGTGTTAGTTGAACAATGTCTTACTGAAAGATGAAATTAACTAATTTTGTTTGATTTGGATCTTGGTTAAAAGTCTGAAGTTAGATATTTATATGCAGAGCCACATAAAGAATACTAGCTTAAATTATTCCACCAGGGACTGTAATAAGATTTCCATTTAGCCAATAGAACATTAGAATATGCTTAGCTAATGAAAACGATTCATCTCTGTTTTTCTATCAAACACATTGAGGAGGGGCAGAGAACTATTGCTTATTTTAAGTATAGAACTTCTAGTATTTTAACTTTCTTCCTTCCTAAATAGATTCACTTTTGTTTCTGAACTTTGAAAAGACCGTGATCTATTTTAATTCATGAGAACCCAATAAAACATTGCTTTGACATTAAATAATGGGTCTGTAAGGCCTTTGATCCCCCTTTTCCATGTAAAATAAAAGCCTAATGATTCCTATTAAATGGGAGGGATAAAGTTTATTTCAATAACTACTTTCATTTTATGAGGGCAATTTAAGTTTTCACTTGTGCCCGTTAATTATATGGGATGTCACAAATGTTGGAAGATGGGATTTGTTTATGTTTCCAGTCTTTATCTCAATCACAGTTTTCATTTTATACAGACTTCACACAACTGAGTGGAGGTGTCACCATCTGCTCTTCCGCTACCTCAAGGGTGCATGCAGGTGTGTGCAGTGAGAATCGGGTGCCAGTCACAACCAGGCTAATTTCTAAACAATCATACTTTCCAGTGAGGGTGCACCAGGATGGCCTCAGGATGGCCTCCGAGGAGCCCCCATCTTGCTGTGAGATCAGACAAATTCTCCTGGCACTTCAATGTGTGGGCTTCACCAGCCTTGATGGGAAGGATGCTGCTGATCTCCCCAGCCGAGCTATCCAGCACCCATCACAAGAGACCTGGTCAAGATGGGGAGGCAAAGTTCAGCTTAAGAAAGAGGGCTTTTAATTGCACCTAATGTGCCTGCTATGTTGCGTTCCAAATCTTTCGCAAGCTACCCTGGGGAAAGTAATGAATGTTTGTAATTTTTTTTAAATATATTCAATTCTACAATTTTAAAAAATAGAGAAACAAATAAATGAGAAAGATAAAACTAAGTTTAGAAATAGGTATCATGTGAGAAACGTTGGGCAAAAAAGAAGTAGAACATACATATGCTAAGCAGGTTGAAGCGGATGGAAGAACCAGGTAGGCACTCGATACATCAGATTTTCACGGGGCACTAAATATTCATGAGATCTTTAGCCACTTGTTGGTGATACCCATTTAACCCCCACTTGTTCCCAACATACCACTCAGCTTGGGGTGCTGGTTACGCAGCAGTCGTATTCGTGGGATTCCAGTGACCCACAGAGCTGATGCCCAAAGGACACAGGTAGCATCTGCATCTTTGAAGGCCACAGGTCTCTAAACCTTTACCCACCCACACACACAAGAAAGACTTAATTGTATTAATATGTAAAGAGCTCTTGCAAATCAATAAGAAACTATAAACACAATTTTTAAAATTGGCAAAGGTTATTAACATGCAAATTCACAGTAAAAGAAATGTATGTTAAAGCATGTTTTAGAAGTGTATAAGCTCACAGAGGGAAATGGAAAGAGGGTGCAGTCTGGCTTTCAGACACTCTCACAGCTGCCCCCCACCCGCTCCTGCAGCGAGAGGGGAGGGAGGAGGCGGCTGGACCCCGCACTCCCTCCTCCGTGGGTTGCCGGGGCAGGCAAGCCAATGCTGGCTCTCCCGAGCAGCACGCATGCGGTCCCTTGGAGGGATATGTATTTCCCTAACTCTTAGCAGATTTACACAAAAATGTTAATAGGTATTCCCAGCAATGCCTTATGTAGGCTCACTTATACATTTAGATTCATGTGGCCTCTGCCCCAGCCCTTCCTGTGGAACACGCCGCTGCGGGGGTTTTGCTACCCTGAAGTCATAGTATCTCCTTCCACAAAATCCGGAGAACGGGCCACTTCGACACCCTGTGCCACCCTTTGTCACACAGAGTCAAGAGAAGTAATTGGCGACAGCTCTCACAAGAGAAACCCCTGTCATGGGCCCTCCCAGGGAGATGCTGTTGCAGGAGAATCCCGAGGCCGCCCGGGAGGGTCACAGGGACACACAGGGCCAGTGCTGGGGCCGTGACCCTCCGCCCGTCCCTCACCTCCGTCTTCGTTCTTTCTCTGTCTCATCCTGACTCACAGCCTTGCCGCTCCAAGGGGCAGCAGGTCGCAGGGCCTGAGAACTTGTTAGAAATGTGGCAGCTCAGCTCCCCCCCCCCCCGGGCCACCTTCGTCAGAATCTGCACCTTAGCAAGATCCTCAGGCCCCCCGAAACACGTTCAAGTTGGAGGAGCGCCGGTTTATAAAACTCTGGATTGTGGCGCTCCAGCCATTCACAGCCGTGTTTATTTTTAGCTGGGTGGCTCTGGGGGGGAGCCCTACCCCCCTTTACTCTCCCTCATCAAACTGCGTCTGCAGGGCACTGCCCTTGGCAGCGTTTGGGTTCTGGAGCCATCCTTCCCGGCCTCTCGTTCCCCTTTCTTGCGGCCCTTGCCCTTCCCTTCCTGCCGATAAGAGGCTGCCCAGGCCCCTTGGCCCCGCTTCTCCCCCAGGGGCTGGAAAGGCAGCCCCGGATCAGCTGTGGGGGCCCGGCCCACCCGCCTCCCCTCTCCAGATGTAATCATTCCCAGAGTTCAGGGGTTTATGACTTGTTTCTTGTAGTTCCAACTGTGCGGTCAAGATGCCCTGGTGTTGAGTTGGCAGGACTAATGGCTTATTTAAATATTTTCCAATTCTGCTCTTCCAGACCACTTCTTCCACGCCGATATCGCTGGCATGGGAATATGGATGTAGTGAAATCATATGGCCCGCGTCAAGTCTGTCTTTAAACTGCTGTACTGATTAAGTCACCACGCCGGCAGTTTCCACAAACTAAATCCACTGCTATGAAAGAAAGAGTATCTGGAATTGGCCCCCAGAAGCTTTCCATAGGTTCTTGGGTGCCTTTTGTGATTTTGCTTCCTAAACATGGCAAGAAATTATATTTAAAGTCCATTGAAGCTAGTGTTTCTCGGGTACTTGGGGAATCCACCTGCATCCACA
Organism: Miniopterus natalensis; assembly: GCF_054644295.1. Lineage (NCBI taxonomy): Eukaryota > Metazoa > Chordata > Mammalia > Chiroptera > Miniopteridae > Miniopterus > Miniopterus natalensis. The sequence continues at coordinate 7,823,602 of NC_142093.1, read as the reverse complement.
GTGCCAATGCTTTTAGCTGAAGGCGCGCGCACACACACATTCACACACGTGCACACACACGCACACACATGCATGCATAAATACATATTATTGTCCAAGCTTATTGTCCCCTTCAAAGAGGGGGGGAAATACCAAGATTATCTCTAGGAAGAAAAATCAACTGTAAAACTGGTGGCATTATGCCTCTTACAGGCTTTAGAATATTGAGGACAACTCAGCTGAGAAGACATCACAGTTTATACAACTCAGATGAGATCCTCTTGATGATGCAGAAAATAGCAGGTGTAACTGAATTGATAAGGTACTTAGAAGATTAAACTTAATTGGTGAAAAGTAAAAGAGAAACCAGTCATAGATTTGCCCTCTCTGTGCACAAGTATCTCGGAGAAGGTTGAAAGTAAAGAAATGAGAGGGAGTCATGAAAGAGATTTAAAACAGGCTGCAGATCATTTCCCCCGAATTGAGTCAGCCGCTCAGATAAACCAAGGCCATTTGGGACTCATTGAAAGAATAATGGCCCCAAAGAGCATTCCTTGATGAGACAAAGGTGCCATCTGGACTCTCCAGGCTTCTGCCATCCAGAGTGAACGTCTGTGCTGCAGCTCCATAAACAGCTCCATAAACAAGTTTATTTCTAGTCTGGTCTAGTCATGATCAAAGTTCTAAATGTTCAGCAAAACCCACACTGCTTGCCTAACATCAACAAATAATCTCCCTAAAAATCAAAACCAAACTCACACAGGCAACACAAGGGAAAAATAGATAAATTGGACTAAATTTTTGTGTGTCAAAGAACACAGTCAACAGAGTAAAAAGACAACCCACAGGATGGAAGAAAATATTTGCAAATCATATATCTGATAAAAGCTTAATATCTAGAATATATAAAAAGCACCTACAACTCAAGAACAAAAAGACAAACCCAAATTAAAAATGGGCATAGGGCTTGGATATGTCTCCAGAGAAAATATATAAATGGCCAATAAGCACACAAAAAGATACTCAGCATCACTAGTCATTAGGGAAATGCAAATCAAAATCACAATGAGATTGCTATAATTAAAAAAAATTAAAAACAGAAAATAGCAGGCGTTGGTGAGGATGTGGGGAAACTGGAACCCTTGTGCATTGTTGGTGGGAATGTAAAATAGTGCAGAGCCACTCTGGAAAACTGTTGGTACCTCAGAAAAACTAAATCTAGAATTATTATATTTGATCCAGCAATTCCACTCATAAGTATATGCCCAAAAGAATTGAAAACAGGAACTCAAAAATACTTATATGCCAATGTGCATAATAGCATTGTTCTCAACAGTCAAAAGGTTAAAATTGCCCAGTGTCCACCAATAGATGGAAAAAGAGAGGAACAAAATGTGGAATGTACATAGGGCAAAATATTGTTCAGCCATAAAAAGGAATGAAGTTCTAATACATGCTACAGCGTGGATGGGCCTTGAAAACATTATGCTAAGTGAAATTAGCCAGACACAAAAGAAGAAATACTGTATGACTACACTTATGTGAAATACCCAGAATAGCAGATTCAGAGAGACAGAAAGTAGATTAACGTTTACCAGGGTCTGGGGGAGGGAGCCATCAGTAGATATTGCTGAATGGGAAGGTCACCCAGATTCAAAGGGGGAAGCCATGGACTCCCCTCTTCGTGAAAGGGGTGTCAAAGAATTGACCATGTTTTAAAACAACCACATCCTTTGTAGTTGGTTGAATTGTGTCCCCTAAAAAGGTATGTCCAAGTTCTAATCCCTTGCCCTGTAAATGTGACCTTGTTTGGAATTAGGGTCTTTACAGACATGATTAAGGTAAGGATCTCAATATGTTATCCTGGATTTAGGGTGGGCCCTAAGTCCAGTAACTGATGTCCTTATTAGAGAAAGGAGAGGAAAAACTGAGGCACAGAGACACAGGGAAGAAAGCCACGTGAAGACGAAGGCAGAGACTAGAGTTATGACAAGCCAAGGAATGCCAGGACCACCAAAGCTGGAAGAAGCAAGGACAGATCCTCCCCTACAGACTTCAAAGGGAATGAGGCCCTGATGACACCTTGATTTTGAATTTCTGGCCTCCTGAACTGTGACAGAATAAATTTCTGTTATGTCACCATGTTAGTGAAAATTTGTCATTGCAGCTCTAGGGAACTAATACACCTCCAACGGAGTAAATGGCTGTGGGTGTAAGTTTTTAGCTTTTACTTTCTTCCAGCCAGTAGAGACTGGGGGGTGCTACTCTCATTATAGCATCTCTCTCCTCCACCCTTCTCACTATATGGCAGGGTCTCTGTGACACGGCCCTGTCATCTCTGACCATCCTTGGTGTTAAATCAAGTTCAAGGCTGATTTTACCACCACTCTGCTCATGACAGTCCCACTGTTCCAATGGCTGATTTTGCCACTCAGGATGGACCATTCGCTTTGGAGAATTGTGCTCAACCAGCTTTCTCTGAGATATCTGGACACAAGAATCACGTCTTGGTGTTTCCTACGACCTAGTTTGATCTTCACTACATTCCCTAATAGATTGTGGTTCAAAGCTATAGCTGTTTCCTTTTCTGTTGAAGATGGAGTTTATATGTCTGGGTTTTGTTCCCTTTGTTGCTTGGATGAAAAAGTAGCACCAACTTCACTTTACTCAGCCACTTAAAAACTGAGAGTCCACACCATGCCATCTAAACTTTTGATATTCCATAGCAGGAGCCAGCAAACCTTTTGTGCTGAGGGCCTAACAGTAAATATTTTAGGTTTTGTATTGCAGTCTCTCACCTCTGCCATCATTGTGCAAAAGAAGTCACAGGCAATGTGGAAACAAATGAGCGTGGCTGTGATTCAATCCAGCTTTGTTTATGAACAACAAGAGGCTACAGCAGAGTGACCCAGTGCGACTTTCAGGGCTGGGTCACAAAACACATGCGCCTTCTGCCCTGTTTTTGGACACAGCCACTGTGTAAGCCAGGACTCTGACCCCCGGGGCTGCCACATCAGAGCCCCAGAATCCTTGGTGAGCTGTTACACACAGAGGCACACGAGGGAGCGCCTCCTAACTGCCACCAGCACCAAACGTCTCTCTAGCATCGGGCTCTCCATTGCCACATTGCCTGCCACAGGGAGTGCTTGAAATGTGGCTGGAGCAAGTGAGGAAGTGAATTTTAAATTTTAGTTTATTTTAATTAATTTAACATTTACTAATTTTTATACTGATTGCATGTTAAAATGATAATCGTTTGGATATATTGGGTTAAATATAATATATGATTAATTAATTTTATCTGTCTCTTTTTCCTTTTTTAAAAAAATGTGGCTACTAAAAAAATCCGAAATTAATTATGGCTCACATCATATTTCTTTTGGAGTTTCTTTAGCATCATCTCCAGAAGGTCTGGGGCCCAGAGCTGGTGACTTGGGGCAGTCATCGCCCACCTTAGCCAGGTCAGTCTCTTGAATCAGACAATCCTCCATGGGCCTTCGAGGGCTCTGGTCTGCACCCAAACCTGGAACAGACCTAAAGTCCACAAGGGGTCCTGGTGGAAGCTAAAGGACATTTTAGAACAGAAAGAAAGAAAGATCTTTCTTTGCCTGATGGTCATTGGCCCTCTGGGGCAATACGGCATTTTGGAAAGATTTTAAACACCTGGCTTTAAGCACCAGCTAGGATAATTATTTGCTGCGAGATCTTAGGGGTGCTCTGAACCTGTCTCAACCTCAGATTCTTCATGTTAAAAGAAAAAAATCATCGGGAATCTGTTTAACTTAACCTACCCCTACTAGATCTGTGAGTTTCCTGAAGATGTGATTTGATCCCTGCCTGGCAGAGATGTTGCGAGGATCAGGGATCAGGGTGTAAGTAGCCCAGCATCTAATGCTAAATAAACAAGTAAATGACACATAGCACTTAAGAGTTGTGAAGGGGAGGAAGGACAAATGCTGGAGAAGGCAATAGTAATAAAGAGTTTACATCTGTGTGCACATGTGTGTGCATCTGTGCACTTGTATGTATGTATGTGTGTGTGTTGTGGGCAGGGGGTGCAGGAGACAGACATTAAGCAAATTAACAAATAAACATCTAACTCAAGATCGGATGACTACTGTGAGGAAAAATAAAGCCAGACAAGGAACTGTGAGTGCAGGGTGGAGAGGCTGGTTGGAAGGTTCTCCATGCAGAGGACCGGCACGGAGGGTCATGTCGTGGCCATGTCTCCTTTTTATCAGGTGCCAGGCTTGCAGGAATATAACCTTTGGGCAGGAGCCTGTTCTTTGACACTGCTTCATTTTATTTTTCTATATCTGCCTACATTTTTTTTCCCTTTTCAGTCCAAAAAGGGATCTTCTTGCCCTAGAATGACCAGAGCAGTGCAGTTTTCTAGGAAAGCAACTTAACTAAAGGCAGTGGCCTAAAATCAACCCCTCTAGAGTCAATGCGCACGTGGCCAGCTCACCCAGGGGTCTCTCTCCCATATACTACTTTCACCTGCCTTTTTTTATATTTAACTTTTAGAGCATTTCCTATGAAGTCAATTTAGCCTCTTGTAATGTTTTCTATTGTTCCGTTTTGCTGTTTCAGCCACTTGCTAAAGATATTTCTATCCTATTTTCATGTTTATAATAAGCATTTATGCAGTTATTCATCAAATCGACGCCTTTCGAGATTTTTTTACCTCTCTTATACTATTTCTTTGTCTTTTCATACTTATGGGGGGGGGGTTACTAACACAAATTAACCCCATGTGTGTTTGATGCCGTTACTATTTAGACCAAGACAAGCTATTCTGCAGAAAGCACCCTGGGGGGGAGAGCATTTTTGCTATGTGCTTTTAGGTTCATAAAAGTGGAAAAATCAAATGACAAGACCTGTGTAGGTGCGCTGCTCATGACCGCTTGAAACCTATTTGGATTTAAGGCTCAGGGAGGTTGAATTGCCTTTGCCCACACGTGGGCAGAGACTAGGCTACAGGTGTTTAAATTCACTTAAGCACCGTGCACTGCCTCCATTAATAACATGGAAATGCGCTACGCCTGCTGCTACTTAGCTAAATAACACATGCTCTATCTGATCCGCTCACTGTCTCTTTTGAACTTCCAAAATGTCATTCCTTGCTACCATCACCCTGTAATGAGAAGGAAACTTGGTTGAATGAATGAACAAATGAATTCATCATGAGATAAGGAAATAGTTGGGCAAAATAACAAAGACACAGCCTCCTTCCGGACGTCAAAGCTAGTGGTTCCAGAAGGGGGAGGTTTGTACCCCCAGGCACATCTAGAAATATCTGGGAACTTTTTTTATTGTCACCCTGGGGAGGGTGCTACTGACATCTAACAGGTAGAGGCCGGGGATGGCACTAAGCATCCTTCAGTGCACAGGACAGTCCCCACAATAAAGAACTATCTGGCCCGAAATGTCAGCAGAGTTGACAAACCGTGTCTTCAGGGCTGCTGTTTCAGGGGATACCAACTGGGTGCACTGAAGACGATCTTGAAAGGAATAGTCTTCTCCACATTATAATCCATTTCCCCAAGAGGCCTTCACACGTTCTGCTATTTCAGAAAGAAATCTGCTTTCCTGTGTTCATTTTCTCAGCCTAAAGTCTTGGGTGAGGCTGTGTTTGGCTTGTCCATTTTCTCTGGCACCGACCCCTCTCGGCCAGCTCTCTTTATGAGCTTGACTCTTTCTCTCAGTGGAGAGAAGGGCAGTTATTGCCTCAGGTTTTGTCCCTGCTCCCAGACCCATTGCCTGGGAGGGGCTCCCAGGTCAGGCAGAGAGCCAGGGTCTTGGGCTCAATCTAACCCTTTCAGGCCAAGGCCAGCCCAGGAACGCAGGCCAGCAGCGGGGCATTTTCCACTCCTTTCCTTCTGTCTTTCCAACACCATGCTCTCCAATATTTCTAGTCTTCCCTTTCTGCCTTCCCTTACTCGACCCTGAGATAAACACTGGGCTCCCTCCCCCTGGCTGCTGACAGGCCTGCCCCATCAGGCATCCGGACCTCAGGACTCATTTCTTTCCATCTTCCCTCTAAACCCCATTTTCAGATAGGGTCGCGCAAGGAAGAGCCAAAAAGTTAATGACTGATAATGAATGTTTGACCCCTTCCAGGCGAAGCTGCCTCTTAACAAAGGATTTACAGCTCAGGGGGTGAAGGACTAAGGGTGAGGTGCCAGAACTGCGCATATAAAGTGCTCTCCCCTCCTTTGCCTCGTTGGCTTTCAAATCTCCACCCGAAGACCAAGAGGACCAGGGGTTCCTCATGCCCAGTAGGACGATGGAAGACATGCTCAGAGCTCCGGCTGCCTGCTGGCGGTGCCTGCGTGAAAGCCAGCCCTGCGGCAGCCGCCGAGCTGGTCTCTTCAGCAGAGGCACTGCCTCGGCCGGGGTCGGGGTCGGGGTAGGGGAGGAGTGGCACCCTTGCAGTGCGCTCAGGCTCTTCCTTACCTGTGTGTCCCTCTTCTGTTCACACTGGTGGCCAGCTCAGCAACCCAGGAGGGGAGTTCTGTTCTCCACTTTGGGGAAGGCATTACCCTTTCTGCCCTCCAGTCCCCTGGACCTCAGTGGTGCATGGTTTGAATGCAGTCGGAGTCCTGAACAGCTCTGTCTCTCTCTCTCTGTCTCAAACCCTGATTTATAATCATGCAGTAAGCATCTTCCTTCCTCAGAACGACCCTCAGCAGGCCTTGCCCCTTCAGGAAGGACCGCAGGCTTTCTCTTGTCTGACTCTTCATTTCCTCTCATTCCTTTCAGGCCTGGGAGGACTCCAGCTGAAAGGACTCCGGTTCTTCCTCCTGGTTCTCACTCCGCTCTCTGGCCTCACTAAGGACCAGTAACTATAAAAGGCAAAACAAACCACCAAAACAGAATTTCAATGTCAGGCAAAAATGCAGAAACATTTAAGGAAGGGCCTGAGAATCCCTAAGGAGCCCTTGTCTAGGGGGGAAACAAACAAACCCTTAAAATGTAAATACAGCCTGAGAAATGCACTCAGCCCAGAAGAGGGAGAGACGGCCTGGGGGGGGGGGGGGGGGGAGGGAGCGACGCCTTCACGGAGATGTCCTCATAGCTAAATAACAATATTCTCGGGGGAGAAACATTTGCCTGTCTCAATGGCACCACTGGTTTAGTGAAGGGTTTTATCTCTCATCACCTAAATGGTTTCAAATGTCAGTATTACTTAATATACTGCATCGCTTTACTAGAAAACCAAAGCTCTGAAGTAATTTTCCATGTAGGTCAAATGTAATTGAGAAAATGTAGAGTTTTTGCTGATGTTGTTTTGACCCAAGTGTTGCTCTTCTTCCCTTGCTTTCCCAGCCTGTTGAGCTTTACCCTGGATTAAACGTCATCTGAGCCCAGATAAAGTTCTACCAGCACCTCTGACCACGGTTGCCTCTGTGCCATCATGTTTTTGGCCAAGTTACTTTATTTCACACTAGCTGTGGCAAAAGTAGGACGATTACCTAATACAGCCCGACAAACAATGTGACAATAGTTTCTGGGCCTGCCCTGGAGTTATCACTCTGCAGTCATCTCATTTTATTGTTCTCTCCAACCCAACCTCCTTAACCCGGTCAGCCGCTCCCTGACCTTTCCCTTTAAACTCCCTCGATGATCTTACCATACTTAGCCGGAGGTTTTGCTTTGTTTGGTTTTCACAGGACATTTATGTGATCCAAATAACTTTTTCCTTTTTAGCTAAATCAAGCAGCAAAGCTCCTCAAGGTGCATTAGTTTGGGATGCTCTCCACCCACAGATCCAAGGCATGATAATCCAAGATCATGGGGATTATGATCAATGATGTATTGCCCTATTTTAAATTAGCAGTAGAACCAGACAGATTCTGCATAGAGCCTGCCCACTCTGGCACATCACACTGTGTTTTTCTGGGGTGGCTGCGACCATCACAACACAAAGCAAGCGCTCTGGAAGTATAGGAGAGGCGGATGACTACTGTCTAAGGAGATACTGAAGACTGGCAAGATAGGTGGTGGAGCTGAACCTTTATGGCCGGGTAGGATTTCAAAAAGTTCAGAACAAGAGAAAGGCCCTCTGAACAAGACACCGTGTTAGAAGAAGGCCCATTACAAAACATAAGTCAGTCGGTGCTGGTGGAGACTGAGATTCCTGGGTGGGGCTTTGAAGGGGGAAAGCTAAGTAACTGGGTCAGAGCCAGGTCGTGCAGGATTTGGAATGGCAGGCTGGGCGTGGACTTCACTCTGGATTCCGATGATGAAAGCAAGAGGCTTTAAAAACTTACTAATTAGGATACCAGCTGCTGAGAGGAAGAGGCGGGGGGAAGAAACTTTGTAGCAGTCAAATGGATCAAACTGAAGTCAGGTTGGATGTGGGGAAGTAGGGGTAAAGGGCTGGGATGAAGAAGAATAAAAAGCCAGAGGTTAGACAGTGTCCATCCAAACGTCCCCCGAGTGCGAGGTCTAAGGGAGGCAGCCAACAAATACCCGTTAAAGTTGACTGTTCTAGGATCTGGGGTATACGTGGCTGGTGATGACATTTTCCAGGATCGGGAAAACAAAACTGGGCATTTGGAGGAAGGTCATGGACATGTTGTATTTCAGGTGACATCCAGATAGAGATGACCAACTGGCATTAGGCATACAACTCTGGAGCTCGGCAGAGGAGATGTACTCCTCCACCCCCACCCCTGCCATGCAAGTATCTCTACTCAAGAGACTAGGTTTAGTGTCTGGTCATCAGTTTTTAGAGCGTAGGTGAAACCACAAAAATAAATATCTTCTAAAAAAGAATGTACAGGAAGGAGCAAAGACAAGGGAGGGCCCTTGGGGAACATGAATATTTGCTGCTGGACAGCACGCTTTGTGAAGTCAACTCACTGTGCCACCATTATCCCATTGTGCCTCCAGAGCCTAGCACAGTCCTGGCAAGAGCAGACACTCAATAAATGTGAGCTGAGTCATGGAATGACAATTTAAGGAGCAGGTATACAGCCCTACATCAGAGGAAGGGACAGAAATGAAAACTTACCTTTGTTGAGCATCAATCATCCTCCATATATGTACTGGCTTTCCATTTGGTTCCTCCTTTAAAACAATAACATGATGTCACCCAAAGCTCCACAAAACTTAAAAGTGCAGCTTTAGAGTGACCTCAGCTTTTGCAGTGTCTGCAACTCCCATGCCTTCCCGTGGACTCTCCCCTATTCGTAACATTTTTGTGTTTAATCTCACTTAAGGAGTCAAGGCAAAATGAAAATCCTTGGAACTTGGAGCACTCCTAACATTTTCCCTCCTAAAGAGAGCTCAAAGATAACCAGGAACCTTGTGGTTCTTCTGGGACTGTTGCATTTGTTCCTTTCATTGGTTGATCCATCATTTTCTAAGAGCCGGCACTATACAACGTGGGGGAAGAAGACATAGCTGAACCCACAAGAAGTCAGATTACAGTGACGATGTGTGTGTGTTCGTGCGTGTGTGTGCATGTTGGTGAATATTTAGCTGTAACATAATCTGGGCACACACAAAAGAGCGAGGCTAATTCTGTCTTAAAAGTAGAGGTGTAGACGGAAGATCATAGAAGTCTTCACAAAAGAAAAGCTACAAAAACAGAGCCTTGAAAGCTAAATAGGTTTTGAGGGGGTGTTTGGTTTGGTTTGGTTTGGTTTGGTTTGGTTTGGTTTGTTTTTTCCAAGCAGAAAGGGCCACATAAGCAAAGATGATGAACCACAAGAGTGCCTGAGTACGGACCCTTTAAAGAGGTGGGAGATGAAGCTGGAGCAATACCTCAGAAGGGCTTTAAATGAGGGTGACATGACTAGATTTGTACTTGGGGAAGGCCCTTCTGTCAGCTGGTGTGGACGATGGATGAGGGCCTGGAAAGGCGCCTGAACAGAGAGCTTTATGGCAAGATTCCTTCCTTTCCATCCTCTTGTCTGCCTCACAAAGGCCTCAGGACAGTTGGATTTTGCAGACTGATGTTTGTAAACGGATTGAACCGTTAGACTAGGCTGTAGACCTAAATGGATGCAGAAATGCCTTTGCACCAGCAGATGCAGGGAGGGCACAGATACGGAGTCGGAAAGAACAAAATCCTGCCCAAGACAGTAGCTCAATGATTCGGTCTAATTTGTACTTACAAGTGTTGATTTAGCATAAATGAGATTTCTTTCCATCATTGTTAGGTTTACGCTTAACTTCCTAAAGCCCCTTCTGTGTTCTAAAAGAGTTTGCTTTATGTGTCAGCACAGGCCCTGGCTCCAGCCCCAGCCCCAGCTCCAGCTCCAGGGGAAATGCAAAGCTCTCCTAACTCTGAGGGACCCAAAGGCAGTGTCTCAACTTGGCATAGCCTCTCTCTCCAGGCTTTGCTCTTAGTAACTTGCATGTTAACAACCCTGTTCACACAGGCCATCATGCTATGAAATTCAAGTGGGATTTGCAAAACACTCTTATGGCCTAATGCAGTCCCTAAATTGTATCTTGGAATATGGTTTAATCACTTCATCAAGATTCAAGAGAGTTAACTATCCAAAACCATTTCTGAAGTGCTGATTTAATTGCTGTTGTGTTTAACTGCCTCTCACACATGTGCTTTAAGCATTTTGCCCATATGTCACCAAATGAACTAGAGACTGAATTTCTAGAATAACTTCTTAAGAGCCAAGAAATTAGAATGGGGATTTTATTATCCAGTTCAAGATGCACAGGCCCTAGCATATCTGGAAACAGACAGAAGCACAGCCACGTAAAGGACTGTCATCTGCAGCCCCGGGAAACTTCTACCTGTTCATTTTCTCGCCAAGAATAAAAGTGCATACTCAGTCTGGACCTCGGAAAGTGACTTCTATGCCAGAGTGGATGATGATGGTAGGTCAGGATCTGCATCAGGAGATTTTCAAACAATGATGAGAGCCAAGGGTGTGCCTTGGGTCCCGTCAAGGCCTTTCCTTAGTCTCGGCATCTCCTATCCCCTGGTCTACAACTATAGCCCCAGAGGGAGGTCTCTGAGATTTCCTGTAAGCAGAAACCCACCTTGGCCATCCAGAGCACTGCCACTGAGCCACTAGAGAGACTCCCCGGGAAGTCTGAAAGGGTTGGAGCTTTCGCTGCTCATGGGGGTACTATATGCCAAGGGTCTCTCCAGCAAGAGATGAAAATAGTCCCACCTAACCAGTAGTCAGCGTTATCACTACTTCCCTCAGGGCTTTATTATTCCACAAAGCTCATACTCACCTTAGATCTGATTTTTTTCCAAAAAATCTAGACATTTTCTCCCCACAAAGCCTTTCCAATGTTCACTAAACATATTGCAATCGAAAATATTTTTAATATAAACCTACCATTTGTAACAACCTCTGAAAGTAAACTCGCTTTCGTTTTTCTTTCTATAAGTTTTATGTTCTCCTGATGTTATCACAGGAAAGAAGACAAGGTGAAGAGTCCAGAGGTCTGTCTTTCAGCTTGGACCCTCCCGATAAATGTTGGAAACCTTAGAAGGTCAGTTAATCCTTCTAACGTTCGGCTTCCCCACCCCTCAGAGGGCACATGTACTGAGCCACCTGCCCCACGAGGCTGTTATGAGCTTCAGACAGGAGCCACGTCTGTGAAAGCGATCGACGCCTCCTACGAGCCAAATCGAGGAAAGGGAGCTTCAGGTTTTCCATAGATAGTTCACATCAGACATCATATAGTTTTGATGCACTTAGTTTCCTTTGATGGGATCCATAATTTTGGCCCTCGAATAGTTCACATTCTTATAATTAATTTAATAATAATCTGACTATGGCATGTGCTTCCTGCAGTAGTTAGAACCAGCTATGAAGACAATTTTCTCACCTGGGAACAAAAGATTTTCATGGTTATTTTTCCATATGAAAATTTATTGAAGCTACATAGGATCAGACCATCGTGGAAACCATCTCAGATCTAAGAAATTTGCCAACGTGTCCTCGTGTCCTGTCAGCCTTGTATTATTCTTTGCTGATGCAGCCAACACTGCAGAGGCCTAGCTGCAGAGACCGCACAGCCCCTGGGAACTAGGAAGGGAGTGAGCAGTGGATTCAGGAGGAGCACACTTTATGGATTGTGAATTTTTGGAGGATGTTGTGGGGAAATTTTTCCTTTTTTTTTTTTTTTAAGCAAAGCTTCTTTTCAGATTTCCACACTTCATCATTAAAAATTACGATGGTTTTCCAAAATGTGTCTTTGGCAAAGGAGATTATGTCTGGTCTGGTAAAAATCCTAGCAGCTTTCTCTTTTAACCAACAGCTCATCTAAAACCTTTTAGCTGATCCAGAACATAAGAGAACTTACAATGAAGTTTGGAAGGTAGGAGACCCAAAATCAGCTGGTAGAAAACTAAGCTTTTCTTGGGTGGAGACTGTGTAAAATCTTTTGCACTTGTGTGTAGAACTGCTCAGAGCAACGTCTGTGGAGTAGATTCAAAATCTCTAAGTGCCAGGAACAACAATTGCACTAGATGGGGTCCAGGGACATATATTGAGACTAGAAAGAGGGATTTTCCAAAAACCTGAGCTTTGTTTTCTTCTATAATATTGCTAATAAATGGAGATGCTACAATGTAAAGCCTGGCACATTTTGGCTATAAAACAGCCATGTATACAACAAATATACAGTGAATATAGGCTACTATGTCTTGTTAATTATACATCACACACCCGCAGAATAGGTACCTTCCTATCCATGAACACAGTATATGCTTCCAGTTATGTGTATCATCTTCAATTTCTTCCTTCGGTGTCTTATAATTTTCTGAGTACAGGTCTTTTACATCCTTGGTTAAATTTATTCATAGGTATTTTTTTAAGCCATTGTGAAAGGGATTATTTTCTTAGTTTCCCTTTCTGAAAGTTCATTAAAAGTGTATAAAAATGCAACTGATTTCTGGATATTTATTTTGTATCCTGCTACTTTACTGAATTCATTAATCAGGTTTTTTTGGTGGAATCTTTAGAGTTCTCTAGATACAGTATCATGTAACCTGCAAATAGTGGCAGTTTTCTTTCTTTCCAATTTGGATGCCTTTTATCGCTTCTTCTTGTCTGATGGCTGCTGAATAAGAGTGGTGGAAGCGGACATCCCTGTCTTGCTCCTGATCTTAAGGAAAGTGCTTTCAGTTTTTGCCCCTTGAGTATGGTGTTGGCTGTGGGTTTATCATATCTGGCCTTTATTATTTTGGAGTATATTCCCTCTATTCCCTCTTTGCTGAGAGTTTTTATGATAGATGGGTGCTGGATTTATCAAAAGCTTTTTTCAAATCTATTGATATTATCATGTGATTTTTAGCCTTCATTTATTTTATGTGATGTATTGATTTGCAGATATTGTACCAACCTTGCATTCCCAGAATAAGTCCCACTTGCTGATATTGTATGATCTTTTTGATTATTATTATTGATTTCAGAGAGAAGAAGGGAGAGGGAGAGAGAGATAGAAACATGAATGATGCAAGAGAGTCATTGCCTCCTGCACACCCCCAAGCGGGGATGGAGCCCGCAACCCGGGCATGTGCCCTGCCCGGGAATCGAACTGCGGTCTCCTGGATCCTAGGCCAGCGCTCAACCGCTGAGCCACGCCCAGCCGGGCATGATCTTTGTAATATAGTGCTGGATCTGGTTTGCTAATATTTTGTTGAGGAATTTAGCATTTATGCTCATCAGGGATATTAGTCTATAATTTTCTTTCTTTGTAGTGTCTTTATCTGGTTTTTGGAAAGAGGATAATGCTGGCCTCGTAAAATGAACTTGGGAGTCTTCTCTTAAATTTTTTGGAATAGTTTGAGAAGAATAGGTGTTAGTTCTTCTTTGAATGTTTGGTAAAATTCGCTTATGAAGCCATCCCGTCCAGGACTTTTGTTTGCTGGGAGCAGACTCCTATCTCTCCCTGGCAGAGAGAATCCCTGCTGCTTTTCACAGCCAGATGTTACGTGGATGTGCTCTGGGTTGGGGAGCCTGGTGCGGGACTGAGACCCCAGCTCCTCAGGGGGAATCTCTGCAGCTGAGATATCCTTCTGGAATCTCAGCTGCCACCTGTAGGAGCAGGGGCCAATCCTTTTCGCATCTCTGCCCTTCCTACCAGTCTTGACGTGGCTTCCTTGGTTTGTAAATCCTTGGTTATAAGGCTTCTGTTCAGCTAGTCTTCGGTTGGCTATTCATGCCGATTGTCCTATATTTTAGTGGTAATTCCAGTTTGGTCCTGGGAGGAGGTGAGTGTAGCATCCACCTATTCTGTCACCATCTTGGATGCCTGGAAAGTTTATTTTGTTGACTACTTTGAGTAAAGGAAGCATGATGCATAAAACATTAAATAAGCAAAGAAAAAAGCATCACTTTGGAAATGAATATACTATTTAGCATCAGCACAGGTCAGAAACCATAGTGAATAAGAGAGTTTCCAAGTTCAAATTGTCACCTTGAAACTGAGCAGACACTATGAAGAACAAATATAATCAGAACTGACTGAAAAGTACTGGGCCCTTCAACACAATCGCTGGTGATAAAAATGCACTTTCATCTCTAGGCAGATAAGATCAGATACAAAAAATCCATGTGCTTCGGAACTGGACACTCACTGTAGTAAGGGTATTTTTCATCAAAGCCTTAAGTACAAGAAGGTGACATATCAAAAGAAGTTTTCAATGAGAATATAAGCTACTTTCCTTCAGGAGAAAACCAGTGGGTAGAGTTGGTGGGTGTGAGGGACTTACTTATTGGAATTTCATTATAGGAACTTGGAAAACCAGGCAAAGTTATCATGAAAAACTGCCATCCTCCCAACATTTTACATTTATGCCATAGCTCATGATGCGCTTGAAAATTTGATTTTTTAAAAACCGAGGATTTCTTCTCCACAAAAATGCACAAACACAGGATTTTGTAAAATATATTTTATTTCATTGAAGATTGATTTGTTCCATAATCTGGTATTAAAATTGCATGGTGGAAAGAAGATTGAATTGGCCCTGCCACTGACACAGGTGAGTTCACACAACCCCTATGGATCTGAGTTCCTCTTCTGTAAAATGAGAGAGTTGGACTAAATGTCCTTTATGGGCCCTTCTAGAACTAACATCATGTGTGTTCATTAATTGTAAAAAATTTCAATATTCCTTATTGGAGAATTTTGCCTTGGAAGCAGACACTCTGGGTGAGAGGGCTGGCTGGCTCCTTGACTCGCTCTTTCCTGCTGAGCCCTCCCTTACCCTGTGGTCCGCTGTTGATTCTTGTAGATACCATGCTGACTTCAGAAGGACTCTGCACACCCACAGGCCCAAGATAGACGCAGGCCCCTGCCTTCGCTCTCCTGAATAATGCTTAAAATGCACAGAGAGCAATAAATTGACTTAGGAGCTACTATGGCTTATTCTCACTCTGTGACCTACTATGTCCCACTCAGTCTGGGTCCTCCCCATGTGTATCCAGGGATAAAGAGGTGACCTTGAACACCCCTCACCTGAAAGTGTCCTGATGGAAACAGAGACTCCTCAAAGTTCAGGCTCATTGAGGGTGAGAAAGGCCCAGTTATTTCTTTTATCAACTGAGTTCCCCCTTACAATTGTTCTGGCCTATGTTTGCCTCTTATTTATATGAGAGACACTAAGAAGAATCTTTTGGGAAGACCACACTCTTACCCTCACCCGCACTATCGATTCAAGTCATGCTCTGGCAAGATGCAGTATGATACTTACATTATATTAGAACACAAGTAACCCCAGCTCTCCTACTGAGAGATAGATAGATGATAAATTAGATAAACATATAGATGATTGATAGATGATAGATATAGATAGATGATAGGTATATGATAGATAGATGATAGATAGGTGATAGATAGATGATAGATAGATAGATTGATTGATAGATGATAGATGATAGATAGATGATGATAGATAGATAGATAGATAGATAGATAGATAGATAGATAGATAGATAGATAGATAGATAGATATGGACTAGTACTATGCATTTTGGTAACTGCTAAAATGCAGATGTATTAGTCAAGATTACAGTTGGTGATAGAAAAACACAAATAAGGGCAGGTTAAACACGATAAATAACCCTCTATCTCTCAAGTAAAAGAAGTTCCGAGCTACATGGTCCACAACTGTTAAGGCAGCCTCACAGCATCAATCTCTGAGGCAGGCAAGAAAGGCTTCACTGGAAAGGTTTAACATTTGAGCTAAAGAAATGGAACAAAGGGAATAAATTAGCCTCCCTGATTGGTGAAGAGCATCCCAGGCCACACGAATGGGACATGTAAAGACAGAGGGATCCGAATAGAGCTGTAGGAAATCTCTGGATAGTTTAGACTCCTGGACAGGGGAGATGAAGGCAAAATGTAAGATTAGGACACGGTTATCAAGGCCTCATATGTTGGATAGAGAAGTGTGGATTTTAAGAAGGAGCCAATGAACAATTTTACACATGGGAGCGACACCTCTGGTTCTCACAGCTGAAAGATCATTCAGCACCTACACTAGGAAAGGTTCATCAGTGAGTGGTACAGGGAGTACTGGCTCGGCCTAAATGGCTCATCCCAATAGAGAGCCACTAACCGCCGCTAAGAGCATCTGTGGTGAAGGGAGAAATAGGAAGGAAGAGTAAAGCGAATAACTGGGCTAAAAACGCTTTCCAAAACCCCCTACAAAGACAAAACACACACACACACACAACAAACCCATTCTAAATTTGTGGATGTTTTCTGGGAACCTTGGGGCAAGATACGCATAAAGGGGGGAAAATATTAAGAGATGGATTAAAAAGTAACAGATTTAATTCTGATCTATTCTTTTGTTCTTTTATAGATCAGTCTCCACCAGCACCACTTAAATGCTATCTCGCTCCTAACATAATGGAGAGCCAATTTTTTAATCAAAAGCCATTTTTAGGATCAAAGAGAAACATATTTCTAGGCGGATAGTATGTTAGTTATATCTTGTAACATCATATGGTGAGGGGTATTCAACTAAAATTAGAGATGATATTCACTGAAATTTTCCAAAAAAAATCAAATGCCTCCAAATCGGGGGGAGGAAAATGGAATCTTTTTTCTTCCAGGATATTTTCCCAAGTACTAGCGGAAGTGCTAATGAAAGACAGGCCTCCTTGCCATCCAGTGACAAATGTAATAGGTTACATGAAACCACAGAAAATGAGTCTATTTAAAAATGTCAGATACAGCACTAAAGGAAAACTCGGTCTTGTATTTTTTCCTCTTGATCATGGTCTAATAGAGACAATTCAGAAATGATTTCTTCTGAACTTGGTGATATTCATGATTGAAATAGTGTTGCTAATGATAACAATGTGTAGAATTATTACATGGAAAGCACTAATAATGCAAATCATATGGCCTGTAGCTGGAGTTTCCCTGCAGATTGTTTTTTCCTAGGCATATTTGATTACGCAGAGATTAGCATACTGAAACTCAGATTTGTTTTAACACACAGAGAATTGGGGTTTATAAGAGCAAAATTAGACAATTAACCAAACTTTCACTTATGTCAGCTTTGTCACATAAAATAATGACAATGTAAGGTAGAGTGTATTAAACCAAAAAAACTATTTTTCTACTATTTTTGGTATCTTACATTTTTGCTTATATCTGCCAATAGTGTTCCATAAGACATGCTATTAAAATAATTGCAAAATGATATGAGCACTTGCTAACTCAAAGGCACAGCTCATCTTATGGTGTAAAAATAAGATGCATATTTTGGAATCTAAATCCACCTGACTTTTTGACGATGCTTTAAAGAAAAAATTAGAATATTTTCTTTTCCCAATTCAAAAGAATTTTTAAAACTATCTTCATATCTCATAAGGTTTGTATGTCTGATGGTTACAGGAGATTATATTTTTTCTTTTGTGAGAGACAACATTTATAAAGACATGTCACTAATTACAGGCCATTTCCACTGGTTTTAAGGAGTAACAGAATCCTGGAATTAAAGAAACTACAAATATCTAAATGAATTTCTAGAACCATGTCCCAAAGCTGATGGGTATAGAGCACTGGGATTGTCTCAAAGAAGCAAACTTGCAATGGAGGATGTTTTGGACCAAAAAGTTGGCATCAAACAAATATTAATTATGACCACAAATGGGTCATAAAGCAAAACAAACACACAACTACAAATTTTGTAATAATTTAATTAGCAAACATTATATCTCAAGTTCCCCAAAAATGTACTTATTATACATTATTTGTTCAAAAGATGTTACTATATCATATTTAGGTATGCATGATATGTATTTTGTATATAATATGTATATATATTTTATATAATATGTGTATATGGTATATTTCATATGTGTCTATAATATAGAATATAAATGTACATATAAAGGAATGTAGAATATATATATTTATTTATTCAATACATGTAGTATCGATTTTGCTAGCATATGCTGCAATAACAAAATAACGAAAATCTCAGCAGTTTACAGCAACAAAGATTTATTTCTTGCTCCCATTGCATGATACACAATTACTTTGCTCAACTCAAAGCAAATAAATTTGAGAACCTGAATTAAGAGGATTATTTTTAGGAAAATATAAATTATTGATAGTTATAATACTATTTATATTGTTCTAGAGACTAGAAAATAAAAAGAAGTTAAACTTCCAGCTAACATTCTTCACTTGTTTGCAAACCAGAAATGGTCAAAGCTTTTGTTCAGTTGGTGTATTAGTTTCCTATTGATGCCACAACAAATTACCAAAAATTTAGTGACTTAAAAACATTTCCTTCCTTTTTCTAGCAATTAGCTGACTGCCTCCATTCCTTGGTTTGTGGCCCCTTCCTCCAGCTTCAAGCCAGCAGTATAGCATTTTCCAAACTCTCTCTCTCTCTGATTGTTGCTTCCACCAGCATATTTTTTCTCTCCCTCTGCTTCCATTATCACATTATGGTCTCTTACCCTAGCCTCCTGCTTCCCTCTTGTGTGGACCCTCTTGATTACATTGGGCCCACTTGGATAATCCAGGATAATCTTTCCATCTCAAGATCCCTACCACATCTTAGTCATACCTGCAAAGTCCCTTTTGTCATGTAATGTAGCATATTCACAGGTCCCAGGGATTCAGACACAGGAGGCCATTATTCAGCCTATAAGAGTTGGATAGTTGGACAATATGGAAAGACATTTCAATTTATGAAAAATTCCATTCTTATTTTACTGGGGAATATAAAGTCTCCACTAAAAAATAAGAAAGAATGATTTGTAAAGGTCCTTTAGCAGTATAATTAGCTCACAAAAACGTTGCTCAACAGAGCAATTAGTTTCTGAAGAATCCAATAAAATGGGAACATACTGTCCGCTAAAGGACTATTCATCTGTAGCTAGTCCCGATCTCTACTTTGTCTTTAATTTATAGAGATAGTTGAATGACAACTCCCATATTTTTCTTATGGCACCCTGCCATGCCATTAAAAGTTTATTTTATGGTGTGGTTTCATTGAAGAGCCTACTGGATCATATTGATAGATTAAAACAAAACATTTGGAATTGAAGTTAAATTATGTATGTTGAATGACCTTGAAAGACCTTTTTTTAAAGTATTCGGTTTTTTCTCATTTCTTTGTTCTTTTTTTCCCCTTTTTTCCCTCTTGTTCCTTTTTACATAATCTTCAATCTATAGATCCTAGTTCAAAGGGTGTCTAAAACAATAATTTGAACTTCCTGTATAATGAAATAGTAAGGAAGATGGGAACATATTTTATTAATAACTTCAGGTCCTTTTAACATTCTCATAACATCCACCAGAAATATTCCTTCCGATCATAAAGACCTAAGTGTTACCCATTTCTCTATCTCACTCTCATTGCTATTGTGAGCCTCCCATCTCTTCTGCAAAGTGGCCCTAGCTACTCTCTTACCTCCATGAAATGGTCCCCAACAACCGTGGCAGGTTCTAAGAGTCCCTGCAGAGTCATCTGGGCCATGTCAGAAATGCAACCACTTTTCTTCTCTACAATTGTGTTGCCCAAGAAACGGTAGAAGGCTCTGACACGACCTCTGCTACAACTTCCTCCCAGTATGTGCTGCACACGGTTGACAGCTCCTTAAAATCATTTCACGTCCCAGGCACTCTGCATGAGGCTTCTCTGATCAACAAGAGGCAGGTTTCCTTGGCACTACACTCTGTCACAGAGGTTCCTAAGGAGTACTGCCTTGGCATCCCAAAATCTCTCATAGATTTTGTGGAAAAATGACTTATTTCTGCTTCCTTTTTCTCTAGGACTCAGACATAAGACCATATGGGTTGGGCAAAAAGGGGACCATTTATCTGAGACTCTGGTCCTGAACTCTGTGCTCAAGCTTCTCTCCCCTTCCAGGCCTGTGTCAAACACTTAGCACAAAACTTGGCACACAGCAAATGTTTGATAAACATGACCTGTTACTATTTGACAAAACTCTCTCTCCTTCTGCTCACTGACATTCCTTAGAGTTCTATAATTAGCCTGTTCTACATAAGCCTCACCTTACATTTTGACACTTTCTTTCCATACATTATTCCTTGCCACCCAGTCATGAAGTTAAATCATCAGAAAACCCACATTGCATCTTTCTGTGGACTTTGCAAGATCAGTGAAATGCGGAGTTGGCCCCTGGATGCTTTTATAATGAGCCCCCAGGTGCCTCTGACATCGGTCAGCCTCTAGCCAACAGCCAGTGACAAACCGCGTCTGGGCCACAATTCCGCGACGGAGCTCAGCAGCGGATTCTCCAGCCTCAGTGCAACTTTGAGGTGTCTGCAGCCCTGACCAGCCAACTTGTCTGCAACCGTGAAAGACCATCAGCTAGAGTCCTCCCAGCTAGGCCGAGCTCCCGAACACTGCACCCCCTCGGTTAACTTTTCTGGCACAGGTTTGTGTCACGAAATCAAGAGACATCATGCGCAGGCAGGGATGGGAAGGCAGGCTGCGCTGGTGCACCGCGCTCGCTGGAACTTCTGCACGCACCCAACTGTGCGTGAGTGACAGGGACACCACCTGGAGCGTACCGTGCACTGTAATCGCTCGTTTATTCTCTGCACTTGTCTGTGTTTCCATGCTCCGTGAGCGCATAGGAATTCTCACCTCCAGGGGTTGCTGAGGACAAACACTGAGTTAATTCATGAAAAGCTCTTAGCCCAGTGACTGGCTTTTTCTAAACTCACGGCGTCAGGTATTATCTTTAGAAAGTAAAACTGAAAAGGGAGAAGAGGCCGTGTCCTTCCCGGAGCCGGTGCGCGGCGGCTCCCAGCCCCGCGGGGCTGCAGCGGGAACGAGGCTTCCTCTGCGTGCGGGCCCCCCGGCTATAAAACTCCGTCCTAATCACTATTGCTCTTTTTGATCGGTGATACCCACCCCCTGCTACGTGCCAGCTGCTGAGGTTGCAACACTGCTCGCATCAGACAGGCCCCGTGTCTGCACGGCGAGCGCGCGGCGCCGCGGGGCTGTGCTCACGCTAATCCAGGCTCCTGGGACCGCCCCGCTTGTGGGTGCGGAGAGGAGAGGGGGACAGCAGAGAGCGCGCGGGGGCGCCACGGTGCAGGCGGGGTGACGGTCCCAGGAGAGGGGAGAGAGGCTCCCACCGGCCCGCGCGCCCCCCGGGCTCCGGCCGCCGCGGGCCGCAGCTCCCCGTCCCCGCGCCTGCGCGTCCGGGAGGCGCCGGCTCCGGGTGGGAGCGCGCGTCGCGGGGCTGTGACGTCACGGCGCGGGACTTCCGGGCCCGGCGTCGCCCTCTCGGGACCGTCACGGCCGAGCCCGCTGCCTCTTGGCGGACAGGTGAGGTGGTGGCCGCCGCTCGGGTGGCTGTGCGCGGGGAAGGACGGCCGGGCCGGCGCGCGGGGCCGCCGGGGCGCGCTGACGGCGCCGCCACCGCTCGGGGTCGCAGCCTTTGGCCCGGCCCGGCCCCGCCTCGGCTGCTGCGCCCGCAGCCGCTCCTCCGAGCGCGGGGCCGTGCCGTTTACGAACGCTCTGACCTCGTACTTCAATGCCGTCCGCAGGGGGACCCTGTTGTGGCCCCTCTGGGGAGCAGGGGCCAGGACGTCGGGCCACTGCCCGGGACGCGGTGACCAGGAGGCCGTGTCTGAGCCGGGACTCCAGAGAGCTGAGTTCTTTCACCGCTTCGGCCTCTCACTAGCCCCGGACCAGTCAGTCTGCCCCCGTGGGCCTCCGTGGGCCTCCGCTTCCCCACTTGTCCAGCAGCGGAGTCGTGAAGCGTTTGGTTTGGACCCAGGGTTCTCAGAAGGATCAGCCTGCTCCCCACACCTCTCCTAAATGTCACACCAGGCCACCTTGGAAATGGACTATTGGGCCAGTCTCTGAACTTGACACCCTAACCACACCCGTGAGGTTCAGCAGCAGTGGCTTTAATAATTCTCTATGGCGCCAAGGTCAAAAACGCGGCTTGCTCCCTTGGGTTTAGAGTGCAGCATTCTGGGGAAACCGTTGAGGCTTTCTGTTGCCTCTGCCCCTTATGGTGCATCTTGGTATGTTACTGAAGTAGTCTGTGCCTCAGTTTTTCTCATCTGTAAAATAGTACAGTCCTATCCACTGGATAAGGCTGTTTTGTCAACACATAATTCATCTGCATTTAGAATAGTGGTTTACACACGATAAGCATTCAAAGAATGACACACACACACACACCCCCCACACACACAACCCAGGGAAAGGATATGAGTAGATAATCCACAGAAAAGAAAGTCCAGAAGACCAGCAAGCATGAAAAGATGTTTAAATATACTAGTAGTCAGAGAAATGCAAATTAAAGAAAGAGTTTATACGTGAACACTAAGAATTAAAAATACTACTGCTGCTTATTGATGATAGAATTGTAGGGAAAGATACCTTGCTAGATTGCTACAGGAAATGTGATTCTTACACTGCTTGTGGAAAGCAATCTGGCAACGCCTATTAAAATTCAACCCAGTAATTCCACACTTGGGAATCTGGCCATTAGAAACAAAAGAAGTGTTATATATGGATATATGTAAGAACATGGGGATTTAAGAGTACTTATTGGAACATTGTTCCAAAACACTGAGAACTAAGTGCCTGTCAACAGGGAGATGGCCATATGAATTTTGGTGTATCCACATTATGCAACAACCATTAAAAATAGTGACTTAGAGTTATACTATTTGACTTGGCAGGATTTTTATGTGTTATTAAGTATAAAAATAACTGCGTAGAAGTGTGTATAATATGCCCCTATTTCTCAAACACTGACAACTCATATATATGAAAATGTATATAAATTCTTATGTATCTTTGTATGTGATTATAGGAAAATATGGAAGACTATACTGAGTTAATAATGTGGGTTTAGAGTGATATGCATGGAAGTGAGGAGAGGTAGAGATGAGGCACACAAAAGATTAAAATAACCATTTAAAAATTCTAGCATGTTATATCTTATTTATCCATTTAAATGAAAATTTTAAAACAAAGAACATGACCTCATTCAGACATCTGCGTTCAAATTCTGGCTCTACCACATTCCAGCTTACTACTTAAGTGACCTCAGGCAGTGTCTTTCAATCAAGCTTCTCACAAGTTTTGTTGGGTTAGAGGTAATAGTACCTGTCTCATAGAACTGCTGTGAGGGTTAAATGATACAATATTTATAATGTGTTTAGCACCATGCCTGTATTATAGAAAGTACTCTTAAAATGCGAGTTCTCACTATTGCCTCAGTTCTCTTGCTCTTTTTGACATTTATATATTTTAAATTTTTCATTACCAGCCCCTAACTCTTGAAACATTTCCTTCCGGCTTACATGGCTTTATATATCTTACTTAGTTCATGCCTATTTCTGATTGTTCCTTTTTGCTCTTTTGCTGGCGTATTTCATCTTGCTGTGGATGTGCCCCCAGAACACAGCAGGAGCTGTCACGGGAGCTCCTGAGTTAGGGGACTGGAAGAGCAGTGGCGCTCTGTAGGGCAGCAGACAAGTCAGGCTGTAGCATCATAGGGTTGATTTTTTAAACAAGATGGTTTTGATTTTGTTGCTCAGATTTTCTGTATTTTTGTTGGTATTTTTTCTTTGCTTATCCCATCAGATACTAAGAGGTGTGTTAAATCTTCCACTGTAGATGATGGTTTTATTTAGTTATTTTGCTTCCATCAGTTTCTAATTTGTGTCTTTGGATTCTAAATTATAAGGGGTGCGTGCTCAGTTAGAATTGTTACGGTGCCCGATGGATTGATTTCCTGTCACTATGAAGTGTCTCTGTTTATCTCTCATATCCTTCTTCCTTTAAAGGTTACTTTCTAAATCGGATTTCAGCATGGCTGCCCCATCTCTCCTTTGATTACTATTTATATGGTATATCATTTTATATCCTTTCTATGTCCTTGTGTGTTCTTATTCTTTTTATTGATTGATTGATTGATTGATTGATTGATTGATTTTTAGAGAGAGTGGTTTGTATAAGATAGAACTGGAAAGAAATTATTTTACTAAGTAAAATTAGAAATCCATTAATATAAGCACATGAACACCTGTATTTAGGCAGGTAGGTGAGGCTTGCGTAAGTTACACAAAGTACATCCGCACTTGGTCTCTGTCCAGCCTCAGCCTTGCTGCCTATCAGGACGGATTTCCCTAAAGCTTGCTTGCTTGCTGTGGCTGAAGGTGGGTCATTGGCCGTCAACAGCACATGTTATAACACGCTGTCCTTAGTTCATCTGACACTTGTGTGGAGAACTGAGTTCCCTTGGGTCCTGAGGTAAGGAATAATTTGAATTCTCACACTTTGTTTTCCTTTCCTTTTTTATTTGGCTCTGTGGCACTCAGAAGCATAAGAGTGAAGTTAAATAAAAAGATACTGTATAAATATATACGTTCACTCCATGTTTCTCTGTTGTTTTTAATTGAGGTGTTTTAGAATTTGTAGTTACTTTTTTGTTTTCCAGTTTTTCTAGACCGTGTTTAAGTTTCATATCTACTGGATTTCTCATTAATTTTGTGGCTTTTCAAATGCCTAAGATGTCATTTACTTGAAGTTAAGTGTTTTTTAGTTGAATAATATAGTTAATAACTTTGATTCTCTCTGGGTGCAAGTATTAAGTTTAGTCAGTGTCTGTCAGTTTTCTAATTTAATACTGTGTATAACAGCTAAATCAAATATTGTTTCTAACTTTATAAATGTCATAGGACCCTCATAATTATACTGTGTTTTGTGATAGCTTTAGAGATTGGGCTACAGTGACATTTTCTAGTGAACTAAAATTCAATCCGTAAGAAAAGGTGAGATGATATGTTCATTTAGTCAGTCACTATATTTTGAATGAAAAGGAGTCCCCACTTTCTTAGTGAGAATTTTTTTTTTCTAAGTAATTTTATTTAAGAAAATCAGTTTTGAACTTTTGGTTACACATGGAGGTTGAAACATACATGCTTATTTCTTCTCCCTTCCTAAGTCCACTAAAATGACAGTAAAAGTAATAAAGGCATAAATGAAGCAAATGGAAGAGACAATATAACATCAGACTAGAAAAGTGAGATTTTAGAAATGTTAGAAAGCAGGTGGATAAATTATAACCAATTTAGCAGAGCTGAGCAGTTTTGATGGAACATAATAGTTGATGATAAGATCGAACTATAATTAATCATTCCCTTAATGTCGAGTCATATATATCATTTTTAGTGGCTATGTAATGATTTATAAAAATGTACCTAACCATTCTTCCATTAATGATCATTGAGATTCTTCAGTGTTATAATAGCATTCTATGCATTTATTCTTTTTTTAAAAATTTATATTTCCTGTTTAGAATTGATTTCCCAAAATTACTGAATCAAAGTTTATGCCTTATGGATATTGTCCTATTCTGCCAGGTTGCTTTCTAAAGGTCGTTTTCTTTATTACCACCCATGTATAGGATCTTCTGTTTCACTACATCCTAGCCACCATTGCATTTACCGTAAAGTGTTCAATCAGGGGAGGGGTCGGCGGTGTTGCAGTGAATTCTTGACTGTTGTGCTAAGAGTGTGGCATGATGTGAATAAACAAGTGTCTCGATTGCTAGGGAAAGCTTACCTGGCTACCTTACCATTGCCGACTTGTGATAAAGATAGGATCTGTGAGTTTAGAGAAAGAGATTTCCTTACTTGGGGTGCTCAGGGAAGACCTCAAGTAGGAAGTAGGATTTTAGGTGAGTCTAAGATGGGAAAGATTTGAAGAGAAATACTTGGATAGGCACATGGGAATGTATCAGTCTAGATCCAGCGAGAAGACAGAAAACACATAATAACTTAAGTGGTGAGTTTAAGGTACAAGAGGGGGAAAGGGGGTAAGTGCTGAAGGAAGGAGGCTTAACTTTGGGTGGTGAACACATGATACAGTATACAGGTGATGTATTATAGAGTTGTATACTTGAAACCTGTATAATTTTATTAACCAATGTCACCCAAAAAAATTTAATTAAAAGAGAATTATTAAGCTATGGTAGGAGAGAAACTATAAAGTCACTGTATAAAGAGAACTCTAAATGGTACCCTAGGGCTGAGAGAAAGTACACCAGGAGGGACAAACTGGAAGGTGGGTTTAGATCTCATTGAAGAAGGTGTGGTTGCGGCCCATTGGATGATAGAGAAGTCTGACGAGTTGCCTGGGCCAGAGCTGGTCCACAGGGACTTTGCCAGCAGGTAACAAACACTGGTGGGGAGTGTACAGTCAGTCAAGGTGCTGCTGCAAATGAGAGGCCTGGAGAGTGCGGTGTCTGAGTTGGAAGGAGCACAGTGATAAACCTCGGGTGCAAGAGTGGAGGCAGGAGGCAGGTACAGAGGAATTTAGGGCACTGCTGTGGATACTGCCACAGTGGGGATTTGGCAAGGCCTTCCTCTGCAGCAACCTAGAGCCCTGCTGGGCAAGTTACAGACTGCCATGTGGGATAAAGGTAGGTGACTGGCTCTTTAGAAAGCCAGCTTGGCAGTGCTTCCAGCATGTGCTATGGGCTGAGGAGAGGGTGCAGGGAGTGGCCACCTGGCCTGGGCACAAGCCTCCTTCTCAGACTCCTGCTGCATTGCTATTGTTGCCTGAGTAGAGAGCTGGAGAAAGAGAAGCATGTATGTAGCATCCCGGCAAATGCTGGAGAAAGCTGTAGCCTATAGGCACCTAGCACTAGAGCAAGTTTTCCTAACCTCAGCACTGTTGTGGGCCCGGATGATTCTTTATTGTGGGGGGCTGTCCTGTGCACTGTGGGATGGTCAGCAGCATCCCTGGCCTCTATCCACTAGATGCGAGTAGTACCCCCTCCACCAGTTGTGGCCATGAAAACTGTTTCCAGGTATCACCATATGTCTTCTGGGGGCACCATTGTCCCCAGTTGGAAATCACTGCACTAGAGAGACTTCACAGCCTGAGGAGCAGAGGTGGCATGGGGAGCAAGTCCTCCGTAAATCTGCGAGATACAGGCAATCAGGAAAGAAAGCCCCTTCCTCTGTAGTGTCTTTAGGGCACTCTTCTGACAAAGCTTAACATTATGTCAGCTGGCAGAGGAGAAACATTTAAAAGGCTCAGATTCATTTTTGCAGAAAAGGCAAGAAAGAGTGAATTTGGAGCCAAGGCAATAAATTGATAATCAGCACAAGCAGGGGAAGTATTCCAGAAGTAGCTGAGGAATAAAAGATTAGCAAAGCTACAGGAGCAGAAAAGCATGAGGACACTGAGGAAGTGCAAGGACGAGACAGACTAGAGTGCAAGATCGGTGAGGAGCAGTCAGCGGAGCAAAGGCTCTAAGGGCCTGGGCACTTGGACTCTGGAGGACTTTGAGTGGAGGGCAGCCGAAGAGGACAGAGACTGCTGAACATCTAAGGCATGGTCCGTTGTGTTGACGAACATCAGGAGGGCAGAGCAGAGGGAGGGGAGTGATGCAGAGCACTGGGACTGCGTTTTTCCACACACCTCGAGGATTCAGGAAACCGCTCATGATGTTATCTCCTGTTGTTTGCCACCTACCCATTTTATAACCTAATAATGCGGTGCTCGAATAGTGCGTACAGTATGCTTACAGAATTTGGGATGAGAGGATTAACAGAGGGAAGCAGAGAGATCATCAGGTTCACTGACCTTCTTTATAGTTCTGTCTGGGAGGGTCAAGAGGCAGGCCGTAACCTCTGTGTTTCTTTATCAGGCGAACGCCAGGCAGTTGTCTCGCCAATGAATCTCGTAGCCTAAGAGGGAAAGTGGCAGTTATCCACGGGTATTGCCAGTTTAGACTGGAGGGGAGAAGTGTACCAAAGGCTAAACTGATTCAGATCCACACTCCTCTGTAGCGTTTTATTTCACCAAGGACTTGTCTCCCTGTTTCTCCCTCCTCTTGTGGTTTGCCTTAAATTTTTTTATTTTTTATTTTTATTTTTTTTGCAATCCTTTAATCCATAGTAGCCAAATAGTCACCTCTCTCCCGCATCTCCTGTGACATTCCTTCTGGGTATGTTGAAATCTGCCCTTTTTATTCTTGAATATTGTCTTTGGCTCAGGGTTTTACATTTGAGTGACTCTTGATACTGTTTTTCTTCCCTCACTTAGAGATGCATTCAGAAGTCAAGGAAGAAATTCCTGTGCATGAGGAATTCATTTTGTGTTGTGGAGTTGAAACCCAGGTTATAAAATGTGGGCCCTGGACTGACCTCTTTAATGATCAAAGTGCCAACAGGCCTGAGCTGCTCATTTTCATTATTACTGGTAAGTTGAGAAATCTGGACAAAGAAACAATATAGATACTTAGAACTATTTCTGATCTCAAAGAGAATTTGGTAAATATGAAAAGCCTTATGGGAGGAAATAAAATCACTCAAACCATTGATAACAACCACCTATAGTAGTTGGGTGGCTGGGCTATTTTTCCTTCTACACAATAAATGTATGTGTGTATATATGTATGTATATGTATATATGTGTGTGTGTATTATGTTTATTACATATATATCACAATTGTAAGTATACATATAATTTTGTAATGTTTTTAAATTTTATAATTTTTGGAATAATTAGAACTTTGTCAAATTTTTTTCAGTTTTGTAAATAACTTTTTGTCTCATTTCAAGATGATTATAAGTTTACTCTAGAATGTTTACTTATTCTGGGATTTGGCAACTGGGTCATTTGTGGCTTTTGCTGGATCACAGTCAGTAGAATGTTAGAGATAAATGCTCAATTGTAGGTATTCAAAGCACTTTTTGAATTGTAAGTAAATTGAAGATATTTGTATATGTATCACCCTTAAATATTAAAAATGAAACTATAAATATATGTTATAGCATAACCCAGCATTTCAGTGGAAAATTTCCAGCTTTCAATATCTGCAGCTGTTTCTTGGATTGTTCAGTGTTCCCAGGAAGAACTCTCCCAGTATCCTGTTTGAGGAGTTGGGGAAGCCTGTCTGCTAATGTTCTTGCTGAGCAGGGAAAGGAGATGGAGAATCTCAGTGTTTAGTAACATGTAACCTAACATCTTTGCAGTCTAGCGCTTCTGTTCTCAGCTGAGCGAAGGGTCCTGATCCCACATCTCTCTTCAGTTAAACCTCTTCAGGAAGTAAACATCCAGTCTTCTGCCACGATGTAACAGTCTTTTTGGAGAGCAGTCTGTTGGTATCTATTGAAATTAAAAATACATATGCTCTGCCAGTAGTGAGGGAGAGTTTGAAATTATAGGCATGACAAGTCCTACTTGATGGTGCAGAAATTTGGAGCCATGGTTGAATACAGGATTGAGAAAATAAGTAGAAACATTACCTGGGCTGGAGGAGGGATCTCCTCCTGAGGCTAAAATAAAGGAGGTGAATTGGTTACTCCAATGGAGAAGGGTAGAGGGAGTTTTCAAAGTAGTTCCTGCCTCCTGACCTCTGTTTTCTGTTGATTGAGAGTTGGGGGTCTGTTGATGGGAAAGATGGCAGAGGGTGGGTTGGGACTTTGAGGAAACTGGTCAGCATTGAGAATAGCAGATATGCAGCGTGAAAGGAATTACCGACCAAAAGCAAGTGGGCGGCTTTTGAGCAGCGCTGTGAGCGGGTCGCAGGTGTTTGGGAGTGAGGTCTAAGAGTAAAGAGGGTGAAGCGGGAGAGCTCTCTGAGTCGGGGCGCTTTGAACGATAACCATTCCTGGGTGATAAAAAGCTCTAGGCCTGTGGTCCTTAAACTTGGTGTCAGGGCCAGCAGTATCATCTGCAAACTTGTTAGAAATGCAAGGTCTTGGCCCCCATCCCAGACCTTCTGAACCAGAAATTCTGGGAGTAGGGCAGTGTGTGTTTAACCAGCCTGATGGGACTGAGATGCACACCACTGATTGAGGGTGCGGCTTTCGGAATTATTTCAGTTACGGGAAAAGGTGTTGGCTCAGTCATTCCACCCAGATTTTGAAATCACCTTGGTCATGGAATGGCAAGTGAAACCATAATTTAAGGGTCAAGGTTTTCAGGGAATGTGTGAGAATGACTACAGAGTTGATAGCTGGAATTAGATGGCTTCAGTCTTATGAACTGGCAAGTGGAGCAGACAGCTCACTCTGCTTCCTACTCAGAGGCATTCGTCACTCACTCACTTATACTGGGTGCTAAGAACACTGTCGCAAAAGTCCTTGCTCTCACTGAGGTATATGAGGTGTTGGAGAAATAGTGACATCTCCATTGCAGAGGCTTGAAAGGAAGAGTCCATCACAGGGGAGAGCCAGGTTTAGGAACTGGAGAAAGGGAAGCTGAAAACATTTGCTGTTTTATAGTCACAGTTAGTGTCCTAGTGTTCTTTCCCTTCTGTTCTCATCTGCCCTTGGCCCTTTTCCTTGGTGTTGACGGAAGCTATAGTCTGGGACTACTCAGCAGTTTGTGGGATTCAGAATTGTTTTTTTATTTTATTTTGGGGCCTAGTCTCTATACTGTGAGTAAAATTAGGGTGACAGTATTTCAAGGATTGTTAAACCACTATAGACATTGTGTTTAATCCATCTCTGATAGACTGACTTAACATTTCATTTTAAGTTACTTTGCTTTTGCAGCTAGGAAAATTAATTCATCACTTTAAAATTAGCGACAGTAATGAGGAGTGAATCCACGGTTTGAAGAACTTTTAATTTAGTTTCATCTTTTCCAGTGAACCTTTGTTGCAGAATTCCTGTTAAGCAGTAGTATCCTTGGACTTTCTTTAAGTAGTGAAATGAGCTAAGGAAGGCAATTTGAGAATTCACTGTAGACGTATTGGATCATTATAAATCTCATATGGGGATAATAAAACCATGTGACCTGTCTTACGTTGTGAATTCACTGATTGGAAATGGAACAGAAGGCTCCAAGGACAAGCCCAAAATCCTGTCCATGTGACAACCTTCCATATAAATGCAGTGCTACATTAACTTGAAATATGGAAGTTTTTGTGCCCTGCAAGATTAACTGGAAGGCATTAAGTGTGTGATTGCAGTGTTGAATAGTTAGGATTTTATTGGCAATTGGATTCTAGAGGTGATCACCACAGCCTCTGTTAGATATTGCTCAGGTGTTTGACTGTATGTTCAAGTGTGTGTTTATAACATTTTGATATCCTTTGATAAAATATTTTACTTGTATTACTGTATTGGAATGTTTTCAAGCATCCCTACACCTGGAGAGAGAGAGATATATATGTATGTGTATATATATATATATATATATGTATGTATGTATGTATGTATGTATGTATGTATGTGTGTATATAGATGATTTTGGTTGTGTAAACAAGACTCTTTTAATTTTCTTTGTGGTTTCCTAGCCAGGAAGTTTAGTTCATGGTTCATAAAGCATAACATAAGCCGTAACAGTTAAGTGATGAAGTATGCAGTAACATTTAAACAGTTTGCATTACATTGTCCACTTTGGCTATAAGTTGGATCGTCCTGTTATCGGCCATTGTGGACTCTCTGTTTCCTCAAGAGCCAAGCTTTTTGTCAGGGGCCTTTGCACCTGTTCCTCTCCCGTCCTAGTATGCTTTTCTCTCAGATCCTTATAGGGTTGATTTCTTCTCATCGTTTGGGTCTTAGCTAAATGCCACCTTCTCAGACATTTTTCTCAAGCCACCCTAATCTCTTTCCTTCTCTATCACATGATCCTATTTCTTTCATAGCAATTATCATACCCTTGAATTACATTATTTACTTATTTAGTTATGTGTATGTATCCTCCCACTAGAAGATGAATTACAAAGAGGCCCTTCTCTATCTTGTGCCTAACACAGTGACTTCCACATAGTAAGTGATCAATAAATAATTGATAACTAAAAGAATATTGTTTTATAGCAGCTCCATTATCTGGTACTCATTGGTTTTATATATCCTGTCATTGTAACTATTGCATCTAAATTATGTAATTGCTAACTTTGTATTCTCCTTAATGTTAGACCAGCTTTAACATGCTGTACACCTTAAACTTACAGAATGTTACATGTCAAATTTATTCAATAAAAAATTTTAAAAAGATAATAATTATGGTAATAATAGCTACCATTTATTCAGCACCTACAATGTGCCCAGTATTGTGCAAGTGGCTGTCCATTTATTATCCCTTATGATAAAAAAATGCCAAATACTTTATAGAGCTGTAAGAGTAACTAAAACAGGGTATACAAAATACCCTAGACCGGGTAATTTATGTTCTTTTTTAAATTCAGTGTTAATATTTTCTTTTGTATATTCTTTCAGTCATCAAATATTTTTGAGCGCTTATCATTTGTGTGACCTTGGGCAAGTTACTTAACCTCTCTGTACTTCAGTTTCTTCATCCATAAAGTGCAAATAATCATAGTACTACCTCATGTGAAGACAGTGAGTTCATACATGTAAAGCACTTAAATACTGCCTGTCGTGTAATAAGTTATACCACTTAAAAATGTTGACTGTTATTATTTTCTAGGCATATTAAGAAAACTATAGAGCTTTGCTGAGAAACATAAAACATTTGAATATGAGACATACCACACTCTGAGGTTATAATCAGTAATGTAAAAAAATATCAAATCTTTCTAAATTCATGTATAAATAAGATGAAATTTTAATCTGAATTCCAAAGAGATTTTTTAAAAATGAAACTAGTGAAAATAATTCCAAAGGTTATGAGACCAGCCTAGAAAACTTAGGGGGGAAAAATAAAGAGAAGGGATTTGCCCTACCTTAAAAACACAGTGTAGTAATTGAGACAGTATGGTGCTGGCGAGGAGAGAAGGAAAAAAATTAGTGGAATTATTTGGAATCAGAATTAGCAAGCTAATGTAAAAATTCACTATTGGATCAGAAGACATTTCAAGTCAATGCAGAAAGAATGATTATATAATAAATGGACTTGGGACACTTGGCTCATTACTCGGAAAGCAGTTGGATTGCTACTTTGTACTTTATACTCACAAATATTCCACACTCACTGAAGATTTAAATATAAAACATGGAACAGTGTCCGCCACATGCACCATGTGTGCAGCAGCCCCATCCTGATGCACCCCCCCCCCCCTCCTTTCTCCTCCAGCTGCACGGGCCAGTCAGCTGAGCAAAGAGTATATTATTGCATCTGAGGAAGTTTTTGTCCTATTTAACAAAAATGATACCAGCACCATCACAAAAAAATTTGAACTAGGGTCATCGGGTCAGAAGCAAAATAACAGCATGGCTTACAAGGCCATCATATATTATCGTCGTGGCTAGACAGTGATGACAGGTGTGAATAGCTAACATTTATACACGCTTATGTATTGAGCAGTTTTTAAGTACCTTACATATATTAATTCACTTAGTTCTCACATGGGATAGTACAATTATCATCCTCATTTTATGGACAAGGAAACCAAGGCTCAGAAAGGTTAAATAACTTGCCAAGGGTCAGACACTTAGTAAGTGGCAAAGTTGGGATTCCAACCCAGGCAGCCTGGCTCCAGAGTCTGTGCCCTAATCCACTTTGCTACGTTACCCATCTAGGAAACTAAAAGATAGACAATGAAGAAGAAATCGGTGCAGCAAAACCATGTCACGTAAGAGCAAAGAGGAGAAATCCTAATAGGATAAAGAACAGATAAATTGATTGGAGAAATAGATATTGATGGAAATGGACTAGTATCTATGAAAACATACAGATGATGATCCCGAGATGAAAACTCCATTTTACTGTCTTTTCCCCCCAAGGATGTATCAGATTTCCGCTTTTAAAAAGACCATTTATTCATTTTCTATAGCAAACCCATGTCAAAAATACCTCTGTACATACACAAGAATAATCCATTTATATTACCTGGTGCTCTTTTCCCCAAAAGATCAAACTATATATCTGTTTACAATATAAATACTTGTGATAAATGACAAGGAAACACCTAGTAGCCTCCTTAAAGTTCTGTTTGTGAACGATTCTTATACTAATTAGTTTTCATGCAGTTTAGCAGCTGTGCATAGTCAAATCTTGAAGGGACCTACAGGCAGTGTTAATGATTTTAGACTATTCGGATGGCAATGGGAAGCCACCGAAAGGTGGTTAAGTAGGGTACTGCTATGGTTTGAGTTGAGGTTCCATGATTCCTCTGGGTAGTCTAAAGAATGGATTTCAGGGGGACAAGATAGAATACCCCTTTAGAAGGCTGTTCAGGAAACCCAATTGAAAGTGATAAGAACGGAGAGACGTAGACGAAGTCTAAATGTATTTGGATGCAAAGTCGACATGACTTACTGATGAACTGGATGTGAAAAACAAGGAGAAACCAAGAATGACTCCTGGTGTTAGGACTAGAGCACTGGGGTTGTGATTGCTGGTTTCATTTATTAAGTTGAGGAACGGGGAGGAAGAATTTATTTGAAACGGTTGGAGAACAAAGGAACGGAAATTTTCTAAGTGATCATTCCCAGACTTAAGGTACAAAGGATATTAAAATTGAGGTGTATGTGTAAATGTTACTGTATTTGTTGAGAAAAATCCTTTTCCATTCTGCATATCTCGTGTTAGTTTATCACTTTGGTTAATCGAAGGTCTGTGCTTCTTTCTCAGGTAACCCAGGATTTTGTGCCTTTTATGTGCCATTTGCAAAGGCTTTATACACCTCAATAAACAGACGCTTTCCAATTTGGCTTATCAGTCATGCTGGGCATGTTCTGGCCCCCAAAGGCAAGAAGATTCTTGCAGCCTCGGATGGTATGTCTTTATTAACATCTTTCCTCTACTGTGGGCGTGTGATCATTTTCTAGAAGGCCCACTGATGTTAGAGTTACACTACTCCAGAGGAAACCTCTGCTTGTGGCATTGGGCCCAGCATGCCACATTTTGGTAATTTTAGGACTTTTAGATTCATTTTCATTCTTCTACAGGTAATTTTCTCTGAAACTTTGGGCAGATTAAACAATTTGTCTAGGACTTTCCTTCTCTATTTACCAACTAGTAATCAACTCTATATTTACTGGTCATGCACTACATTTCCAGGGTTGTACCAAGAGGAATGGTGGAGAAAAGGTATTATAAACCACGGTCCTTACTCTAAAGAATCTCTCAGTCTCACTTTTAGAGAAAGATTAAGTGATAAACAGGCCTGCTCATCACGTGGGCACTTAAGGACCAAACAAAGAAGAGACCAGGAAGGGGTTTCAAGAGATTTTGAGGAGTGGGGACTTTCATGGGTAGGGCAGCCTAGTTCTTTATCTGGTCATTTGCTAGTAGCTGTGACGTGCAGCTGGCTGTATGTTTATTCAAGATGGATGTCTTTGGAAATGAAGTCCTCGTTAATTAAAGCCTTGTCAGGCACTTACACTACTCTTTGTGAGGCAATGGATGTATTAATCAATGGGATTGTGGTAATCGTTTCACAGTGTATATGTCTATTAAATTGTCGCATTGTACACCTTTAAAAACAATCACTTGTACAGCCTAAATATATATAATATTTATTTGTCAATCATACTTCTAGAAAGCTGGAAAAAGAAAAAAAATAATTTTAGTAAGTGGACAATGGGTACATGGGGTTAATTATACTACCCTTTAGTACTTTTGTGTATGTTGGAAAGTTTCCAAAATTGAAAAAAAAAAAAAGTGTTACAGAAAGAAAAAAGAATTATAGAATCTTGGACCTAAAAGTTTGTCTACATCAGAACCCACCTTAAACCCTTATTTTTCAAGGAAGGGAAGACCCAGCAGGACTAAGTGATCTCCTGCTAGTGGTGGCAGAACCTCAACAAGAAGCCAGTCCTTTAACATTTAATTCAGCAAGTGCTCTCGTGCTGTCGGTGGGTCATCTCAGTTGGCTGTGCTAAGTGCTAATGAGACAGAGCTTTCGGGTTTAGGTGCTCTGAGCTAATTCTTAGGTTAGATCAGGATATACCCTAGCCTTTGACCCTTTTCCTGCTGTGACTCAAGGGGGACAGGGTAGATGGAGTATAGATGAAACAGTGAACTCATTGCAAATGCTTCATAAACACCTGAAAGGACCCCTTTCAGAGTGTCTTTTTCTCTCTTTTTACCTGTGTGTGTGTGTGTCCTTCTATGAATACAACTTATGAGACTTTTTACCCTTTCTTAAAGATTAGAGTGTACTCTGAACAGTAAGTAAATATTGATTACCTAACAGTGAATGATTTTAATAGCAGTGGTGACATGAAGCTGAATATTCTGTTCTTGCCTCGATTCTGCTTCAACAACCATCATATTGAAATGTGAGTGAAAGGGAATAAAATGTTGTATAGCAAATACTTGCTCTGCTGTGAAATATTTTAAAAGATGCATTTTTATGGTTTTAAGTTATTTTTTCATATATGCCCAAAGAAAAATTTTAGGTCCAGTAAAGCAGGCATTTGAGCAGAACACGGATAGCAACTTTGAAAGCTGAAAATGGACCCTTGAAGGGCAGCCCTAGATCAGGCGCCCTCTGACTTGAGCATGGGGCAGAATCCCCTGGAGGCGATTTATTAAAACACAGATACTGGGCACTCCCCCATGAGGTGTTGATTGTGTTGATGTGGGGGGCAAACAAGTTCCCAGGTAATGTGGATGCTGCTGGCCCTGGGACCACATTTTCAGAACCACTGCCATAGGCCTTTACCAGTAAATGCTGGTGAGGAAAGCCAGTAGAAAGTACCTATTGTGTGCCTGAATTTCTGGGAATTGTCTTTAATTCGTGTTTTAAATTGACATCTTGTTATTTATAACTTTATTTTAAGTATGCTTATTTCTTGGGCTGCTTGTGTACTATTGAGGTAATAACTTAGTAATTAGAGCCTGGGTCTTTTGCTACCTAATGAGAACAGTGCCATCTAGAGGCATTAGCCCAAAGGGCCACCACTGGGCCAAAGGAAACTGGTTTCTAGAGGGGGTGAAAGGGCAACTCATCATCATCAAGGGTTCATTGACAACCTACTAGGTTGTTATGTGTAGAGCTGCAGAGGTCCACAAAGAAACAGAGGTGGCACCTGTGAGGTTAGTGACTTTCCATCTGTGTTCTGAGTGGCCCAAATGTTCTGTGAAGGGCAGGCGGGGCTCTGGGCCACCCTAGCACCCCCATTCACCCGAACAGTTCTCCTCTCACCTGTTTCACATGTCGGAGGTTATGTTTGCAAGTGCATGCTAGAGTAGATTGCTTTGGATCGGCAGGACAGATATATTACTCGTCACCCAAGATTATTATTCTAAAGTACAGGTTTTCTAACGTGCAAAATACGGTGTGAAAAATATGTAATCATCGAGAGAAAGGACATGGGCTGTAACCACACATCAAGTGTTAAAAATATGCTTACTTCATATTAGCACATGTTACAATTATGAACAGTTGGAAATAATATTCTCGTTGCACCACATTATCACGGTCATAAATTGAGTATAATTGGGAGAACAGATGTTCAC
This sequence comes from Miniopterus natalensis, assembly GCF_054644295.1. Classification (NCBI taxonomy): domain Eukaryota; kingdom Metazoa; phylum Chordata; class Mammalia; order Chiroptera; family Miniopteridae; genus Miniopterus; species Miniopterus natalensis. The sequence continues at coordinate 7,785,798 of NC_142093.1, read as the reverse complement.
CAATGTCAGAAGGGGGTGATTCAGAAAAAAAGTGTGAAAAGAAAATTTGACGAATTAGAAGTATAAACTCTTTCTGGCTTTGATTTACTATAGAGTCAGCTTCCTTGATGGCAGATTCATTATCAACTATTTTAAGTCATTTGTTCAAAAAGTATAACATAAAAGCTGGAAATCATAGTGGTTTAGTTTCAGCTGATAAAACAGTATCTAAAAATGTTACACACTCTTTCAACTAACGATGAATTTGGGTCATGCTTATCCAAAGATACGTTAAACCACTCCAATTCCAGTACCCAGAACTGAGAGAGCCCAGCAGAGCTTTCTCTCTGGCCAGGACTGTGTTGGCAGAGGAACTTGGAGGTAAATTACATGGAATGACTAGATGAGCCCAAGGAGGGATGATCAGACAAGTCTCAGGGCTGCGGCACTGGAAATAAACAAGGAGGTCTCTAAGTATGTGGGAGGAGTCAGTACAACAAAGGGCAGAGCATGGAAAGAAGTTAAATCCAGCAAATTGTTAGAGCCCCGGGGAAGACAGAAGGAAGAAGCACAGCAGGACTAGGGAGAGAAGTATTACCCCTATGACAGAGACCAGATTGCAGCCCCTCCCTTCCTGATCCTTAGATAGCTTCTCACGGCTCACACAGTGGGGTCCCCACTCCTGGGTGATGTTCAGTGTCCTCCTTGGTCTAGTCTCTGCCTTCCTTTCTAACCTGATTTGTTCCACCTCTCCCCATAGCCACCGACAGCCATGGACATCATAGCTTGTCCAGATTCACACCTCACACTCTGCCTTTTGCTTTTATTATTTGCTAAGTCTCTAACATTAGGTTCTCCTTGCTAAATCAGTCTCCCACTCTCTCTCTCTCTCCCAGCCCCCATCTTTTCCCTGGTGAGATTCCAGATCTTTAGCTTTAGTCAAGTGGAGAGCATAATATGATTACCCTGGATTTCACCATCTGTGAGGAGAGTAACAATTAAAAACTATTCTATAAGACATGTTTGGAGTTTACAAAGTTTTTTGTTTGTATTTTAAGTAAGGTAGCAGTTTAAAATAGAGTGCCTACTTGCCACCCCCTCTCTGTGTGGAATACCTTGAAGGCAAACAGAGTCCCACCAATGTTTAGATACAGGAGCTTACAAAATATGTAGGGAGTTGAGGCCTAAACTATGAGAGTGTACTTTTTCATCAGCTTAGTGAACCGGGGCAGTTGTGAAAAAAAGACCTTTGCATTGGTGAATTAAGTAAGCATGAAGAATTGGGGACAGTTCTCATCCTCTGCTTGCATGAGCCTAGATAACGTCCTTAGGAACTTTTGTGTTCCATTGGGAGAAATGGAGAAGTGAGTCGTGGTTTTCCCTATAAAATTGATGTAGGATAGCTAGGAACAGCATGTCAGAGCATTCTTAATTTAAAATTTTTTTGTATAACAGTCTAAGATTCTGTTATTCATTGCTCTTTTGATCATTAACACTCTGCCATAATTGCATATTTTTGTTAATTAAAATAAATGAAATAAAGCAATACAGAAAAAGTGCCATCTTTTTTGTATCCTGTTTCTAGTTCTATCACATACGGTCCCAATGAAAGGAAGACTGTCATTTTTAAACATTGTGTACTGTGAAAAAGAAAGACCTTGGGTTGCAAACATTGTAGGTGTTGGGTTTGGGGTATCAGAAGGCAGTATGATCACTTGTGGATAATCAGAGAAGGTGCACTGAGAGTAGGGGAGTATAATCTACTCAAACTTAAAAATGATATTAAATAAACATTTGGATATGGATTCATCAGGAGTCCTACCAAAGTCAGATTTCCAGATTCTATCTCTTCTTGATTCTGTTTTATGCTGAGCTTCCTTGTTAAATGGAGAATGCGTTCTGGTCTGACTTGGGCAGAGGATTAGGGCAGAATATGTCTTACCTGGGAGGTCAGTAGTGCCACAGAAGTAGGGAGCTAACCCTCGTCGATTCAGTAGGAAAAACTCTCCAATGACTTGCATGCCAGGATTGGGGAACAGAGATAGGCAAGCTGAATTGTACAGTAGGAGCAAGTCAGGAGTGCTGTGGTCAGATAGGCGCAGGATGCTGTGGAAGCCAAGAGGAAGGCCGCTTTACTCCTTACCTGCTGAATAGTAAACAGGCTTCCCAGAGGAGGTGACACTTGCCGAGAATTTGAAGGCCGAAGAGGAGTTATCTAAACTAACAAGGGAGGATTGGTGAGCACTGAAGGAAATGAAAACAGCAGGTACAGGTCAGATGGAACAGCAGCCTTTCCTAATGAGTCCTGGGCACCTTTCGAATAGGCCACATTGGGGCTCAGTGTAGTTTACATGAGCACCTTGCAGGAGTCGTGAAGGCAAGAAATTTAGTATTCCAGCGATGCAGATTTTAGGAAGCAATTGAGTCCCTTGTGCTATTTTGAAGTACTACGCTCTGACATTGGGGTTGTATATTCGTTCACAGGGAAAACCTTTGAAGTGTTACATATTTATAGAATATCAGAGCTGGCAGCATCCGCAGAGCTGGCCTTGTCAGTTCGTGTTCTCACTCTGATAATATTTACTGTGTGCTCGTCACAGAGGACACAGAAATGAAAAGATAGGCCTCACCTTCAAGGAGCTCACAGCCTGGGAGAGGAAATAAACAGACAACCGTACGAGTATGGGAAAGGGCTGTAGTAGGAGTGGAGCACTGGTTAAACACAGAGGAAGGCTTGTTTATTTTTCTTGAAGATTAGCTAGGTAAAGTTTTAATTAGCCTTGAAGAATCTGGAAGTCAGTTCATTTGTGAAAGGAAGAGGGCATGATTCAGATCAGGACCGTGCTGGTTAAAAGAAACAGCTTACAGCATTTCCGCTTAACTTTCTGCCTGAGTTCTTCAAACAAACAAAGACTAAATAATGAAGCAGTGTCATGGATTTTCTTCATTGTTTATGATCATATAAATTAGTGTAACCAGTGGTTCTCAATGTGTGGTCCTAGGGCCAACAACATCAACATCTGGAAACTTGGAAATGCAGATTCTCAGGCTCCAGCCCAGACCTATTAAATCAGGGGCTCTGGTGGTGGGGCCCAGCCATCAGTGTTATAACAAACCCTGCAGAGGGTTCTAGTGCATGCCCAAGTCAGAGAACCACTTACCTAAGCCAACAGTTGTAGTTCATGAAATATTTGAAAGTTTATGGGCATTGAGGACAGAGAGACCTGAGTTTTAGTCTCCCCCTCTTCATGTGACTGTCATTCTACCACCTAATGTCTGTGAGCTTATATGAAATGAACATACTAATACTTCCTTTCCAGGGTTGTTGTGAGGATTGGCTGATATAATTTAGTGCCTAACACTATAGCTAACACATTGTAGGATTTAAATAAATGATAGCTACTATTATTATTGCTGTTATTTTAAAAATATTTTCCCAATGAAATTATTACTTTCACTTGTTAAATAAAAACATGCTCATATCTTTGGTTTTAGATCCAAAAGCTCAAGAAATTAAGGACATCTATGGACTCCATGGTCAAGTAGAACACAAAATAGCTTTCCTGAGAACTCATGTGCCAAAGGAAACCAAGCTGGTGGTCATTGGTCATTCAATAGGCTGCTACATTTCTCTTCAGATCTTGAAGCATGCCCCTGAGCTCCCAGTAAGTATGCCACAGGAGGTGTGGGTTCCTAGTGGTGCACTTGGACAAATCCCCCTCAGCTTTCCTTTGTTCTGGTCGCTCTTATTTAATTGACAATTGAAACAGAGAGGATACATGGAAGCTGCCTTATCCTTTATTTCATATTACTGTGGGCCTGTGTAAGCGTGTGTTCATGCAGTTTTCATAATGTTTCAAAAAATAACGCTGAAAAAGCTAGGAATTTTCCAACCAAATGCCTTTTATTCTAGGGTTATCTGGAATTCTTAAGTTACATATAAATTGTTGTCTTTTGTAAAAGAATATTTAAGGGCAACCACTAGGTAAGACCTAAACAATAATCTATCTTTATTGGGAGAGTATTTTGCAAATGCTTATGCTTCCTTTTAGAAGGAAGAAAATTTATCATCATTGATAGGCAAACAACTGTCTTTATGGAACATGAAATCTTCATTTAGTCCTAAGTATGATTTCTTATCAGTTCTGTAGAGTTGCAGGCTTTTTGAGACACTCATTCATTCATTCATTCAGAAATACTTATTAGGTGCCACTATCTGCCAGAAACACTGGAAACACAAAGACCTATTTAAAGTGCCCAGGAAAGGTAGTGAACTACAAGAGACTTCAAAGCAAAGCAAAACCTTATACTCTAACACATACCATTGAGATAACCCATTGAATGGATGCGATTCACAATATAAATTATTTCTTCAACACACATGTTAAATACTTGCTATATGTCAGGCCCTGTGCTGTGCTTTGAGGACATCCCAATGAATAGGAGAGTCTTTGAGGTAAGAGTCTGAAGTCTAGAAGGAGAACAGACTAAGCCTTAGGTGTGATAACTACTAAGTAACTCCAGGATGTGTGGGAGCGTGAAGATGTTCCGTTGAGCCTGCTCACCTGAATGCAGGAGAGGAAGTGATTCCTTCATTCGCATGGCTTCTCATCTCTGCCTTCTCACTCGCCTCTAGTATCGTATTATGAGGTTACCATCTTTGCAAGCCCTGCTAATTGGTGGTTCTGTTTGCACAGTTGCTGTGGGCCCTGGCACTAGAGGCACGACGCCTAGGTTCAAATACTTGCTCTGTCATATTTTGTCAGTGTGACTTTGGATAAGTTATTGAGTCTCTCTGTACCTTGTTTCTTCATTTGTAAGATGGGGATAGTAATATGTTCTTTGAAGGAATTTTTTGAGGAATGATATAAAGAATTAAAAATGGTGCCTAGAAGTTAAAAATTTGCCAAAGGTATTGGTGACTATTTTATGGAAATGGCAGTGGAATCATTGCCTCAGACATTAGGTTAACTACTGTGTTAGTTACCTACGGCTGTGTGACAAACTGCTCCAGAACGTCACAGCATAAAGCAATCCACATTTCTTCTCTCACGGTTTTTGTGCATCTGGGATCTGGCCACGACTTAGCTAGGTCCTCTGCTTCAGGGTCTATCGTAAGACTTTAATCAAAAGGTCTTATCTGAAAATTTGAATTGAGCCTGGCCGGGCGTGGCTCAGCGGTTGAGCGTCGACCTAGGACCCAGGCAATCGGGGTTGGATTCCCGGTCAGGGCACATGCCCGGGTTGTGGGCTCGATCAATGACTCTCTCATCATTGATGTTTCTATCTCTCTCCCTCTCCTTTTCTCTCTCTGAAATCAATAAAGATATATTTTTTAAAAAAAAAAAAATTTGAATTGAGAAGGAGCTGCTTACAAGCTCATTCGCATGGTTGTTGGCAGGATTCAATTCCTCATAGGTTGTTGCACGGAGGGTCTCGGTTCATCCCTGGCAGCTGGGTGGAGGACATTGTCAGTTCCTTAACGAGTGAGCCTTTCTAACTTGTCTCATGAGAGTGAGTGTGGGAGAAGAGCCAGAGAAGTCTGCTGGCAAGATGGGAGTCCAACTGTAACCCGATTACAGAAATGTTAATCCCATTACTGTTACAGTATTCTGTTTGTTAGAAGGAAATCACTAGGTCCAGCCCCCACTGAAGAGGAGCGGATTACACTAGAGCATGAATATTAGAAGGTGAGGATCACTGGGTACGGGGAAGGAGGGCATGTCAGAAGGTGCCTATCCCACCACTCTGGCAGTTAGGATTTTACTTGTGTGTACAATCCAGCATGTAGATACACACACAAACACACACACACGGACTTTTTATTTCCCAGTATAGGAATTCACTTGGTCCTGTCTAATAAAATGTAACAAACTGATATGAAACATAATTTTGGTTATTAGTTGTTCCAGGTGTTTTAAAAGCTTTAAAAACATTTTTTAAAAAGAGTACTTGCATATTTGAAATAATAATAAGCATTACTGTCTGTGATGGCTAATTTTTTGTGTCAACCTGACTGGGGTGAGGGACAGCCAGATAGTTGGTAGAGCATTACTTCTGAGTGTGTCCTTGAGGATGTGTCCAGGAGAGATGAGCATTTGAACCAGTAGACTGAGAACAGAAGATCTGTCCTCAGCATTGGGGTCTGGCATCATACAATCCTTTGAGGCCCAAATAGAACAAAAATTCTGAGGAAGGGTGAATTCTTTCTCCCTCATTTCTTGAGCTGGGACACCCCCCTTCTCCTGCCCTAGGACATTGGATCTCTGGATTCTCAAGCTTTCAGACTCACACCAAGTGGCAGCCCCAGTTCTGAAGCCTGTGGCCTCCCACTGATTATACCACTGGCTCCCCTGCTTCTCAGCTTCCATGTGGCATATTGTGGGACTTCTTGGCCTCCATAATTGCATGAGCCAATTCCTGCGCTAAGTCTCCATGTGTCTGATAGGTCTCCATGTATCTGATAGGTCTCCATGTGTCTGATAGATCTCCATGTGTCTGGTAGGTCTCCATGTATCTGATAGGTCTCCATGTATCTGATAGGTCTCCATGTGTCTGATAGGTCTCCATGTATCTGATAGGTGTCCATGTATCTGATAGGTCTCTACGTGTCTGGTAGGTCTCCATGTGTCTGATAGGTCTCCACGTATCTGATAGGTCTCCATGTATCTCCTGTTGCTTCTGTTGCTCTGGAGAACCCTGAGGAGTACACTGTTGTGTAAGCATTGGGAAGAAAATATTGACTTCTGTATCCTTCAATTTATTAACTTAATCACAGATCTGCTCTTGGGGCTTTGCTGCACATCCTTTCTGCATGTGATGTGTAGCTTTCTCATGCGTCTGTGAGAAGAGTTGTTCAACACATTTGTTCTGAACCCGCCTCTCTGGGCTTGCATTCACAGTGTCTGTTAGGACAGACATACAATGCCTCTTAAGGCTGGTGTCGTTTCTTGTGATTTCTTCAGCTTTAGAACTTTCTAGGTATTGCTTTACTTTCAGGTGTTCTTGCCCTTACAGGAATAGCGGTGAAAAGGGAAAAGGAAGATGAAACACAAGCTTAATCGAGGCTGTTTGTGGACACATGACCCACATTGTGATTATAGTTTTCAGAGAGACACGTGAACTGTGTTTTCCTAAAAAGGGTGTATTTTTAAAAATAACGTGTGCAATAGATTGTCCATAAAGGTCACCTGGGAGGAGGGTGAACATCTGTATGATTTTTTTTTATTATTCAAAAGTTTTATCTGGTTTCAATTAACTACATTGTTGAAGTCCCCCCGCCCCTCTTTAAGCACCTGGCCCAGTTAATTTTGGTGGTATGATCCCTGCTGAAGTGTTGAAATTTCAGTGTCTCTAGGCTACTCTGAGACGGCCCAGTGCCTGCATGCCTGAAGTTAGCATGACACGCTCCATTTAAGATGCATTTGACAATCAAATAAGTTTGTATAAGCCAGAGTGTTGCAATCCCTAATCATTTTGCCAAAAATAAGTTAGCTGTTATGTTTTATAACATATGAAGTGTGATAATAAGAAACTTGTGTTTCCATCTCTTCTGTTATTTTTACTGGAATATTTGACTCCCATAAGATTTTAAGGACATGTGTGTAGTTTAGTAGCTGGTTTATTTGGTTTTATTTTGGTTCAGTTCTTTACCATATTTTTGTAACTAATTATAGGAAACTTTGGTCTTAAAATCATTATTAGAGACTTATTGCATATTTTAAACATAGTCTGACCTATATTTTAATACTAAAAAAAAATAGGTCTTTTAAAAATTGGTATTAAAATATTTTTTCTTTAAGCAAATTTGGTACATAGAGTTATAGAATTTCTTCATATGTTTTGACAGTAAAGTTCAGAATAAAGAATTTAAAAAGAGCCTAGAAAGCGAGTAATTAGATAACTGTTAAGTAGTAGCTGTCGTGACTTATAATAATAAACACAATTGTAGACTCATGGGATCTTAACACTGAGATCGGCTTTAGAGAATATCTAGTCCCAGCTTTCATTTTATAGATGGCAACAAGCGAGGAAAGCGCCTTGCCAGGACTCAGCCTTGGCTGTGTCTGACTCCAGGGGTGGGGCACATTTTGTATTAGCTGTGGGTATAAAGAGAGTCTAAGGAGATATTTGATAGCTCTTTCAACCTTGGGATAATAGCAGCGCCTACAGATGTTCTGGAGTATGCTCATGGGACTCATTACGTTTTAGCTCAAGGAACAAGAGACCCCATGAAGATTGCTCTGACAGTTTGGGGTGGGGGGTAACATGGGAACAGAAGAGTAGCATTCTATCCCTGTATCTAGAATCTTCTTTCTTTCAACATCAATTCGTATATTCAAAACGTACCATCTGATTTTGCCAATAAATTGTTTGCGTAAAGTTCAGGGTTGGGAGTTGAAAGCCTTTGATTCTTAACTGGGCTCTGCACTGAGTCATGAGGTGAACTTGAAGTAATTTCACTTTTATTTTCCCCTAAGAGTTTATATAACATTTAATGATAATACTTCCTCTACTTCCAAGGGTATCAGATCCTTCAAAACTTAATTTTTTATTTTTATTTTCAATCCTCACCCGAGGATATTTTTTCCATTGCTTTTCAGAGAGAGTGGAAGGGAGGGAGAGAGAGAGAGGGGGGGGAGAGAGAAACATCGATGTGAGAGACACATCGATTGGTTGCCTCCTGCATACACCCCGACTGGGGCCAGGGACCAAGCCTGCAACTGAGGTGCATGCTGTTGACTGGAAATCGAACTCAGGACCCTTCAGTCCTTGCACTGATGCTTTAACCACTGAGCTAAACCAGCTGGGGCAAAACTTTATTTTTTTTAAATATATCTTTATTGATTTCAGAGAGAGGAAGGGAGAGAGAGAGAGAGAAACATCAGTGGCTGCCTCCTGCCTGCCCCCAACTGGGGATCAAGCCCACAACCTAGGCACATGCTGTGCCTTGACGGGGAATTGAACCGTGATCTCCTGGATCCTAGGTCAATGCTCAACCACTGAGCCACGCCCAGCTGGGCAAAACTTAATTTTTTATATTATTTGGCCTTCCTTTCGGGAAAAGGCACAGTAACATAGAGCTTCCTTTTTCTGTCTGGTTGGCAAAAATATCTTCTCTCTAAATGAAATTTCCAGATTACTTAGACTTACTTCCTTTAAGTACCAGACTATTTTATCCGGTTGCATAAAAATGTGTCTAAAATATATTATTTACTGATCTGCCTTCTTCAGCAATGCATATTAATTATGGAGGAATTAGTGATTCAAGGACATCATTTTTATAGTGTTGTTATACTACACAAAAAGGGATTTTGCCTGTGTCCTGAAATTTCTTAGCTAATAGTGCTTTTTAAAATATATATATATTTCTAATGTCTGTTTATTTTATGGTTTTTCTATCTCTTCCCTTAGAGCTAGGAGCCACTTCTGCTTCCTATTTAGAATTTGTTGCTAATAATTTGCTGTGGGTCAAGAAAACAGGTAACTGTGTTAGAATTTTGTCTCAAGTAAGAATGAACAGGTCTTAAATGAGACATAAGAGTAAAATTGACAAAATTAAGTACATGGACTTGTTATTGTTCAGAGCCTTTTTGTCTTTTGTTTTTTGGGGAGCCTCTACTGGTATTCTTAGAGACTTAAAATTTTAGATACTCAAAGTACACCACAGGTACAGCTGAGAAGCTTGAAAAACTTCACTGAAAGGGTTGGAATAGCATGTTAGATCACGTAGGTGCTGATTCAGGGGTACATCTCATCTACACCAGGGACGAGTGTAAGTTCAAACATCCTGCAGATACTGAGATTATTGAACTGTGGTTCACTCACTGTGCTGATGCACCTCCCCATCTACAGAGTTAGACGTGCCTGTGAGAACATTCAGGTAACAGCACTAAGTCGTGTTCAGCAGTCAGGGTAATCTGGAGGGAGGGGGACGAGTAAGAGAGAATTCATTTCTCAGAATAGCTGTTGGCAGAGTCCTGTCCCTACATTAAGCGATAAGAATTGGAAGGCAAATGAGGAAGTACCATGGGCTCTGAGTGCTTTGAAGAGGGGTGGCTCCTTACTGGGAATATCAGGAAAGGCGTGATGAAAGAGCTGGCACTTGACCAGGAGGATGGTCAGCATAGGAGAGATTTGACGTTTTGGTGGTAGAGGTTGCTACGCGTTGTAAACAGTGGAAACAGTATGAAAAAGGAAAAATGGTTTTTATCACTGGACACATGAAAAGAGCAGTGAGTGGTCTGATTTGGATGCAGCGTAGTGTGCATGAAGGGTGCGAGGGGATGTGAGAACCTAGGCAGATAGAGGTGCAGGGGGAGAAAGTTTGGCCTAGGGGCTTTGGACTATTTTCTGGGCAGCAAGGAGCCACTGAAGGACCCGTGATAAGAACAGTCCTGCATCAGGTAAAGTTATCTCTACTGAAAAGAATGAAATGGGAGGGGAGCATAGGATAAAAAGTGAATGACCAAGTGATAGGCAAGTTTGCTAGTCCAGATGAGAAATAGTGAGGACAGTGTATGGGACACGCCAGGGAATTGTGAGAGAGCAAAGAAGCAGATCAGAGATGCGTATTGGGGAATGACTGTATTTGGTGGAAAGGAGGCTGGAGGAGAGGAAAAGGCAGAAGGTATCACAGTGTTCCGGACTATTGCCTGCGGTCCCTTCGTGGTTCCTGAAGTCACCTCAGTGGGTTGCAACCGGTGGTTCAGCCAAGACAGGGAAGACTACCCTATAGTTACAGTGTCAGTGGCTTTTAACAACAGGATACTTTTTACTGCTCATGATACAAGTGTTCTGAGGGTAGGCTGCCCCTGTGTAGTTCTCTCCATGCACTCTTACTCCAGAATGCAGACTGGTGGAGTAACTTCTATCTGGAATATTCCAGTCTCGTGGCAGAGGGTAAAAAAGAAATCGTGACCACACACTGCATTTTAAAACCTCTGCTTGGACATGACTTTGTCCCTCCTCACGCTGCATCAGACAGAGCAGCTCACATGACCAAGTCTACCAACAGTGAGGCTGTGAAGTATAATCCTCTCCAGAGAAGGGACGCGTACACTTGCGAACAATAAAACAGCATTTGAAAATATATATAATAAAAGAGAGTAAACAAGAACAGGAAAGACTGGGGGGTGTTGGATTGTAATAAAGGTAGGTATTGTGAAACTTTTGTTTCACTTTTTATGAGTGTGTGTTGATGTCCTAGATTACAATATGGAATGTATATCTTTCTGTGGGTCAAGATAAAAACAATTGAATAGACTAGAATATACCACGGAAGCTACGAGGTGAGAAAACATGTCAGGAGAGTTGTGGACATGTGGTAGGTTAAAGGTGGCCGCAGATTCTTTGCCTTTCCTCCCTCAAGAGGTGAAGTCTCTTTTCCTTCCCCTTTGACCTTGGGCTGGGCATGTGACTAGGTTTCACTAATGAGTACAGTGAAAGTGATGTTCTGGTACCTCAGGCCCAGGCCCGAAGGGTACTGGGAGCTTCTGTTTTCTCCCTCTTGGAAGCCAGCTGCCCTGTAAGAAGTCCAGTGAGTCAGGAGGCTCCATCATGAGTGAAACCTTGGACCTTCCAGCCTATCCCATCTGCTACTAAATACAGCCCAGGGAATGACCCATGTGGAGCAGAAGTCCAGCTGAGCCCTGTTTGAATTCTGGACCCCACAAAATCAGAAAGAGTAATCATCGTGGTTTTAAACCATAAATTGGGGGATGGGAGCAATGGGTTGCCGAGTCTAGTGTCACAAAGGTTAAAGAGAAAGGGAACTTAAGGCTTCTGGTATTAGTAATCAGAAGGTCACTGAAGATATCCTCAGAGAGAACATTTTTAGTGAAATAATGGGAGGAAGCTGCAGGTGATAAATGGGTAGTTATCCAGGAATTGGCCGGTAAAGGGGAGAAGAAAAAATTATAAGGAAGAAGCTGGTCAAGAGAATATTTTTGTCCTTAGTGGGAGATAATTTAACATATGCCGAGGCAAACAGCCCATGCAGAGAGAGATGTTGGAACATTTGTTGGATCACGTTTCCTTCTATTTGTCTTTTAAGCACACTTGAAAACTAGGAAAATTGAATTTTTCTTAATCTTTGCATCCTTGCCAAAGTGTTTTTGTGCCTTATACTTGGTTCTTCATTTGAGTCTAGAAACTAAAACAGTTTTTAAATTTGATGTACTATCATTACTAATAATTATACCCAACAGGGGAATGCTTTTGGGGGATTTCAGAGGGAATTGGGAGAAATGTGAACGTGTGAGCCATCTGGAGCACAGAAGATAAAGGGGGTTGGTATCGAGGCATGGGCCAGGGGCAGAAATTGAACTCAGAAGACAGTGCTCAGAATCCTAGAATTGTGCTGGGGGCTGAAGGCTAACTGGAGTATTCCAGAAAAACAGTGCATAGTAGTTCCACAGTTGTGTCCACGTGGCCCATTAGTGACCCCTGGTGTGTGAAAGCCACTAGGATCATGCAGCCAACAACTAAGTACATACTCTGGTTTGTGAAAGGCTCAGTTTCAGAAAACAATAAATCCCCTTCTCCAAGGAAAGTTTGTACTGAGTATGATAAAATGCTATTCAATCACTTACAGATTTATTTCAATATATCGTTATGTTTACAAGTGTGCACACACATTATCTTCTCTGAACCACCCAGGAGACTGCCTTGCTGAAAACTAGACACATGGAAAGTTTCAACTTTTCAACTTCAGCCATTTTTAGTTATCTGCATGTTTTTAAAAATCCTGAAATTGCTTTCAAAGTGGAAAAATTGTGTGGGCTTTTTTCATCTTTTCATAACTCAGAAAACGATTTAATATATTTTTCTCAAAGTTTGCAAAAAAAAAAAAAAATCACCTTTGGGCTGAAACCAAGCATGGAAAATTTCACCACAAAGGGCTAATTTTTTGGAAAGCTGCAAGAAAGTGAAAACAGGGGTTTATAATAGAACATTCTTCATGCATGTTAATACTTAGTACTTTATCTAATGCATTTCATCTGAGAATTTCTGAACACTGTTCAGATTTAAATATTGAACCATTTTAATATGTGTGTATCCATGATATTGTCAGGTACGGAAAATTCCCCTCATCCTCTCAAAGGCCCAGTATAGTGGGAGTTCATGAGATGTATTTAAAGGGACAGGTAGGGCAAGCGAAGTGAAGTGGCTGCTAGCCAGAGAAACCTTGCACTCACTGCCTGACATTCTGTCGCCACCTCTCCCTGGCCCAGGAGTAGCTGCGAATAGACTATAATGGATGACACTAGGCACTCGTGCAGCTGGTTAGCCAGGAGTTCTCAAAGCAGCATCAGTATCACTCAGGGACTTGTTAGAAATGCAATTATTGGGCCCCACTCAGACCTATTGCATCCAAAACTTTAGGGCTGGGAACACCAGTCAGTGTTTTAACTAGTGCTGCCTGTGACCCTGGTGGATGCTCCAGTTTGAAAACCACCAGCCAAAAGCTTGGAACACGGAATGTATTGAGATCAATGGACAGTTAAATCTGCCCTTGATCCTTGCAGAACATGTCAGTTCTATCTCAGATCATCCCTTGGAAGGTGGAGCATACCAATCAAGTCCTCTAAAGGAGGCTTTTCCATATTCCATGTATTCTAGCTCTTGCACCTGTGGCCTTCTCCCCAAGTGCAGCAACCCCCTGAGTAAAGGGGGTGATATCCTGCTTGTCGGGGCACAGCACTACCAAGAGGTATTTTCTCATTTCTTTGAGTTACCACGGTAAAACCTGGATGGGACCATATAGTTCATTTTCATTTCTTTGAAGTCCTAAGCTCTGAGATTTAAGTGGCAGATAGAGTGGTGTGTCAGCAGGAGCTGATTTAAGCTCTGAGCCTGTGTGTGCAGGTTCTCAACCTTGTGTTTTCCAGCGGCCTTCTGCATCAGCAAGCTCTGGTGTCTATATGATTGTGTCTCTGTAGGCACTGAAGCAGTTTATATGTGTCATTGTAACAAAGTTTGAGAATATTCTTCTCATGATGGAAGCGTCTGTGGTATATGGGCCTTTAGCTCATCACTGTTGCCCCTGCTGCTGTAAGTATGGGAGCTCAGGCATAGCCTAGGAGAGGTGTTTAGCAGTTTAAAGGTATATTCAGTTGCAGCCCATCTTGGTGAAGCATAAATAGAGCTATCTAAGCTGATATAGATGGAAAGGGAAAAAAGACACCTTTTTTAGTTGACTATTTAAATTTTTATTATGAAAAGTTTCAAACAGAAAAAAAAATTACTGTATAATGAATCTTCAGATACTCATTATCCAGATGAATATAGCTACTAATATTTTGTTGTCTTTGTCTCATTTTTTTTCTTAAATGCTTTCAGGTAAATTATAGCCCTCTTAATATTTCACCCTTAAGTATTTCATTATGCGTCTTTTTGAAAAGCTCTTTTCTTATATAACTATCATGTCATTATCACACCTAACAAAATTAATGATGATGCTTTGATATCATCTAATATAGCCCCTATCAGATTTTTTCTTTGTCCCCAAAATGATTTTTTACAGTTGGTTTGAAAGATCTTTCTTTAAATTAAAGGCTTTTCTTTCCAAGTATAAAAGTTAATATTCTTGTATATTTCAGGAAAAGTAAGTAAAAGTAAATGCGCCTTTGAATATTGGTGTAGTATCCAGAGAAACTTAACATACTAAATGCACCACAGTTGCTCTTATAACTCAATGGGTAGCTTTTTAAAACAGAATGTGAAATTGTTTAAAGAAAGATATTTGTTATAGAAAAATCTGGTGTAAGAGTTTGTGATTTTATATAGGTCATTTTGAAACCTGCCCCTTGGGTTTCCATGCTTAGACCAGAGAAGATAATGCAGCACCCCCTCTCAAATTTGTTTTTATTTAAGAAGAAGAAAAAAAATGAAAACTTAAGCTGCTTTGGCACTGTTATTTATTAAAATGTAAAAATTTACTTAAGATACCTAATTCTCTTGTAGATATTTGACATAATTGAAGATTAAATTATTAGCTCATTTACTATGATTATTACTATAATTATAATTTATAGATCTTATTTAATGCTTTCAACAGCTCTGCAAGGGCTATTACTATTCCCATAGTATACATTAGAAAACTGTTACTTAGAAAGGACAAAGTTCCTTGCTCAAGATTGGACAGCTAGTTAAGTGTCTGTGCTAGAAGTTGAACCCCTTGTGTGTTTGACTCCAAAGTCTATGTTCTTAGCCACTAGGCAAAAACATTAATTTATTTTAATAACTTCCTTGATAAAGGTGCAAAGAATATGAACAGATGATTCACTGAAGAACTAGCTAATAAAATCTATCAAAAACCATGTAGGGAGCACAGTGTGTGACATAGTACTTAATAAATTAGCATATGGTAGTACTTAATGTCTGTTTGTGAAGTATAGTAGTACTTACTAATGTTTAATGAATGTCCCTCAGCAGTTATCAGAATGAGCTGCTACATTGCAGCATTTAAAAGAAAAGTTCAGTGTTGTGTGTCTATACTTCTGTAGAAAGCCTGAACAGGTAAACACCTGGTGGCGTGTAACGGTGACGGCTGGGGCTAGAGGCAAGGGTGTGTTGGAGGCAGAGACTCTACATTGTTCCTGCTTTTTTACAATGATCATGTGCTATCAGAAAAAAAACACTCCTATAAAAAGTGTTCATACCCTTTGAACCTACTAATTCTCTTCTTTGGGATCTATATTAAGAAAATCTCAAAGATAGAAAACGCTCAGGTACAAAAATATTATTTGTTGTAACAAAAAATTGAAAACATCCTAAAGCCTGACTCTAAAAGGAAGATTAAGTAAAATATGGAGTGCAAGCTATTAAAATTATATTTTCAAAAGACGTTGTAATACATAGAAGTTAATTGTAGAATGTTAACAAAGATGTTAAAATATATAGAGAATATATGTCAGAAGAAACCATACATTAAAAAGTTTGAAAATAAAATTACTAAAATGAATATAGTATCTGTGTTTGGGTGGTAAGTTTTAGGGGGTTTTCCTATTTATTTTTTTATTTTTAAAATTTCCTTTAATGGCATATATTTCTTCACTATTATAATCATTTAATGATTATTCATTTTCTTTATTTAAATAAAATTGATTGTATGACTTAATAGCAGAAAATTGGTTTAGGAGAGAGAAAGTTTTCGATCATCTGTTGTACAGCAATAGATAACAAAGGGGGGAAATTAAGGTGTCATGTGAACTCCATGGTTTCTCTGTAGGAAAACCCACCCTTAAGACCAGTAGTGGCACTAAGTTGGTAGCAGGTTTTTGGCAATAGCAGCTATCCTAGTCTCTTCCCCTGTTTTACCTAATCTTCCTGTTCTACTCAATTTGTGATTCTTTTTTTTAATTAACCCTGCCCGCCCCCCCCCATAGGCATGCCTTTTGATGGCCTACCTCATGATTGTTACTTGAATGTGATAATAAAATGAGAGGTTGGGATTAACATCAGTCTTCCTACCACTAGACGGAAGCAGACCTTACTCAAAAAATACAGGCATATTCACATCTCATCTGAGAGGCTCTGGGGTGTGAGTAGGTGGCCCATGCGAGGCAGAGGTGTTGTCTTTTTGAATACCCTTGCAGTTGGATGGATACAGATGTGAAAAACAACTGGTGCCTTGCTGCATTTAGACCTTGTTATGCTCAACTGGGATTCACAGAAGAGCAAGTTCATAGATTCTCAGTGGACAGAGCATAGCAGAGAAGAGAAAACATGGTAGAGAGTGGAAACAGAAGAGCAAAATTCTGTGAATGTTTTTTTTTGGTGGCCGTTGTTTATTCCAACGAGAAGATTCTTTTTAGGTCTATCAGTCTGCAGAGATGAGAACTATGGCTGTGATCTTTAAGGAAGGAAAGGGCTCTTAGCATGGTTACCCAGCGTGTACAAGGCTGCTTTACCCTCCCTTCTTGCTCTGGTGGAAAATCTGTGAACAATATGCAGTGTTGGCCACACAAAAATTCCCTCAAGTGGAAAAAGCCTAACAGGCACTAAATGAAAGATGCTTCACAAGAATTAAATGTGGTTGCTTTGAGATCTTGCATTCCGAGCCAGCTCAGACTGATTGTATTTGGTTGGGGAAAAGCCAGATTATCAGGTATCAGAGAAGTGTATTGATGAATGGATAAAGCCTGAAGCCAGCATCATTTCTGGCAACTTGTCCCTAGGAAACCAGACAGTAAATCACTTCCCAGTATCAGCCCTGCAGATACCAGAGGGAGCACGCATCAGCGAAGTCTGTTGACAAGTTCAGAAGCTCCTTCTCAACAATTTTAATTTATCTCCTCAGCAGTGTAGTTATGGGAGCTCCTGTACTAAGCCAGATCGAGTGTTAGAGATTCAGCCTTTCCTCTTTCGTAACCTGCCACCCTCAGAAAAATGCTAGGAGCTCCTTGTGCCCTGTTGCAGAGGAGAAAGGCTCTGAGGGCTTCAGTAGCATTATATGAATGTTGATTTCCTAAAACTTAAGGACGGATTCTGATTATCTGGGTGCCAGGGTAATTCTTCTGAAGGTCCTCTGAGGGAGGTGGCCTCAACGTGTCTCCTTCAGTCACAGTCCCTGTGCCTGCTCTAGACATACCTAGTGCTGCCTCCTAACTATTACCGTTTCTTGTTGTCCACCTTCTCTCTGCCTTTTCTACCGCAACCTAACAGATGCCTCTGCCTGTCTTTTAAAATCAGTCATCTCAGATGCAGAGTCCATGTGAACTCTTTCCCGACCCTCCCCATTTTTACTACCCTTCTTTTGTAACCCTTTTTCTCATGATTCTTATATACTCTGCCTAGTGTTGTAGGCATTGCATATTTATTTGATTCTCCCTGTTAGATTTCAGAGGTTTTCTTTTTTAAATTGAGGTGTAACTTATACACAATAACTTTTTTCTCTCTCCCTGCTTCAAAATCGACATTTTCTTCTGACCTGTTTTCCAGCTCGCTCATCCTCACTTCAGCTATGTGTGAACTGCTTCTAAGCCCATCTGTGGCATTCTCAATTTTGATTACTCATTTTTTTGCTTATAGTATAAATTTCCATTTTATTATTTTTATGGTTATTAGTTCCTGGAATTCTACATCTTGTCACTTAATTTGATTATATTAATCACAGTTATTTTAAAGTTTATGTCTGACTTTATTCTCCTTTGGACTGTCAATAGTGTTTTTTTTAAGTATAATTACTTTTATTCTTAAAATATAACTTGACGTGTTTGGAATAAAAATAAAAATTGTGTCTGATCATTACAGTATCTAAGTCTCATGTAGTTGCATTTCTTTTCTGCTTTTTCCTTCTTTGTTTGTGGTCACATTGCTTTGTCCCTCAATAAGTTAGTATTAGTCGTGATTCTCCAGAGAAACAGAACCAATAGGAGGCGCGTGTATATACAGAAAGAAATTAACTATAAGGAAGTGGCTAACACAGTTATGGAAGCTGACAAGTGCCAGGATCTGTAGTCAGTAAACTGGAGACCTGGGAGAGCTAACGGTGTAAGTTCTAGTCTGAAAGCAGGCAAACTCAAGACCCAGGAAGAGCTGATGTTTCATTTTGAGTCCAAAGGCAGAAAAAAATGCAGTGTCCAGGTCAAAGGCAGTTTGCAGAGGGAATGCTCTCTTATGTGGCCTTTCTCTTTTATTCAGGCCTTCAACTGATTGGATGAGGCCCACTAACATTGGGGAGGGTAATCTGCTCTACTTGGCCTCTCAATTCAGCAGTTAGTCTCATCCAAAACACCCTCATAGACGCACTCTGAATATTGTTTGACCAAATATCTGGCCACCCCATGGCCTATCAAATTGACAGAAAATTGACCATCACGGTTTGGTAAGGTGTTTTTTTGTTTGTTTGTTTGTTTTTTCATTGAATACCTTTTATTATATATGAAAAATTGTTAAACAATATGAGGCTCCTGTTTTCCTCCAAGGAGGTTTTACTTTTGCTTTTGACCAGCAGGTATAGTAAGGACCCGTGACCTTAATGCCTTCAGGAACTGGACTAAGTCAGAGCTACCTCCGTGAGGACTGGTCTATTGCCAGTTCATCACTGTTTCTAAAGGGTGGCCCTTAGTAGGTCCCACTGGGAGCCTAGGGTACTCTGTTTTCAGTGGGCACCAAACACCCAAGTTTTGGCCCTTGAGCCAAAGAAAACTTCTAGAAACTCTGTTCAGCTTTTTGCCCTTTTAGCTACTGCTGGAAAATTGGTAAATAATAAAGAGCTATCCGAGCACACCTCTCTGAGTTTCGTTTTGCTCTAGAATTTTGGCCTTTCAAATCGCCCCTGCCTTTGATGCTTTCAAGGGCACTTTAAACAAACACTTTTTCCAGCTTTTCTAATGTTCTTGGCAGGAAGATTGCTCTGAAGTAAGCTAGTCCACCACTCGCACCCCCATCTCCACTCTTACCAGCTGTTGCCCAGCTTCGAGCTCTTCAGGCTTTGCCATTGAGAAGTATGCCATTTCAGGCTTGTCATTCTTTTCGTGACCTGTATTTTACTCTGGACAGTTTTAGAATCTTTCCCCCATTATTGTGTTTTACGATGATATTTTTTGGACCGTTTACCCTTCTTAATCTGGAAACCAGGATGCTAACATTCCAAAAACTCCTCCTGTATTTTTTCTCTTTGTTTTCGCATTATGCAAGTGTCAGGCCTCCAGAAACGATTCTCATGTTTTATTTTAGTTTCCATTGTCCATCTCTGTGGGGTTTCTTAGTTATAAGATGAGGAATATGGGATATTTTCCCAATTACATCTTGGAATTTGTCTAATTGAACTTTGGATTTCAGCCTTCATGCAAATAATTCCTGAGATAATGTCTTAGTTTCTGTTCCCGCTTTGCGGTGTCCTTTCTGCCATTCCATGGCTCACTCACACTCTCTCTGAGGACAGCAAGTTTTTGGAGTTTTGTTGTACTCTTGATTTGTCTCTATTCATCTGAATCCCTCTTTTCATGTTTTGTTTATGTTGATCCGACTACTGTAACTGAAGCTTTCCTCCAGCGCCTGACATTCCTTCGTTATCTGTTCATATTTAAGAAAGAAGCTCTGAAAATCCTAGGAGGTTTGTGTGGGAGTGAGCCAGGTCAGCCAGTCAGTTTCACTACAGGGCAATTGGACAGGCATATGACACGGTGGGGGGTGTTCCCCAATGTCATTATCTGTATGTTTTTCTCTGGAGCCATTCAGTTTCTCAAAAAAAACTTTCAGATCTCCTGCCTGAGGGCAGCATCATCAAAGCAGAACAGCGCCAGAGGCTGGGTTTGCATGTAGGAGTGTCAGTGTTTAGGGTTGGGGCTTTCACTTAATCCCTTTTCATGGTGTCCCTTTCCCCTGCCTGTCTCTGTGCCTGGTGTACCCCAGATCAGAAAACTCTCTCCTTCAGTTTTTATACAGAATAACCCTTCAGTCCTGAGCTGGGGCAGGGAGGAGGAGTCTTGGAGGTATTGGATGAGGCAGGCATCCTGGGACTCACTGCCCCTCACCAAACTTTCATTCATGCCACCCACTGTCGCTGGGCACCTGCTATGGACTGAGAGGCCCAAAGAAGCTCTGCCCTGTCAGAGTCCAGTCTGCTCAGTGGAGATGGTAATAAATGTAAAAATATGCATGACTCAATATGTCCAAAGGTGACACTACCTTGATAAAAAGAGTGGGAGCAAGATAATGGGGATTGGAAGTGCCATGGCTGGGGGATAGAGGGCAGTGGTGGACCGTACTTTATTTTTCAACATTTTATTTGGAAATAACTTTAAACTTACAGAAGAGTTACAAGAATAAGAATAGTACATAGAACACCATATACACTTAACCCAGGTTTACTATTGTTAATATTTAACCTTCTTTGCTCTGTGTCTCCCCCACCCCCATCTGTCCCCACCTGTCTCTCCCCTCCCCTCCCCTCCCCTCCCCTCCCCTCCCCTCCCCTCCCCTCCCCTCCCCTCCCCTCCTCTCTCTCTCTCTCTCTCTCACACACACACACACACACACACACACAAGTGGAAGTAGGGAGAGCACATGTATATCAGCTGGCCCTCATCTTCAGATTCTGCATCCATGGATTCAGCCAACAGCAGATCAAAAATATTCAGAAAAAAAATACTCCAGAGAGTTGATCCCTCAACAATACAGTATAACAACTATTTGCATGGCATTTACGTTGCTTTAGGTGTAAGTAATCTAAAGTATATGGGAGGATGTGCATCGGTTATGTGCAAAAACCAATTTTATATAAGGGACTTGAGCGTCTGTGAAATTCTTTATCTGTGGGGCTTCCTGGAACCAATTCCCCACGGATACCAAGGGACAAAAGTGTGTGTGCGTGCGTGTGTGTGTTTCTTTCTAAATCATCTGAGAGTAAGTTGAATATATCATGTTCCTTTTGAGGTGAATGAATTTTTAAGTTGCTAACTAATATTTGAACTGGTAACAGAGTACATGATTCCCATTTCCATCATATAGCATTTTTTAATTGATGAGTCAGTGACCTGTTGTCAAACAGTGGGGTGTTGTGCTTCCGGACCCCTTAGAGCACTCTAGCTCCAAGCTGGGGCACTTGCCAAAGTCACCCTTTCAGATTCTGTGTAGCTTAGCCTTTAGAAACCAAGAGAAAGCTGGTATTGCCCAAGGCCCTAGTATCGTTTGAGAGTTTCGTAGCTGTAGGCATGAGGGTGGGTTTGCCCTTGTCGCCAATTCTGAGGCCCTCTGGGGAACACTGTTCAACCCGGAGTAGCAGGTGCT
Organism: Miniopterus natalensis; assembly: GCF_054644295.1. Lineage (NCBI taxonomy): Eukaryota > Metazoa > Chordata > Mammalia > Chiroptera > Miniopteridae > Miniopterus > Miniopterus natalensis. The sequence continues at coordinate 7,764,078 of NC_142093.1, read as the reverse complement.
CTGTAAGGGGCTGTCAGACTATAGAGCCGCTATGAAGACTAGTCTGCAGCGGGCCTGTGGTGGGCGCCCTTATTTCCCGTTTGCATTCTTCCTGAGTCTGAACCTAAAGGACTCAGGGCATTCCACGAGGTTGTAAGCTGAGCAGAAGAGCATCTCGCATTAAAAATAAAATAAATGTAAACTGCGTAAAATGACAAAAGCTTTAGAAGAACAATCTATAGGAATACTTTGAAGCTGTGTTTGCATTAAGTGTAATTGTAAGTTATATAAATATCTCTGCAAATATGCAAGCATTCTGTGTAATTAGCAACCCTGACATGTAGACTAAATGCATGAAATGGCTTTTTTTTACATTCAGGTCATTAAAGTGTAGAAAAATCTCTGCCCCAGAAGGTCTTCATGTGATTCACATGAATGGAAAGTGGTAAAAATGGTCAGTTTCGTGAATGCCTTCTATCTTAAGCAAAGCATATTGAGGTAGCATGATTTTTTTTTAACAGCAATCAATAGTTGAAGCATCTCATGCCTTACTTCATAGGATATGGAGTTAGTTATTTCTGAAGCTGGATGTTTTGAAACACTCATAAATATTGGCCTATCTCTAATAATAATGGTGGTGATTGGTTTAACCCTAGGGAATTATGTCACCAAACAATAATGATTACTCAGAAATTCTTTTGTGTGCAAGTATATAGTGTTTATAATGGTTAGTGGCATGAGCTATGAAATACCTCATCTTAGTTACTTTATAGCTAAACCTCCATTTTCTCATCTATGGAATGAAGAAACTTACTTGGTATGGTTGTTAGTGTGTTGAATGAAATAATGTATATAAAGTGTATTAGTGTAGTTCCTAGAAGACAGTAAGCTATCACTACTGCTGCTATTCTAAGCACTTCCCTACTGTGGGGCATTTTCCAGTCCTGCTGATGGATGAAATTATTAAGCCAGAATATAAGATCTCAAAAAGCAAGGCCTTGACCATTCAAATAGAACTATCTTTGCAGTTTATAAACCTCATACATATGGTTCAATGAGCTGAACAGACTTATCCTAACAAGAGGAAAATATGGCCTTATGGGGAGAAGAGATCAACTACACTAGGATTACTTCTAGGTCTATGTTTTGACTACTAGCAACTGTATCTTTGAAGGCTGTCTGGTTTATATTGCATGTTCTCTAACATGTCTTAGCAATGTTAGCAATCATATTTCTTTTTTTAATATTTTTATTAATTTCAGAGAGGAAGGGAGAGGAAGAGAGAGATAGAAACATCAATGATGAGAGAGTCACTGATCGGCTACCTCCTGCACACCCCCTGCTGGGGATCGAGCCCACAACCCAGGCATGTGCCCCGACTGGGAATTGAACCTTGATTTCCTGGATCATAGATCAGTGCTCAACCACTGAGCCATGCCGGCTGGGCAGCTGTCATATTTCTTGTTTCCAACTTGTGCAGTGGGGAAGCAGCCAGCCATTACTGCAGCAGGTAGGCTCCGCTAATCAACAGATAGGGAAAGTAACAGTAATGCTGTTCTTCTGGAGATGTCGAAGGACTGTTTATCATGGCTTTGTAGCATAGGCATCATTGCTACACCCCAGAAAAAATGGGTGCAAATTAATAAATTATCTGAATAGTAAAGTTTATTGATGACTTTTTAGATTTTACTCTTTGGTGTGTGTGTGTTTTTTTAAGAAATGCCTATTTAATTAAATAGATTGCACACAGACCACACGTAAACATCATCCTCTTTACCTTTAAATTGTTTCCTGACTTCCTTTCTGAAAACTGATTAATAATAATAATAAACTCAGGAAGAAATAAACATCAAAGTACTATCTCTAGTCTCCCTAAAAGTACCCTCTCTAGAAAGCCCTAGTATGTGTATTTATCTACTGCACTCTTCAAGGACCATGGTTGTGCTTTACCATCAGAAGTTGACTCTGGTAGATTTCAGATGGGAATGTGAAATATAAGAAAATGTTTCCTTGGAGTAGAATGAACTGGCCAGCCTGGAAGCTCTCTCTTTAATGAGACAGTAACATAAGAAAATGTTTTGTCATGTACACAGTTTTGGAAACCTTCTCTGCACAGCTGTGCTATAAAATTGGGTACACTTCCTTGACCTTGGTGGGTTTTTGACCATTAAGTTGCTATATGAATAAAAGAAATTTTTATTACTATGTCTTATCCTATCAAATTTGGACTATAAATTTCACTGAAATTATTATTACGATATCTAGGAAAAGTATAAGTTTCACCCAACAGGTAATAACTGTTCTCCAAAGACAAGAGAGGAAAACCAGTCTCATCAACTAAGTATTAGTTGTGACGAACAGTATTTGATCTCTTCTATGTCTGAGAGGCAATGATGCATTCAGAGCACATATTAGAACTTCTCATTGTTTCGGTGCATTCCCAGGATTCAGAGTGCACTTTAATTCTCAATTTGTCATTGATATGGATCAACCACATGTAACCCTGTAGTTGCTCATGTACTTTTAGAGTTTCCCGTGCATGCAGTTTTGTTTAACATGGGTCACAGTAATGGATCATTTATACAAAGTAATGGATCGCTTCCTCTTTCTGCCAGCTGATTTGATCAGTCCAAAGTTCCTTATGTACTGTGGGTTACACAACTAGTGTGGAATCTGTATGGTACATTTATTAGTATGACAGTAACTGTATTAACCATTTATGTTCTCTAAATCTTTGAAGGTATTGTAATAAACACAAGGAAGCCTTATTATGAAGTGAGTAAACTTGAGACTAAATTAAGCAATGAGTTACCAAAAAAGACTAAATTACCAGACTTTTTGGAAAACATCATTTTCCTTAGTTGATTGTTCGGGGGTTCGAGGGGGTGGCAAAAACATTTATTTCTAACTTTCTCATTTAAAATATTTGTGATGTGTTTAGCATACTTTTCTGCTTTCATAAACAGAGTACAATAGAACATAATTTAGTTTTATTTTCCCAATGAAGAATTTGTAGCACCTGAGAGTCCCAGTCTGAGAAACTAAAGATTTATAATAAAAGGAGAGTTATGCTATGTTCATGGTGTGGGAAACTCAGTATTGTAAAGCTATTACTTCTCCTCAAATTAATTTATAAATTTAGTACAATCCCATTTAGGATGTTTGTAGAACTTGAATAGCCCATTCCAAAATGTTCATGGAAATGCAGAGAGCTAAAAATACCCAAGGCGTTTTTAAAGAACAACATGGGGTTTAACTTACTCTACCAAATATCAAAGTGTATTATAAAGCTTTAGTAAGTAAGACTTTGTGCTCTTGGCACAGAGTTAGACGACTATCCCAGTAGAACAGATTAGAGAGCCCTGAGAAGGACCCATTCACACGTCCATGGGATTTACAACAGAAGTATCACTGCAGGAAAGCAGGCGGAGGGCGGCCTTTGCACTTCAGTTGGGTTTCCATATGGAAGAAATTTAATTAGACCCATATTTCACACCACACACAAAAATTTGTTTCAGGTTGATTATGAACCTGAATGTGAACGACTAGACCAGAGAGCTTTTAGAGGTATTACTAAAGAATATTGGCTGCCAAAGAGCCTGCAGTGACTGCACTGTGACCGACCTGGCTTCCTTACCAAGGCATATGGATCCAGGCAGGACTGCGCTTGGCTGGAGCTTAGAAGTCAGTTTCCCATCATCACCTTTGCTGCCATGCAGCTGCTATTAAGAAACCTGCTGTCCGCCTTCAGGAAGAGCTCTTCCCGGGATAGGGACGGTGGCTCTTTCTTAGCCCTTCCGCTGGGAGGTCTAGCAGGGCAATGAGAAACCCTACCTCTCTCAACACCTTTTGATCCAGGTCTTTAATAGTGGTATTATTGTTAGACTTCTTAATATTGCCACTCTGAAGGGTGTATTCCTCATCTCTGAGACAGCAGTCATATTGGACTCTGAGCCATCCAGAGAAGTCCTGAAGAATGTCTTTGGACTGATGTGCAAAGATGAAGTGGTGGCATACCACTGTCTATCAAATACGAGAGTGGAGAGAACTGGAGACGTGGGAAGCTATTGGTTCTTTACTTGTACTTCCTGCCACTGGAGATAATGTCACAACGGTGCCTGTGCTACATACTCTGCTTGTCCTATGTCCTCAGCAGTTACTGCTGAATCAGGAACGCTGTATATCTCTGGGTGTTATGCTGAAGGGAACAAAGACTGCCAAATATCAGAAAAGTCCTGGAACTCCAGAACTGATACCCTTCCTTCTCTATCTGTGTTTGAGCACATGGAGTTGGAATTCCCACCGAAAGTGGCATCCAGGGAGGATTCCTTTGACTTTTCTTGTCCAGTGATACTTCCTTGAGATTTCTTAATCTTAGTTTGAGTCTCTTTTTTTTAACCTTTATACAGTTGAATCTTGAGCAACACAGGTTTTTGAACTGCACAGGTTCACTTATATGTGCATTTTTTTCAATATTTATATATATAGTTGGCCCTCCAGATCTCCGCATTTTGCATTCAAGGATTCAACTAACCATGGATCAAAAACAGTATTTTTGGTCCGCGGTGTTGCCAATCCAGCATTTTTAAAGATCATCTAAAAAGGCTGTGGCTCCCTGCTCCTGAAGATTGTCTTTTATTTCCCATCAAGGCTATAGAGGTGTTGTGGGAACAGTACATTCTTACTTATGTAACACAGGAGGAGATCTAGTAGAGGTCAAATTGTTGTGACCAAAAAAGACACAACTAAAATATCTGTCATTTTTGAGAACAAAGGAAAAGTCTGCAGGAAATGGCTGAGCATTTAGCTGACAGATATGACCAAGGAAAAACAAGAGGATATGACTAGAAAGAAAAGGGTCCTCCACAGCTTTCACCCTCAAATCCCTTTTATCTATTAATAACAAAGACATGAAGGCAGAATTACAGGTGCTATCTCATCAACTTTAACATTGGGGCAGTGCCATCAAACAGGTTACTTTGAAAAAGGACAGGAGACTGAGCCCACCAAAACCCACCTTTACTCTCAGGTCCCGAGGGGAACAACACTCTCAGCTCGTCCAGGAGGAGGAATGTGATACACAAGGGAAATGGCAAATCACTGGTGCCTGAAGTCACAGGAACAAGCTCACTCTGAAGTGAAACACAACGAAGGCTTAAACCCACACTGTAGAACAGACAAGAGGCAGCATTATCTAATTCCTAAAACATTTTGAATGAAAAAATAGTATCTTCATAATTTGAGGTTAAAGAAGAATTTCTTGAACCAGGCACAGAGAACAGTAACTATAAAAGAAAAAACTTAAACTCAGTGGCATCAAACTTAAGAACTTATCTCCATTATGAAAAAAATAAGAATAATACGAGTTGAACAGGCAAGCCAAGGACTGCCACAAGATAAAGGACTGGTATGTAGGATAAAATACCAACTCCGACAAATCAGTAAGAAAAAAAGACAGACACCTAATAGAAAAATGCGCAAGAGACCTGAATAAGCACTTCAGAGGCGATTGAAAGTGTCCAATAAACATGTAAAAGCTATTCAGCCTTCTTAGTCATCAGAAGCAGAAATCAAAGCCACAGTGAAATGCCACTCTACACCAGGTCAGTCAAAATTACAAAGTTTGCCAGTACCGAGTATGGTAAAGATAGGTAAGAGTATGAACTCTCATGTCTGTTGTTAGGGGGGTAAATCGGTACAACTACTTTGGAAAACTACTTGGAATTACCTACTGAAGCGGAACATGTGGATACCATATGACCCAGTATTTCTACTTCGAGCTGATAAAATCAACAGAAGTACTTGTGCACATGCACCAAGAGACATGCACAAAAATATATAGCTCATAGCAGCATATTTATAGTTTCTCTGGATTGAAAACAACCCAAGTTTCTATCGGTAAAATAAATAAGTTGAGGTACGTTCATACAACGGAAAACTATATAGCAAAGATAATCTATCGCTATGTGTATCAACATATATCTTATAGACAATGTTGAGTCAAGGAAGTAAAGCATGAAAACATATTGCATGTTCACATTTTATGAACATTAGAAAGTTCATTAAAAGACAGAAATGAACTATAATAAGGGATATGTTTTAGTCTGCTGGAACTGCCGTAACAAAATACTATAAACTGCTTGGCATTTATTTTCCCTGGAGGCTGGGAGTCCCAGGCCAGCATTCCAGCATGGTGAGTTCCTGGTGGGACTTCTTTCTGGCGTGGAGATGACCACCTTCTCCCAGTGTGTTTCACCAGACTACCAGACGACTTCTTTGGGTGTGCTCGGGAAGAGAGGGGGCTCTCTGCCATCTCTCCTTGTAAGGAAAACTAATCCTGTCAGCCCCACCCTTCTGACCTCATTCAACCATAATTACCTATCTCTAGATACGGTCACATTCTATGTTAGGGCTTCAACATACAGATTTGGGGGAGACAGGATTCATTCTGTGGCAGAATGAAAAGTATTAATGAAAAGCAAAATAAGGACGTGATTATAATATTGGATAAATATTGATATAAAACACAGTGAGGCAGTCGGGATAGCGGTTACCTGAGGTGTGAGCAGAGGAAGAAGTTGTGGTTGGAAGATGCCATGCTGGCTCTGTTTTGTTTCGTGACCCGAATAGCTATTCATTGTATAAATTATTTGTTAAATGTCACATTTAAATTTTGTATACTTTTCTGTATGTGATACTTAATAATTTAAAAGGTTTTAGAAAAAAGCAAAACCATTGCATCCATTCTCATTTCCTGTTCTGCAGTCCCTTACTTAGCGCTGTTCCATTTTGTTACTCTGTTATTGACAGGATTGTGCTTAATTAGCTGTTTTGACTTATGATTCCCCACAGAAATTATTTTTATATATTAGTTCTTAACATTAATATGGCACACTTAAAATGTTTTGTGATGATCTTTTTTCTTCTGGAGTGTTATGAAAATACATCTCCTGATATTCTGAGGAATTGAGTTGAAATGACATTTTTGTCCTTAAACACTTTCCCACGTAGGTAGAGAGTTCCAGCTTCACTTGTCCCTGGCCTCCGCTTTTTTAAGGTTGAATCAATTGTTAGAAATACATTTGGTCCTATTAAAGATTATCTTTGGCTGGTAAGATTAAGGAATAGAGGAGCTTTTCAAAAGTGGACTATCAACAAATATAATCAGTAAAAGAAATGCTGACTAGAAATAGAGTTTTTATGTGGCTCTACTTTCCTCTGATATCATTAGTGAATCAATGATATCACTAATGGTATGTTAATGTCTCCTTTCATCAGTCCTTCAAAGGGATTTTGAGTTGCTGTCACTGTCAAGAAGTTACCTAGGAATCTGATTTACTCCTCACCCTGAAAATTAACCCCAGCAGGTCAAGGGACATCCTTATATCCTACGAGATGGCGTGGGCTGAGACGGCAGTGGGTGGTGATTCTTAGTCTGAACAAATCTTTAGTCATACTCCAAAACCCAGTCATTTGTCGATACTATATAGAAGAAACAATAAAGCAGTAGGTTATCCTGTAAGAAACTTATCATCAACATGTGCTTTCTCTTGTAGATAATTCGCTCCTTTCTGCTCTTTCCAACAATTGAGCGAATGTCCGAGTCACCCAACGGCAGGATCGCCACTCCACTTTTGTGCTGGCTTCGATACATTCTCTATGTTTCTGGCTACTTACTACTTAAACCGTGTCCGGAGACAGTCAAGTCCTGGTTGCTCAGAACGGCTCTTCTGTGGATGAACTTGCAGGGTGAATTTTTGGCCCCAAGTGTGTTGGAGCCGTTCTGCCTTGGTAAGCACATTTAAAATGTATAGGTTCATTCCTGTATCAGACAGCGTTAAGGGAATCTCAGACAGTGGATGAATATCAACCAAGAAATTATTTGTCGGATTTTTTCTTCCAAAAGTTTAAACAAAATAAGATGAGAATAGAGCGAGGGGAGTACTGTTTGACAAATAGAAAAGGCTCTTCAAGCTTTTGATGTAAACCTTCACCTGCTATTTCTCCACTCTAGCTGTAGGAAGGTGAAAAAGAGCTCTTCTGTACATGGTGTATATATATGGAGTCTGTACAGGAACCCGGGCCGGGCCCTCATAGTCCAGTGTAAGGAAACTGCAAAGCCAGCCCAAGGAAACCAGACTCAATATTCCTATAGAGTGAACAGGCTCTGCTTTTATTTTCCTTCTTAAATGTTTTTAGACGGGGTTAAATTTAAAAAGTAATAACTAATAGTCATGGTAATATAACACCGGTAATATAACTGTTTTGCTGATTGTATTTCCTAAATGTTCTGGGAAATTTTTTGCTGCTTTACTTCTGGCTTCAAACATGAATGTGTTTTTTCTTTTTCAAACTTTTTTAAAACTGTAACCTATCTTTTTAGTTAATACTAATTTATACTGTATTTATAAATGATTTTCATACTATAATAATTCTACTTTCTTAATCTATAAGATGGGGATAATAATATCCTGCACTTCAAAAGATTATCCTAGAATTAAATATATCACATGCAAATTGTCTATCTAGTATTTTATTTATAAGAGGCCTCCAATGAATGATATAACAGTTGCAGTAGCAGCTAATGACATCATTCTAAGATTTTGCCTGTATTTCTCAGATCTAATGAGGTCTAGTTATTGTTAGTGTTCCCTTTTTACAGGTGAAGATACTGCGGTACAGAGAGTTATGTCTCTATACATAATAGAAGTACAGATATTTGCCCAGAGTCACACAACTAGTGGGTAGTGTTCAGACTCCGACAGCCTGCCTCCTTTTACCATAGCTGCTGCCATTGTCTTTTTGTCCCAATTAGTCAGAAAGGCAGGACTCCTGAATAAAATTTACCATGCTCACTTTGCATTAAGAGTGCCACAGTGCCATAGCTGGTTTGGTTCAGTGGTTAGAGCATCAGCCCAAGGACTGGAGGGTCCTGGGTTCGATTTTGGCCAATAGCAGGTACCTCGGTTGCAGGCTCATTCCCCAGCCCTGGTTGGGGTACATGTGTCTCTCTCACATCAATGATGTTTCTCTCTCTCGCTCCCTCCCTTCTACTCTTCCTGAAAAGCAGTGGAGAAAATAGAGTGCTACAAGACCACGTGCACAGTGAACGCGCGAACAAGTCACAGCCCTGCCTTTATAAGTGTACAGGCTACATGTTATATGGCAGGTGTTTTTCCAAATATGTAGCAAGAAGCAGTCATCACAAATAGGAATTTAATATATTTTCTATACTGTGGATTTTCCCCCTCCGTGCCCTACCCAGCCCCCATGATTTATTCTAGCCTTAGCATAGCAGTGGACAAAGATAAGACGGGCCAAAGGGGGTGCAAGGCTCAAGACAGTCATGAGGATTACCAGAAAGTTGAAGTTGGAGATGTCCCACTTTGACACCCCTCCTCTGATGTTTTTCTTCTGTTCGTTCTAGATGTGGCCTTCTGATGTTCAAGTAACCAGTACTTCATCGGCCTCTGGGCTTTTTTTCCCCATTAGTCACTCAGTCTGTGTAACATTGGGTAAAGAGAAAGGAAGCACGAATACCTGTCTTCTTTCTTCTTAGGGTTCTTGGTTCAGTCTCCTAGTAGTGACTCTAGGGTGATCCTTAACCAAGCGTCTCAATCATCCTAGCCAGCCTCTTCCCACCTGTCCCCTGTGAGTCCCATGTCACCCTTGCCTCCTCTTGCAACAACTACCACAGAAGCCGCCTTGCCCAGGCTTGCCCTGGCCACCCCTTAGTGGTGCCTATTACCTTGCTTACTACAGATAGAAGGTCCAGCTGAGAGGAAACAATACTCATAAGCCACTGGCCCTTGCGGATGGCTAGTGGACTCTTCTTAGGCTTATATGCCATGAACGGTGAGGGCAGTTAGTATTTAAACCAGCCACTGGAGTCGCTGGCATGAATTTCAAAGAGAGGGGCTATCCAGAGAAAGGGAGACCAGAGACCATTCTCGGTGGCCTCTCTCACTGTGCCCTCTGCACATTCCCCTGCAGACCTGCTTCTCTGTGGCCTGACTGTCATCCAGACAGTGACCTTCAGCATACCAGCCTGACTCTTAGGCCCTGCAGTGTTTGCACATTATGTCACGTCTGTGCTCCAGGAGAAATCTTACGGAAACAAACGGAGGAAGTTTGCCCGTCCAAGTGGTGGATAATAAATCCTGTCCTGTCGAGATAGAAACTGATTTTCTGTATCCCTTAGTTTATACACATAATTTTTTGTTGTTGTTGTTGTTGTAAGGTCTGAAAAATTCAAGGAACAAAATATTCAAGTATTTCAAACACTGTTGCCCTTTGGCAAAGATGGCATGTCCCTTCCTACAGGCTGAGACTCTGGGCCTGGGCCTTTCTCACCAGGCTGAGTCATGAAACCTCACTTTCCCATCCAGTGTTCAGGCCGCGTTCAGTTAGCTCACGTTAGAAACTTTACAGTGTTCCTCCGTTCAACTTAAGGAACTAGAGTGTTTTAAATGTTCTTCTTAAAGAAAATATATGGGGTTTTTCTTTTAATTTTAATTCTGGGATGTTTGCTACTACATATTTTCTTTAGAATAGATGTTCTTCTGTTTCATGAGAAATGGACTTTTCACTGAGACAGCTAAATTGGATTTTCTGATCAAAGCTAAAAGCAAATATATTTTAGGTTAGTATCACAGGTCAAGATAATTAACTTTAAAAAATATTCGAGGGTCTTTTCCTTAGTTGGGCCAAATTGATGTTTTAATTCCTTTCAGTTACCTAACCAGAAAAACAGCGCAGAGACAAAGGGCATTCCTGGTGGGTTACGTTACTCTGTTGCGTACATTCCTATGCTAGGAGGGGCTACTCCTCTCCCCTTTCACAATCTTTCCTTCCCTTAATCAATATGGAAATAACTTTTGAAAACATGTACAGTTATATGAAAGGAACTGAACTATTCAGTGAGCTGACACGTAAGCTTCATTAAGGAATCACAAATTTCTTCTCAGGTTATGTGTAACTCAATCCCAGAATAATTTTTTGAATGAGACAAAACTAGATTTCCATGTTACCTGTCCTCTCATTTATGTGTGTAGCTTAGGAAAATCCATGTATGAAAGCCAACTGCACCTTTAATGATTCATGGAAGTTTAGCCTAAAATTCGGCAATGAAGGAAAAGATTATTTTGAGTGTATGTAGTCAGTATTAGGATTAAGGACAAGAGGTGATTAGCTATGGTACTAGAATACCATTCCTGCTTTAGAATTAAATGACTTGAGGTTTTACTTTTTTTTCTAAAGAAAAATTTACATATGTATAAATTTTACATATATTTAAATTATCTGCCACTCTAAAAAATTGTATTGTGTTTTTTAAAAATTGTACTCTTTGAGCCCTGGCCGGTTTGGCTCAGTGGTTAGAGTGTCAGCCCGCAGACTGTAGAGTCCCGGGTTCGATTCTGGCCAAGAGCACGTACCTCAGTTGCAGGCTCCATCCGGACCCCAGTCGGGACTGGTGGAGGAGGCAACCAATTGATGTGTCTCTCTCGCATCGATGTTTCTCTCTCTCTCCCTCCCTTCCACTCTTTTTGAAAAGCAATGGAAAAAATATCCTCAGGTGAGGATTTAAAAAAAAGCATACACTTTGAGTTGTGTTTTTCACTTTGGTGAACTCACTGTCACACAGATAATATTATCTGTTTGCAGACTAAATGGATGGTTATAATAACCAAATTCTTGGCTTATGGAGAAACACATTGTGTGAATAATAAACATTCCTCTCAGTTCTGCAGAAATTTTGGAATGGGAGAATTACATTTTTAAGTCTGGTTTTCACATTGCTGAAAGCCACATTTGGCACTATTAGGAAAAGGTGGAAAACAATCTGGAAAAATATAGAGAACACCAGAGAGCTCCCCTTGTAAGAAGACTTCCCCTGGGTTTCTGAGCATGTCTAGTCCTGCTTAATCTTCTGGCAAACTCTCCTGGTTTGTGCTCTCAGAGGACCTAGCCTCACTCTGCCTGAGCAGATCTGTCTGGATGGAGCTCTGCTGGAGTGGGGGACACTCGTGTCTCAGGTCCACAGTCTGTCCTCAATCCCAAGAACTTTGCTGCTTCACCATCCTCCTTGGTTTGCACCTCCCTAACTTCCCTGCACTCAGCAACGTCTTGCCATCCTCATGAGCAGTCAGAAGATGTGCTAGGAGGGGCTATTCCTGGAATGGCTCTTTTTCGGTCAGTTCCCACCTCTGCCTCCTCGCAGGGAAGTCCTGGTTTGTGGAGATACGGCATGATAACACCCTCTCCCCCAGCCAAGCACCAGAATCAGATAGGAGGTTAAGGACAGCTTCAACCCCTGTACTATGACCAAAAGCACCCAGGAAATTCAAAGACCCCGAATCTACTTGCTTTAATCAGCCAGGGTTGCGTTTAACTATAGATAACAGAAGTCTAGATTACAGTGGCCTAAACAGAAACCTCCTCTTCTCATGCACCAGGAAGTCTAGAGGTAGATAGTCTAGACTCTAGAGGTAAATAACATCTGAATGGGGCCTTCGGGGATGTGGGTTCTTTATAGATTTTCCCCTCTTGTCCTTTGCACATAGACCTTTATTTCCACATCGTCTCATGATCACACAGTGACTTCTGCCCCTCTAGGCCTCATGTCTGACATTTGGAAAGATGAAGGGAAAGGGGAGGCAGAAGGCTTATTCCTGATGCAGCTTTGGCTTACTTAGAAGGAAGACCTCCCCGAGCAACTTCTGCCAGTAGATTATTAGCCAGAACTATGGCACATCTCTAGCTGTAAGAGATATGAAATCGTATGTTTTGACTTTCCCATGTCTCTAGTAGAGAAAATAAGGGTTTTTTTCATTGGCTTTTGGGTAGGTACATAGTATCTACTACATTCCCACTCCAGGATGGCCCTGGGACTCATCTTCCATGGACTTAATTATAGCACACCCCACCCATCAAACACCTAGCCAGTGAGCTCCATCCATACTAGTTAACCAGTAACTGAGACAGTTAACTCCATCTTCTCCCCACCATAACTAAAATCCGCTGCAGCCACATCCCTCCAGAATGTGTCTGGGCTTCATAAGCCTAGGCAAGACAACCTGGGACTGGGCTGTGCAGTGCATCCACGGCAGGCCCTCCTCGGAGCGCATCTGGATGCGCCCAGCCACAGTAGAGCCCATCCCAGTTCCCATGGTGATTGTTACTACACCTTTTATTTTGAAAAAGAATTTTAAATAAAATTTCTGCTTTTTCACATCCATGAGTGTGCTTACTAATAGCTATCTCCCCAGCCGCCCCCCATTATGGAGGTAAGGGCTGTCATGAGCACTGATACAGGGCATGGGTGGTGCCAGGAAAGGAGAGATTAGTTCTACCTAGGAAAGTAAGGAAAGGGAAGATAAATGAAACTGGACTTAAAGATGAGTTGGGATTTTCTTAGACTGACAAAATGACATCAAGATGGGCAATTGAGTTAAGCAGAAGGCAGCTGTCTTTTCTAGATTATGTGTGCTTGGGGAATTCAGTGATGGCATTGGACCTGTGAGAGGAATATCCTATGGACCTCCAACTTCAGCCCTCACTTAGCTGTTTCAAACCGTGAGCCACAAACCATGAGTTGAAGTCCTATAATAATATTCGAACATTACACAGATTGCAGATGATAGTAATGAATAAAATAGAATATTAGACTCCTCAGTGAGTTTTTATAGCACCTGTATTTGGATTTTTAATGAACAAAAGTAAGTAAGATTGTTGTAAATCATTCTCTTTCTCTGTGTTTTTGTTTCCATTACTCCTGCTTCTAGATATTTCCTTCTCTGTGGTGCTTGAAACTCTGAATTCTGCTTGTTTCCAGGAATGCTGTTGACAGTCTTTGCCAAGAGAAATGTGTTTTCCCCTTAGGAAATTACACTCCTGTTTGGTATTATTATTTCTGATCACTGTGTCGTATCCTGAGCATTTCTGAGGAATGAAAAAGATGAGTTCTTTGAGGCAATCACTGGAAAGGCCAGCTGGTATTCTACTGCCTTTTATTTTTTAAAAGTAGACTTAGGTGAGAAATTATCAGGGGGAAAAAAGAATAGGAATAAAGGTAGGGTGAGATACATTCCTTGATGAAAAATTTACTTTTAAAAAATGAGATTCCTTACAAGTTATTTGAATTTTTAAACTTCTAATTCAACAGTGACGCTACAGAAAAGTGCTTAAAGCGTAAATGTTTACCTCCATGAATGAGCATAAAGCAAGCCTCCCACGCAACTTCCAGCACAAGAATCACCATTGCCTGGGTCTCAGAGCCTCCCTCATGCCCCTGCGTATCTAAAAATCCACTTCTGAGCTCCATCGGGTTGTGGGCAAAATCCAGTGCATGTGGCCTTGTGACCGAGGTCCCCATTTTCTTGCTGGCTATCAATCAGGGGTCCCTCTCAGCTTCTATAGGTCACTCTCAGGTCCTTTCTACATGAGCTTCTTCTTCAGACCAGCAGTGGAGCATTTAACCATTTAATGCTTTGAATCTCTGACTCCCCTTCTGCCACCATCCAGAGAATACTCGTATTTGGGGGGCTCGTGTGGCAAGGTTCGGCCCACCAGTATCATTTTCCTTAAAGTCATCTTCACTATAAAGCATAACTTTGGGAATCATACATCATCTTACTCACAGGTTCCCCCACACTGAAAAGGGAGGGATGACAAAAGGGCAAGGACTCTTTGTGTCAACTGAGAATTCTGCCTTCCACAGATCACCTGGCTTCTGCTCTTCTGAAATGCTACCTTTGTCAAAGATCTGTGAACATTTGTGCTTCTAATGATTTACCTGTAAATCATTACATCATATAAACATATCGATCGGGTACAATTACACGTCACCTGCTGTGGTGTCTGACGTTAGGCCATCGCCCTTCTAAACATTGCTGTTGAGAGAGCCAAGTGAGAGTGAGCGGCGGTTCTTTTGTGGTACATACCGTTGTGTCCAGAGACAACAACCTTGCCTGACTCACGCACCCGTCTTGGCCTCATAATCTCATGTCAGGGAGCACTTGCCAAGAGAAAAGGGGGCAACGGGAATGTACTGCAGTCAACCTGACAGTTGTGTTTGTCCTATCTATTCTAAATGTTTGCCTTTCTTTTTTTGAATGTAGCTAATGCTGCCTACCTTGGGGGCCAGGAAATGATGGAGGTGGTGAAGAGAGACAACGAAACCATAAAGGAGCATTTATCTAAGGTAATCACTTTAGCACTTCGGGGAAGTAAGTAGATGGGCAGAAATATTTACTGAAGATGAGAGGCTGGAATTGGTTAGTCTGTAAGACCTCAAGGGTTTGTGGATTCAGATAGAGTTCTGCTTCTGGTTAAAATTAATGCTCTCTTTGAATGTTGCATAGAGAGTAAGTAAAGCTGATGGCATAATTAAATATATCTTACCACCTATTTTTGTTGGGTTTATTTTTAGAATCCATACTACTCTCTAGGGCCTTGTACTGAGACGATTTCTCAGTAATATTTATAAAATAAATGAATTCTATTAAAATGTCAGTAAAACATTGGAAAAGAACTACCGTTACTACAACTCAGTGAGCCTATCTTTCATATTGTCCAGTGCATTAGAGTAGCAGGGCCCAGCTGACACCAAGACCAGTTTTCTATACAAGCAAGCACAGAAAGGCAAAGATTGAAACATTTAGCATTTGTGAGTTTCTGCTGCAAATGCTACTCAGACAAAGACATTTGGAAGCACCAGTCTCTGAAGCTGTGAGGTCTAAGCACCCTAGACTTTAGGTGGCTCTGGTATTCCCGTGACATCATTTGTCTGTCTGTCCATTCTGAATAGGGTAGAGCTACATCATCTGTCCACGCACGGTTATCATGACTAGTCTGAATTGAGATACACCGTGAGTGTGCAGTCCACATTGGATTTAAGAAACTTAGTACCAAAAAGTAAAATATTTCATTAATATTTTTATATTGATTACTTGTTGAATATTTTAAGATCTGTTGGGTTAAGTAAAGTATATTATTAAAAGTAATTTCATCCATTTCTTTATACTTTTTTTATGTAGCTACTAGAAATGTTTAAATTTCATGTGTGCATCTATCTTCTTGTCAGACTCACTAACTTAGAGCTTTACGTTAGTGCTGAACAGTGACATCTGCTGAGGGGCTGGCTCTTACAGGGCCCAGGAGCCTATGGTCTGCATGTGAAATCTATTGGGTTCACAGTCTCTTCATAGACTTGGAGACATTTGACTTAAACTGGCCTACAGTGTTAATTCACCTTTCTATTACTGCCCAGTACAGTTATCTTAAAGCAAGAGGTGTATATGTTCTTTAAAAAAATATTTTCACAACATGATCTGTAGTAGCATCACCCAGAGAGGACTTTTGGAAATGCCAGTTTGTGTTTGTCTATGGCCGTGGTGGTCATCATATTTCTCAAATAGCAATTGACTAAAGATTGAACGTTTGGATCTAGAAGGAAACTCTCACAAGCCGAATGGGGGAGGTGCCGGCCTCAAAGGACCCTGTCTCCAGGGCTTTCAACTTTTTTTCAGTCATTGAAGGATGTGAAAATACAAGAAAAAGGATTTTGTTTTTCTGTTAAATTATAAATGAATTTGTTTCAAAAATGCATTTAAGTTCTCAAGGCTGGAAGTTCATAAAAACAACTCAACTCCCAGTTAATAATAAGACTGGCAGATGATCACTTCCAAATCTCACACTTGCTGACTGACTCGACCCCTCCTGTGTCCAAGCCCATCATCCTGCCACCTGTGGGAGCCAGCTGCTGTAAAAGACTCATCATTCCTGGATTCTGTTTGTGCTGTGCTCACAACGAGGTCAAAGGAAGGTGCTAGCTTATTCCTGCCCCAAGTTAGATCCATATGCAGGCGTAATCATTCCCAGATAGAGGTCTGCTCGTGGTAACCACGTGTCAGGACTGTAAGTTTACTGAAACTTTTATGGGAGAAACATGGGGATAGAATGCTCAATGGCAGGCGTTTCAAGGTTAATATTAACACTCAGAGAAATAAACTTTCCCAGCGGCAGAGAATGGCTTTGTTTTGGTTTTAAGGCAGCGTTAAAAGTACTTGTGGAGTTTGGGAAAGCAGGGCATCTCTTAGCTGAATGGGGCAAAGCTACCTGGCAGTTCACTGATTATCCTCTTACCAGCAAAGTTTGCGCTTCCACTAGAATAACGCAGTTCCAACTCCTAAGTGAAACGAGGTACGGAGACGGGAACTTTTTGTTTTGTGATGAAAAAAAGGAGAAACATGCTGTAATTTAATATTGGGGAAAGTTGAGTCAACACAGGTCTCCATCTGCTTGAGAAAGCAAGGAACCACGGAAGGGCACATCGTTCTGGGAAGATAGTGGGCATTGCCCCAACCACCTTACAATGAATCAAACTCGAGAACCATGTCCCAGGACTGGACAGACCCCTACTCCAGGTGTCCAGTCAGAATACTGCGTCTCATTGCAGCCCAAACATGCGTGTTCAGAAACGTCAAACCTACCCGGAACTGCCCAGTGGGAAGACTTCTTGAGCCATACACTTTGGTGCAAAAACCATTCAATCTATCTCAGTTATTCGGTGTTCAAAATAATTCTGAAAAATGTATCTTTTTGCCATTCAGTCAGGAAGCCACAGGAAAGTTAGTCTAAAAATAGTCTCTCTACTGCATCATGGGGATGGCTTTTGAATTCCCGCCAGTCCCCCTACAAAACTGTCAGACCATCATCAGAAGGCTTTGGCTCTAGATTCAGATTTCTACCTCTGGATTTTCACTATCCATACAAAGAGAGCTTTTTCTCTTCTTGAGAAAAATTGGCCTTTTTCACTTGGAAAATCTACTGGGCTGATTGTCTTCCTCCCTCCCTCCCTCCCTCCCTCCCTTCCTTCCTTCCTTTCTGGATCTAGAGACTTGACACACAGGATCAAACTATTTGCAGCGCTTCAACACTGCATAAAGTTCCTTCCCTTTCCTAGAGCGTTTCAGACTCCTAGTTGTTTCTAGAAGAGTATTCGTATGGCCTGTGGCGTCGTGCTTGTGCTTCACCTGTTCGAGTACCTGTGGGAGGTCCGAGTGGACACACTTCTGGCAGAGAGCTGGAGTGTGGGCGTGCCGCTTGGAAGAGTGGTCTGGGCCAGGTTTCATTTGGGAGTGGTGAGGATACGTCTGAGGCCCTGAGCATGGGTCAGTATGTAGTACAAGGGAGAAGAATCTGAAGGCTGATCTGGGGGAACAGCCTGAAGGTCAGGGGGACAGAGAGGAGCTCAGGAGTAAGACGGAAGTGGAGGGGGTGGGACGGGAGTGAGAACCAGGACGGAATACGCCAGAGTATGAGAGTCACCTGTGCGTTCTCGCCACCTCAGCCCCGGTTCTCCGGGAGCCTCTGGGGTATGCTCTGCTTTATGAGGCACCTGTGTGTCCCAGGCAAGTGGGAGGTCAGCATTCCCGCGCTCTGTCGTTGCTCTAAACCATGAGGGGATGTGAGTCTCATTCATAGGGAAGTGAATTCGTGTTTGATTTAGAAACTTGAAGTTTTCATTTAAAACTCACTTAGGAGGGAAATTCTAAACTGCCGTGACCGTCTTTGGCCTAGGCTTATGGAAACAGCTGGTGTGCGCTCCTGCCAGACGGAGCCTGCGCAGCTCTGTCCACAGGGCTCTGGAACCGTTCCCAGGCAGACACAGGAGACAGCTCTCTGAGGAAGGTGGGCAGCCCTGGCGGGGTCGCCTGCACAGAGGCCTGCCCCTGCCCGCCAGGGCCAGGCCAGGCGACTGTGATTTCGGAAAGGGCAGTGACCCCAGGAACAGAAATGCCTCCCTGTGGCTCTCTCCCTACCCTCCTCAGCCCACCTGAGCCCAGAGATGTGTGTTGTCCTGGGAACAAACCTCTGCAGTGTTTGTAGATCCAGGCATGCACATCCTTCAGACATGTGCAGGTCCTGCTCCGCAGAGCGTAAGGAGCCCTCCCCAGCCCAGCCAGCCGGGACTGCACTGCCGCCACACCTCGCCCTGACGCCGATTCCGAATGTCATAATCACCCTGGAAATGACATGGAGCGTGACTGAGGGGGGCAGATGTATACTAGGGAACAGAGTCTTCAGAGCCACAGACTGAGCTTCTGGCTCCATCTCTGCCACTTTCTATTTAGATGAGCTTGGTTAAGTTACTGGACCTCACTGTGCCTCCTTTATTCATCAGTACAGTGGTTTAATGTATCTGTTCTCATACAGCTGTTCCAAAAACATCATGCTATAATTCATGTAAATGTGGTGCGAAAGTGTGTGGCACGTGCTAAGCATTCAGTAAAAAAGGATTATTATTATTAATTATAGCCTAGATGTGCCTCTGAGTACTTTAAAAAGATTATTAGGCTAACTTTTCCTCCCCCTACACATCCCTGCCCAGATGTTTTCATTCTGTAATGAAGGATTTTGACGAAAGTGAATATGTAGCAGATCCAGGAGTGCCCAATGCCGTTGTGCCTGAGGGAGCCACTGTGCAGGACAGTGGTGAGGGAAGGCACAGTGGCACTTAGTCTTTCCCAGGACTTGGGCCCAGGACTAGAGCAGAGAGTTCAGACGAGCTGCACTTGGCCGTTCTCTGACCTAGTTAAGCAAGGCCCTTCCTCCAGCATCTCCCGCTCTCCTGAGACGTGTACCGCGGGGGACCGGAACAGGGACAGGAGGGTAAATTGGCCCCCGATGCCTCACCAGAGGGACATGGAGCCCTTGGGCCAGCGTCTCACTCCGGTCCCAAGGAGGCAGAGATGAAGCTAGTCGCTGGATAGCTCAGTGACTTCCATCTGGGAGTGAGTGGTTCTGTCCTATACTCTTGAGTCACGCAGAAGGAGCGAGCCCACTGTGCAGGCTTTTGATGTGTGTATTCCAACCACGGAAATGAGGTCCAGTCAGTCACCGCTTGGGCCTGCTCCTCCTGTGGGGTGTCGACTCCCACTGCCCCTGCAGGCCTGCAGAGGGGAGCAGGGCTCCATGTCCTGAAGGGCTGTGTTTCCACCTCCACCCTCAGCCACTGTTTTAATCTTAGGTAATTGAGCCAGTTTGGGAAGAAAGGAAACAAGGTAAATTGGAAAATGAATTTCCTAAACTGTCTCCCTTTCTTTGTCAATTCCTCAAGTTCCTATAAATGGCTGTTCAGAAAGACTGCAGTGAAACCTTAAAGCTGTGACTGCCATTTCCAGAGGAGGATTTTTAAACAACTGGGAGGAGCTATGTTACAGAGTAGGTTTCCTCTAAGGTTGCAGATTTGAGGCTTAGGTGTCTGGCTTTGGGGGTGGGAGAGAGGCAGAGGCCATTGCTGTCAGCCAGCCTGTTCTGGGTTCTCCCACAGGTGAGTGCACTGGGCACCTCACAGTTTGGACCCTGGGCCAGGGAGAGCTGGAAGGGCTGAAACTGAGGAAATGGAGGCAGGGCAGGGAAGTCTAGCCGGGAGGCAGGAGGTCTAGATGTATGAGTACTAATTTGACCCCTTGGTAAGCAGCTGGCTGCTTTATAGCTCACCTTTTGCTTCTTGGATTAAAAAGAAAAACTGGTCAGGTGGGAGTTCTTTCCGAGAAAGAAAGAAGTGGGAAAGGCAGGCATAGCATACGTAATTTTCCCTGACTTCCCAAAGTAAGGCAGAGAAAATGTACCTCCCCCTGAGCATCTACACCAGCACTCTTTGTTTACTTTCTTGGCTCTGGCTGGCTGTCTGCTGTCACACAGGGTGACAGTTCAGGGCACTCCTAAAAGTATCAACACAAAACCTTAGCTGGGAAGCCTGTTAATGTAGCTAGGGAGCTGTGACTCTGAAATGTTAGCAAAGGAGCCTCACACAGCCCAGGAAACCAGAGGCCTCATCCCTGCTGCTGCAGGAGCCCAGGGGCTCATCCTATGAGCCCTGCGAGGAAGGGAAGTCATGGTCTCAGGATGCTGATGCCTGCTTTCGTTTTGTGAGACATGCAGCGAAGATACTCAAATGGCATGCAGCCTAGGCTCCGGGCCTCACTTGTGAGTAAAGGTCAGTGAGGAGCCACTGAGCGGCTGAGTGTGCACGGTGGCTTGAAGACAAGGTTGTGCTTCAGTGTTTATTGACTGGTGGCTTCTCTTCCATCCAATGTCTTTCTCCACTGTTATTTCAGGGGAATTCAGTGTGTGTGTGTTTGTTTTTGTGACAGAGAGAGAGAGAGAATGAATAGTGTACATAATAAAATACTTTGCTTTCAGCTTATGTTTAATACGACTTTATTTTCTGAGCCTAACTTATCAAAGGAAAGTATATTTTCTCAAAAGCTAGTTTAAGGTCCTGTGGCTGTTTTTCCTCTGACCTGGGCAGATTTGTCCCCACCATCACACAGTTTGAGTCTAGAGGTCCCCTTGTCTGCATCACCACTGCATTATAATAGCAGCTGCTCTGGAAGGCTGCTGACTACATGTCAGGTATGTGATATGCTCTTTTCTATGCTCTCCACCAGCCCACAAGGCAGCTACTTCTGTCCCCACTTTACAGAGGAGGAAACAGGCACAGAGAGGCTAAGTGGCTGGCTGAAGGGAGCAGTGCTCAACGAGAACCACATTCCCGTTTAGGGCTGTGGCTCAGGCCCAGGCTCTTAACTGCACCTGCCACACATGCTCTCCCCCTGCAACTTCATGGTGAGCTTGAGCAGCTTCACAGATTATTTTACTAATGGAGCACACAGGCTTTATGAGAGGCCCTTCCGCTCCAAGCATGGTGCCACGTAACACCACTTAACGCTCTGCTCAGGTCTGCACTGTGTCATGAGACAGATTGCCCCAGGGCTATAGAAGAAATAACGTTCAGCTTGCCTGAGTACCAGAAAGCACTCGTTTATGCCAAACCTGGCCACATGGTGAATTATTTCCTCAGGAGCTTCTAAAATTCAGTTTATCCATAAGGTAACAAAAGACAAAGTAAATAAATAAATAAAATTCTAAGACGACAAAAAACTTTCTTTTATTAGACCTGAACCTCCTATGATACCAATAGTCCTACTGGACTGTTGAATAGAGAGAAGTAATCCGGTATGAGATTATTTCTGAGACATAATTGACATGAAACATTATGTTAGTTTAAGGTGTACGACAATGATTTGATATGTGTGTATACTGTGAAGTGATCAACACAATACGTCTAGTTAACGTCTGTCACCTCACCCAGTTACACATTTTTTTCTTGTGATGAGAACTTTGAAGGTCTACTTTCTTAACGACTTTCAGATATACAATATATACTGTTAACTATACAATATATACTGTTAACTATGCCCCCCAGGACTTACTCATCGTATAAATGGGAGTTTGTACCTTTTGACCCCCTTCACCCAACTCCCTACTCCCACCCCTGCCTCTGGCAACTGCAGGTCAGTTCTCTGTTGTCTCTGGATTTATAGCCCAGCTTTACATTCACTGATTGTTTCAAGGTAAGCAAGTTCGTCTCTCTAAGCCTCAGTTTTCTTTTATGTAAAATACCTTCCCCAAATACTATTACAAGGACTCAATGAACACAGGGCGTACAAAGCACAGAACCTGGCCCATTACTCAGTTTTCATCAGTTCATTACTATTTGTTGTGATGCTTTTTACATATCGGCATCCTAATAGCATACACTCTTACCCACTGTGCCTCCGTGTCCAGTTCCTTCTTTCTACTTCACCTGTCCTCCCTCCCCCCACTGCCTCCATACAGCCCATACTTTCTTAGTTTCCTGTTTAGGATTACAGATGCCGAGTCCTCTGTGCACATCTGTGGCCTGTGACTAATAATCTATAAGGAACAGGAAGTATCTTGAGCCAGGGTATGTAGAGGCATTAGAAATACCCATGTGTTTTACTTGTATGCCAAGATTTTCATAGAGAGCCCTTCAGTAACTGTAGCCTGAAGAAGAACTTGAAAAACAAAAAGGCATTACCCCACCAGAACTTGGAGATTTAGCCAATGCAGCCCCCTCTCCATGGTGACTGGTCAGGGAGGACCAAGAGGGAAAATCACGTGAGAATCTAGACTCCTTGCCGTTGCTCTGTGCTGAGGTCCCCTGTGCCTGCCGAGGGCAGTGCCACCCCGTAACTACTTGGACATGACTTGTCTCTTGATCCCGGAAGGTATCCCACCCAGTAATCCATGTATGACTCGTGTTCCACTGGCTGGCACCTTCACACATAGGGGAGGGGTGGTATCTCCTCAGTGCTGAGGCTTATCAAGCTGGACTTCTCACTGGAGACATTTCAGTCAGGGAAAGACAAGTACCATATGATCTCACTTATACGTGGAATCTAGTGAACAAAATAAACTGATGAACAGAATAGAAACAGACTCACAGATCCAGAGAACAGACTGACAGCTGTCAGAGGGAAGTGGGTAGGGGGGCTGGGTGGAAAAGGTGAAGGGATTAGGGGGGGGAAATACCTCGTAGACACAGACAGCAGTGTGGTGATCACCGGAGGGAAAGGGGCTGGGGAGGTAGGAAGGGGGGTGGGGGAGGCAGGAGAGGGTAAAGGGGGAATTAATGGTGACGGAAGGAGACTAGACTCGGGGTGGTGAACACATAATACAGTATACAGATGACATATTATAGAATTGTACAGCTGAAAACTATAAGATTTTATTAACCAGTGTCACCCCAATAAATTCAATAAAAATAAATTTTTTTAAAAAGTAAATGTGAATGTGAACTCCTCCATAGAAGTAGTCTGAGATATTAGGCAGGAAGCAGCAGCAGGTCCGTGCAGTGATGTTCTCCTTGTCCAGGGGCTCAGTGGGGGAGGTCTTTTCTGTCTTGCTTCCCTTCTAGTCCACTGTCTTGTATTAGGGTTTCTCACAAGACGTCACCACTCTCACTTGTCCTGGTGTGAGGGCTCCCAGGGTGCCTTTCTCAGTGTCCTGGAGCACGGGGCAGGTCTGATGGACTCGTGCCTGTGTCTGAATTTCCAGGTTTCTCAACACTTTCATACTCTGAGGAAGCTCTGCACAGTTGGGCTCAGTTTCTGTTCCTATGCTCTCTCCTGGGTATAATTTAAAGGGCTCCTGTTGGTAAGAGGGGAGTGGTTTAGGAAGCACTGAAGCCGTTGGGCCCATTGATAGGTAACTAAGCCTGCAGACAGCTTGTACTGCCAACAGCATGTCAAGGGGAAGCCGTAGCAGGATGGTTGCTGAGAAAGTCTGGGAAACTTATTTTTCTACAAGTGGTCATAACAGTCACCCACTGGTGGTAAAGTCCAGCATGTTAGAGCTGTTGAGAGACTGGCTCTGGGAGGAAAGAACCAGGCAGCTGCCGGGGCTCCCGCTCTCCAGGAAGCACAAAGAACTTTCCACTCTGCCCAGGGCCACGGCAAACGAATTCTGGCTCTAGGGGCTTTGAAGAGAGTGCCCAGAGGTGGTGGTAGTGAGCAAAAACAGGAAACTAGGAAGAATGTATTGAGAAATCTATGAGCCACAGATCCTTTGCATCATTCAAAACTAAACCCCAGGTGACAGCCAGAAAATCTCTGTGAAGTGATTCAGGATAAGTCTGCACCTCACTGTTTAGTTGTTATTAATCACTCTCTGGAGGACTCCATGGAACATTTTCCTCTTTAGAGTGCTTTTAACTAACCATCTCTTTAAATACTGGTTAAGTCATAGTGTCATTATAATGAAGGCCAGTGTTTTATAAGAGCAGTTTCACCTGTTCATATTCAGGTAATGGCTCTAATCATTGGCGTGACAAAATAACCTGCATTTGCCAGTGTAGCCAAAGCAAGTTTCCTCCCAGCAGACCTGATCGGCACTTCATTGTGTGAGGTCATTTGTTAGCTCCTGTGGACTGCAGAGTCTCACACGACCTCCTTCACATGGCACAGAAGTTCATGACCCCATCTCTCGGCCTTGCTCATCTCATGTCCACCATCCTGCATTCCAGCCGTGTGTAATTACTTCCAATTCCCAAGCATGCCGTGCTCCAGACTTTTCACCTGCTCTGCTTGGCCTGCTCCCCACAGTGTGCTCCTCCAACTTGAAGACTCAGCTCAGGAAAACTCAGCTCTCTGGGGAAGCTTTTCCTGCCCGCTGGTTCCTCCCAGCTGTCCCTCGTCCGGGCTCTATGGCTCTCTTGTGTGCAGGGTGCCTCCAGACTTCCCCCACCAGAAACTGTGTTGTCTTATCTGTTTTCCAGGTTCCTAGTACAGGGTAGATGCTCATTAACTATTTGCTGAACAGATTAATGAGTAAGGGTTTGAGTGAGGGAGCGAATTTGCTGTGTTGTGGAAGCTACACGTGAGTGTGACTGGCCACTCAAGGGCTGGAACCAGGCATAACTCTTTTTTTCAGTGATAGCAGATGTTGTGGGGTCCTTAAAACTTAGTTCCTATTTTTTTGTAGAAATTACCTTTATGCACCACTCTGAATAGGATTCCACTTTTGTTGCCTTTTTGTTTTAGAAATACAGAAGAGCTGGGACATGGTTTTTAATGATAACAGCCTAGAGCTAGACACAGGTATATATGTACTTATTATAAATGTATGGCATAAATATATACATATTTATGTGTGTGCACTTATATATAATATATGCGTGTGTATGTGTGAACCCTTACACATGTACACATGCATGTGTACATATATGCAGTACACATTTGTATGTGTATATGCATGTGTGTGTGTGTCATGGACAGGTAGAGATCAGTCTTAGTTATGCCTCAAAGGAGGTTCTGTCTCGAACCAGCCTGTTTGCTGTCACCTGAGTATGATTATAACACCTCCCCGCTGAATCAACATACTCTCCTGCCGAATGAGCCTATTTGTAGAAATGTCCTAGACACTCTCGGGGTTCTGATTGCATTTCATCTGCCACATTGAGAAGCCTGAGTCTGGCCGATTCATCTTTGCATGCATTCAACAAACACGTCCCATGTGCCTACCATGTGGCTGTAGGAAAACCATTATGTGTGTGATGAATGGTCACTAGTCACTCAGCAGTGATTTTGCCTCAATAACTCTTTCTGTTCTCATCTGCCATCTCTCCAGTGTCCATCCCAGCCTCAACACACACAGCTTTGCTGGTGAATCCTTTTAGTGAATCGTGGGTGGTCTGTCACACAAAGCTCTCCCTGCATGAGTTTCTTTCCGCCAGATGCCTCTGAGTTCACTCCCACAAGCCATGAAGGCTCACTGCCTTGAAAGAGCCACCCTCTGGGGGAAGCCTTGGGACCAGCCCTCAGGGCCAGCCACGAGAGCTGTTTCACAGCAGGCTGCTTGCTCGTTGCTGGTGTCATATCTGTGTTGGGAGGGGAAAGTGTCTTCTAATAAAATGTTTTCGTCTTGTCTTTTAGCTTACATTTTACTATGGAACTATAGATCCTTGGTGTCCAACACAGTACTATGAAGACATAAAGAAGGATTTCCCAGAAGGCGATATTCGACTGTGTGAGAAAAAAATAGCTCATGCGTTCATCCTTCGTTCGTCCCAGGAAATGGCTGACATGGTCGCTGACTGGATGCGGGATGGCCCGTCCACAGTGGAAACCGGGACAGGAAAAAAGGACTGACAGCAGGGCACAGAGGCAGTGGGCACGCTGGCTCTCAGTAGTAACTAGTAGACTGCGTAGGTAAATGCTTAATTTGAGTGTTTGGTATCGGAAGAGAAAAAAAATGAGACCCTCTTGGCTAAAAACTACCAGCTCCCACCTTCCTGTGCTGCTGGCTGAAGTAAACACAGTTGGCGAAATACTCCATAGGCTTAACCACACATTTTCCGAGACTCAGGAACACAGTGATCCATGTTGACAGGAGAGGCCCAGGGGCACCATGCAGCTTATTTTGGTAGGCAGGATCCTTGCAGACAAAGGAAGTCTAAATTTAGTTGATTTTAATTGAGTTACATCGTAGAAATACCTCCGAGGAAATATAAAAGTGATGGGTGAGCACTCAGTGTGTGGTCAGGTGTGTGAAGTGTGTAAGATCATGAGAGGGACTCACAGTCCAGCAGCAGAAGTGATGAGCAGTGCTTCTTGCCAGTGGACTTGAGTCCTTCAGGACAGAAGACGAAGATCAGCCCAAACTGACTTTGCAGAGGTCTCGGCTGAGACCATCAGAATCAGGCTGGCTATTAGGACAGCCTGCCAACCTGTGTCACAGACCACCAAGTCAGCCTTTTTTCTGGCCACCAGGGACACAGGCCCAAGCAGAGCCATCATCGGAGAGGCCTGTGTTTGTCTCTGAGAAGCTTCCCTGAGTGTGACTTCCTGGTCTACCTGCATTAGAGAATAAAGTTCGCCAGACGTCCCTCTGCTCAACTAACCTAACAAGAGTTGAAGGATCCTGACTGTGCCTCCCACCACCCAACAGCCAGCAAACTCCGTGCCGAGCCTCATCCTGAGGGTTGTGAGCTCCCTGCAGGTTCCTCTTCTCCACAGCCAGGATGGGGAGGCCCCAGACTGCCCCAGATCAGCCATACGCAGTTGCCCCTTCTGTGATTTTTTTCATTGGAACCCCATTGAGGACCAAGCAGTGAGCCAAGTACCGCGCTCGGCATTGAGGGTAGAGGCTTAGCTGTATTGTGAGTCTTTCCTTCTGACAGTCTTCTAGTAAGTAACTTTCAAAAGGGCACCTTTAAATTGTGGAATAGAGAATAACCATAAGTGATTGTCCCCTTTCTGCATTAGCATGTTAGTTGGAAAGAAATGGTTTTACTAATGAACCAAAACAAGTCATTCAATTATGTAAATTTACCTTCTCCTGACACCTTCACATCTAGTAGAGAAGAAGCCGTTCTCTGGCCTAGAGTGGGCTCACAATATTGCTGTCTTCCACAAACTGACTCAATCCTGGGGCTTCAGGAGCCCATAAACCACACTGAGTGCAGTGATGATAGACCATAGATCAGAAACATTCCAGTTTCTCCTGGAGGAGTCCCTCAGATTTAAGGACAATGGGATGTTGGCCTTCTTCTCAAAACCTAAAGCCCCCTGATGACAGGGTCAGCCCTGCTATGCTGCCATCCCTATGGGAAGTGTTGGACAGGTTACTGGCAGACAGGGCTTCTGCCTCAGAGCAAATGACTTCTTGGAAGGGAACTCCAAGCCCCAGGCAAGGAGTGCTCTTGGCTTCAGAGAGGAGCCGGCACACACACAGGCCATTGGCACAGGGCCGCACACAGACGCCTATTGGCATCTGCGTGGGGAGGCCTAGAAATCTGGTGTTAGCAGCTGAGACTCATGGCTCTGACATGCTTGCAGGAGATGCTCAATAGTACTGACCTGTACACATAAGCAAGTCCTGAATGAAGCGTACCTACTGAAATAGAGACCAGCATTCCCAGCTTTTCCTCCAGGGTTACAACATGACTCCACGTTTCAAAAGTCCACGTGTATGAAATTGTATCTCATTTTGTTTTTCAGAGCTTAAAAAATGGTAAAGTAAAATATTACTGGCTCTTATTTCCTGTTTATCGTCTAAGCACCAAATAAATTTTTGAAATAAATGCTTTACCAGCGCTGTGGGCTTGCCTGGCCTGATCTCCGTGTGTTGGGGGAGGAGAGGTGTGCGCTGAGCAGTTCTGAGTTAGACTCAGGTCAAAGTCTCCCTGTGAAATTGAAAAGCCACTTTTCTCAGTATTTCTCTCAGAGACAGAAGAGTCGGATTTCAGGAGATTGAAGTTCACTTTATTTCATTAGGGCTTAAACAAAAGGCTAAATGTTTCCATGCGTATGTATTAGGTGACAAGGCCTTACCATCTGTGTGATTTTTAGGCAACTTTATCTCGTTTCTCCACACCTCACTGTCCTCATTTGTAAGGTAGGATTAATAATGCGCGCCTCATTGCTGGAAGAGTTAAAGAGGGTGATAAAATTAAAGCATTTAGCACAATGCCTATCCAAGGGCATCTTAATAAAGATTGGCTATAATAATAATACTTATTATTAACTATCGTAATACTGAAAATAAAAGACTAAGATGGATAAGCGGTGGATGAAATGTTTTCCAGAAGCATTGCTGCCTGTTTCCCACTCAGCCACATGGGTGGTCCTTGGTAAAGATTTCGCTTTGGGCGGGGTTATCTAGTGCCAATGGAAAGCCTGAATTGGAGTGTGACCAGTGCCCACGGTGGTTCCGTGTGCTCTGGCCTATGGGAGAGGCTCTCCAGAGGCAGCCAGCTCGTGTGGCTCTCGTGGCCTTTTGTCCAAGGTAGCCAGGGCCTTCTTGCGATCTGCTCCTCCCCTGGACAGCCAGTGACCTCCAGAGGCTCAATTCCTCTTCACCCTACATTGCATTAAAATTAAATTTAATTCCAGATTAAAGGACACTAAGGGGACATGACAATATACAGCAACACCTGATTCTGGATTATATGTTTTAATTACAAAAAACATTGTTGGGACGATTTGCACAACCCAAATGGGGTCTGAAGATTAACTGGGAGAAGATGTTAATTTCCTGAGCTCAGTGGCTGTGACGTGGAAAAGCAGGAGATACCCTGATTTGTACTGAAGACACACTGCAGTGTCTGGGGCAGCAGGGCAGCATGTCAGTTCCCTCTCACATGGTCCAGAGGGGGGAAATGTTGCCTGTATTTTACCTGCAACCTTTTTGTAAGTGCAAGACAATTTTAAAATTTATAAAAATATTTAAATAGAAACAGGCTCTCTCCTTTTGTATGTCTCTCATTGCTTCTTTCCCAGAACTTGAGTTTCTTCTAAGCAGTCAATGGAGACCAAGGCTCAAATCCTGTATCTGTCATGTCATGGGTTTGTGATGTTACATAGGCTTAAGCTCCCTGAATCTCTCCTCCAGCCTCCCCAACCCCCCACTGCACCCCCCCGTCTCTTCATCTATGAAAGTACTTGCTTCAGTTTTTGGATTTTGGATTTGGGGAGGGGTGTTTGTGTTTGTTTGTTTGTTTGTTTGTTTGTTTGTTTGTTTGAAACATGGGTAAATGAGGTCATGCATGTGGCTTTGGGCATCCTGTCTGGCTTACGGTCGATGCTCTATAAAGTGGCCCCTAAAGGCAAATGATAGCAAACTTGTTTTTCTTTTACTCTCTCTTGGTGCAGTGGAGGACCCCACGATAGCTCAGTTTCTGCAGTTTCGCCCAGCCTGAAACTCGATTCTTGCAGTCTTAGCATCTCTGGTTCATATTTGGGGGTGGGGGACGCTTGCTCACCTGGCTCAGCTCTCTGGCCCCTGGCCATGCAGGACTCCAACACACACAGCCCAGGATGCTCCGGCATCACCTCAAGGGGCCTACAGTCCATCTAGAAAAGGTGCAGGAAGCCAAGGAACACCAGACATCACCTTTGTTCCTGGTCTTCTCTTTTAGGGGAGAAGAGCATGTACTTGGCTCCTCCTTCCCTTGGGGGGTGGGCTTTCAGGAGCCATCATTGGCTGGAACTACTAGTGAAACAAAGGGCCCAGGAGTGTTGAGGACAGAAAAGCTTTGCGTTTCCAAGGGGACTAAGTTTCCCGCCTGTGCCCCATAGAGATGTAGGTGAGTGATCGATTGCATTGGTCCAGGTGCGGAGTGCCCATGTGGGACATGGATCTCTCCTCTGCCACCAGACTGGAGGCATCCAGAGCAGGACTGGTGAGGTCAGAGGCGGCTCTGGGTTGCCCTGGTTCTGTAAAGAGCCAACTCCTGGAGGGAGGGGGAGGGGCAGAGGGGGATGAGGCCAGGTAGAAGGACAGGTAGTGCAGAAAGACAGGTAGAACTTGGCTGGGTTTGGGGAAGGAAGAGCAGGGCCAGAGAAAGAACCCGCTGCTCACCCTACACTTTCAGGGTGTCCCCAGGCCTCACAGTCCTGCGAGATTACGATTGCACTCCACAGACCACCACAAAGGTGCAAAGGTGACTTGCTCAAGATCTCACATCTACTGAGTGGCAGCTGGGGTTCACGTGCAGGCCTCCACCAGAGCCAGCCTTCTCCCCTTTTTCCTGCGGCCTCGTGCCGCCTCCTGGAGGCAACAGTGGGCAGCCTGGCAGGCCTGGAGTTTGAAAAGGGAGGGTGGGCTGGGGAGGGGAGCGCCAGGTTGGCAGGGAAGTGAAGAGAGGGTGGGGAACGAGTAGTTTTAGAAGGACGAAAGAGAGAATAGACTGGTTTTCAGGGTGGGGGAAGTGCCTCGGGCGGTGCATTTGGGGAAAGAGCCTGCCTGCCGGGCAGAGGACGCGCTGAGAGTACAGTCCCCAGTGAGCTGTGCACAGTGGGTCCGGTAGATTCGAGGACACGGCACCGCGGGATGACCGGAAAGCACAGCCACTACCCCTCGTGGCCCATTCGTGGCCCCTCTGGCTGCAACTGTTACTTCCATTCTCCTGATTAGAAAACCTCTGGAGTTTGGGGATTAGCAACTACCAAATATGTGGTTATTATTTGTTGAGCGCTAACCCTGTGCAGCACCCCAAGTGGGAATTACAGCAACAATACAGAAGACCGTGCTCTGGGACAGCCCTGCGTTTTCATTTTCTGTCGCATTCCTCAGACATTGTGGCCGAGGGGCCTGCGCTGACCTCCCTGCGTTGGGACAGACTTCCTTGCTGGGTAAGTCTATGGGAAAATTCCTCTTCCCCGAGAGGGGAATGTGACCCCGTGACTGAGCGTCCTTTACGGCGAGGGGTGCGGGTGCACCTGCGGGGCCCCCCCTCACGGAGGGCCTAGGATTCCGCCTCTGCACATCCACCCGCTCAGGCCCCGGGAACATCTGGGCCTCCTCCTGCTGGCCACCGCTGACGGCCGCGCACCTGCATGTGATTAGGACTCAGCAGACGCCCACAGCCTCCCGGTCGGTGGCAACACACTGGTGACACGTTGCAGGGGACGGGTTTCTCCCCATCACTGTCCCTCCTGAGCAGAAGAGTGTGTGGCATTCCCGGGGCCCAGGAGCACAAGGCATCCACAGCCAGGGCAGGGGCCCCGCCCTCGGCGGTGCTCATCTTTGCCTCACCTGCTTGGAAGTGAGCAGGCATCCGGCCCCAGGGAAAGGGGGAGCGGAAAAGCCAGCCTTCGCCTCCTTAAGTATCAGGCATTGCTGGGCCTTTCAGACGGGCTCCATCAGTGTTTAGGAAATAGGATACCATTTTAAATGTCACCCGACTTTCCCTTCTCCCTGCAACTTACCCCATCTCTGCTGAAAGTATAATCCTCCGACCACAGAAGGCCGGGTGGGTCAAGTAGAAAATAAAATGAAGAACTGACCAAGGATTCCTATAAACACATGAAAAGCCACACTTTTTGATGGCAGGGTCATAAAGCTTATACAGTCATCGTTCCCACAGAATGAGCTGCTTAAAGGGGAGCATAATTTTTATTCCAAAGAAAGAGACTCCTTGAATTTTAGTAATGGAATTAGGGGACAGAAAGGGAGCAGACTTTGCTGAGCTTTTCCCCAGAGAAAGACGTGGCCACAGGGACTGGCATTAACACTCAGGGACAGTGGAGCACGCTGGACTCTGCGAGGTGCTGGGTCCCACAGACCCAACCCACATCCCACATGAGCCAGTCCTGCCAACAGGGCATTGTGACGTTAAGTCCCTGCCACCTTCCCACAGCTGCTGCTCAGTCACTAATTCTGTCCCTGAAATACTTAAGGGACAGATGAAAGCTTTCTTGTCACCTGTAGGAACAGTCGCTGTGAGCCAGCTGGAGGTGGAAAGCTGTGTGGTGGGTGCTCTGCGGCCTGGCCTGGGGGCGATGCTGAAGGATCCCAGGCCGCCTCATGGGGCAGGGACCTGTGTACTTGTCTAGAAGAGTGCTGAGCAGAAGGGCCCTGCCCAGTCAGCCGCAGGGCTTGCTGGTCCCTGAACTCCGCCATCCAGCCTTGGGCCTTGCCATGGAGGTGGCCACAGCCGGGCCAAGGCTATGGATTCCAGAGGCACGACTGCAGCCTACGGAGGGTGGACGCTCCTGCTTCTGACCCGAGACAGGACCCAGACTGGGTGCTGTGTGTGCAAACGGAGCAGCTCTGCCAGCTGCCGGCAATGGCTCGCTCGTGACAGGTGGCGGCGCTCATTTTCCAAGGAGAAAGTGTTTCCACTGCATGTTGGCCTCTTCGCCCCGGAGCCCAAGCCCACTCGGCCACCTTCCCATGCATAGCGCCACGCGGCGTGGGGCTGCGCACAGGTCCTGTGCTCGTCGCAGTCACGAGGCCCAGGGAGCAGCAGCCCCGTGCTGAGCAGTTTCAGGTAAAGACTGATGGGCCGGGCTCCCAGGCGGCGGCTTTAACGCGGCCTTCCCAACGCCTGCAGGGCTGGCGCTGTTCTCAGCGCCCAGGAGCCTGAGCGGTCTAACCCAGAAAAACAGGTCCAAGGTCGTTCTCCAAAGACCAGTCAGGAGCAGTTGTAGCAATAAAATATTTAATCAACTTATCTGTACAAAATATCCAAATGGTTAATGAAGAGTATACAAGTGTAACAAATATATACTGCTATGGAACTGTCAAGAAAAATAAAGGCTGCTGTTTTACAGTTCATTTACATTCCGGTATGTACAATCTATTTAAACTCGAGAACACATATACACAGTGGACTTGTGCCCGCCCTTGAAGAGTGCCCTGCCAGCTGGCCCGGGCACGGCCAGCATTCACAACGCCAGCTCCTGCCACCCAAAGGGCCAGGCTGGGGAGCAGGGAGACAGCCCCATCTCCAGCTCCTGAGCTTGGAGTCCTGCTCTGGCCAAACCAGCCCTGGGAGATTGCCCACAAGGAGATTTGGGCTTGAGTGAAACGAGGGTTTCAAAACCACACCCCTCCCCCTTCTCACCCCCGAGCCACGCTGAGAACAGTGAGTGTGGTCGCAAAATGAAAGGGACTTCTAACCACCCCCAAATTCATGTGCCCTGGAGTCCAACTGTGATCTCCAGGTTCAGGGGTCGATGTTCAACCCCCAAACCACACTGGCTAGGATTGAGATTTTTTTTTTTTTTAGAAAGAGGAAGGGAGAGGAAAAGAGAGAAGCATCCATATGAAAACAAAACATCGATCTGCTGCCTCCTGCATGCCCCCTACTGAGGATCAAGCCCACAGCCTGGGCGTGTGCCTTGACTGGGGATGGAACCAACAGCCTTTGGATGCACAGGAAGACGCCCAACCAACTGATGCCCGGGCCAGCGTCGTAATCCTTGTAAAAAATGCATTAACTTTTCATTGGGGTAAAATACTTCCAGCCAGAAGACCTAAAGTGATGCAAATATGATTCTTCATCACAGAAAACATAAAAGCTGTTTGCACCACAGTGTAAAATAACATGCCAAAAAAAAAACCCCAAATTCTAAGGATGCTGGTGTTCAGTCTATGATGTGTTTGAGGGGAAAGCCAGAGGAACTCCCCTTCCCAGAGCCTCTGTGCCTGTGCTGGAACACCTGAGTATTTCCCACCCAGAAAACGAGTGTTATCCCGAGCTTGCTTGCTTTCTGAGCTGCATCATCATTTTCTAAACAGAATGCAGAATGGCCGGTTCTGACAGGTCCTGACCCAGCATCTAAGTGGCAAAGAAATAAACTCTGCTCGTGGGCACACCCCTTCCTCAGGCAGCCTGCTCACCTCAAGCCAAACTGCTCCTGCTCTGAGCCACGGGGAAACTCAGACATGTGGATCTTTTTCTGCCTTTGGCAGCCTCAGTCCCTCAGAGACAAACATGCAGACACACCTTGGCACTGCGTTTCAGGCTCACCCCACTGAGAAACCCAGGCTGGGCCGCCACGCGTGTGGGGTCTGAGAGACGCCAGGCTTGACGGCAGGACAGGATGAACAACAGGTGCAAAATGTGTGCAGTTTCCCCGAACCGCCAGCTCAACGGCCTGGATGCTGCCCTCCCCGGCTGTGGCCCTGGGAGCGCTGTCAAGGGAAGTGTGTGTAGCCCGCGCACCTTGGATCAGCGTGTTCACCTCTAATTTGGCAGAACCCCTCTGGGTAAGCCTCACGAGGAGTCTGGTCTTCGTCAGCCACGAGCACACCTCAGCCCTGGAAGGTTCAGCAGTGGCCCTAGGTTCTGGCCTTCAGGTGTCTGAGTGGGGTCCAGGCCCGTAAGAGGCCCCTCACCCGTTTCTAGATGGGGCAGCTAATCGGGTGAGGTGGTTGCCGCCGTGGGTCAGGTGAGCAGCACAGAGATGATTCTGCGAAGAAGGCAGCCCCGGCCCACCTACGGCCTGACCGAATCTCCGGCCACTGCCTCGCCACACCCCCGCCTGCCGGCTCAGGTGGATGGACAGAAACGCGCAAGCAGACGCCGGCCGCCTCCCGAACGCCTGCCCCGCCAGGCCCAAGGGCGCTGGGGTTCACTCAGAAGCTTTTCCTTGCTTTTCTAAACAACTTATTTCACATCCCGTTAGGGAAAAAAGGGATACAAAGTTTCTGCAGAACGAAGTGTGTCCGGCAAAA
Organism: Miniopterus natalensis; assembly: GCF_054644295.1. NCBI lineage: Eukaryota > Metazoa > Chordata > Mammalia > Chiroptera > Miniopteridae > Miniopterus > Miniopterus natalensis. Next base: position 7,728,759 of record NC_142093.1, on the reverse strand, counting down.
AAAAAAAAACACCAAAGAGTGCAGACTGCGCTTCAGACGCCAGCCTGGTACGCGTCCTGCCAGCGCACTCACCTGCTTGCAGAAGCGCCTCTCGGGAGGTGGCCGGGGCTCCTCGGCCCTCTTGCCACTGCAGGGGACGCATGTAAGAAAAAGCGGTCCTTTCTCCTGCCGGCACCAACGCGGGAAGGCCGGCGGGGCCGCTCAGGAGGCTGCATGGCAGGAGGATTCGGACCGCCGCCCACTGAGCATGCACTTTTAAGTGTAAGCATGGCGTGAAATGCAGACCCATTTTCGCTGGCCTCACACTCTGCAACTGCACTGTCCCAGGCCGCTCTGCTCTAACTACTGCTGCGGCCACGAAGAACCAACGCGAACCTTTCCCGGCCAGAAGGTTCCACAGCCAAGTCCCAGGCCCACTGGAGGCCGCCCACCTGCACCGGTGATTTTGGTGAAGCTGGTGCCTGAACATCGTGAGCAGGAGACATCCCTGAATGACCGACGCCCACACGGCAGATGCCAAGCCCTCAATCACCCCCACAGACGATGGAGGCCAACTTGCAGCCATGGGAAGCGTAGCCGTCTGGGAAGAACAGGCTCCTCTCCCCGGAGCCTCCTGGGGAGGACCTATCTGTGCAGCTTCGTCTGGGCGCAGAGGCAAGTCTGCACAGAGGGGGAAGCCAGCTCCAGCCCAAATGGCCAGGAGGCTCCAGGTACAAACGGCCAGCTGCCTGAGAAGTTAGAAATAGTTTTCACTTCCCCCTTCTACTGCTTCTTAATGTTAAACCGTGCCCCCGTTTCCGGGCCGTAAGAAAGAAGAGAAAGGAGCTCTTCTGACGCCTGCCCCTGCTTCACTGCCCCGGCAAGCTGGACGAGACACAGCCACGGCAGGAGGTGGCTGAGCAGAGGCTGGGGACCTGCTGGGGCAGGCAGTCCCCCCTTAGGCAGGCTGGCACGCCTCGTCCAGGGACTCGGGCAGCCCCAGACCGCTGTCCAGGCCGCAGACATGGCACAGCCCATCCTTTCCTCTGCTGCCTACATGGAGGCCCCAGCAGCAGGCGTAGCCTCCCCAGGCCTTGGTCACAGGACAGTCCCAGCCTGAGCATGGCTCTGCCCATCGCTGTGTGAGCACAGGGAACTCGAGCTGGGTTGGCGGTGCCCCTCAGCAGGGACACGGGAAAGGTCCTGGCTTTGGTGAGCTGAGCCCCACCCTTGGGGTCCTGACCTCCCCTGCACCTGCCTTGCCCCGGGGGGAAATCAAAGCAGCATCCACAAAGCACCAACGGAGCTGAGAGTATAGTGGGCATGCACAGGCATGTGACACGTGAGAGGCGGCTCTGGGGCTGGGGTCAGGAGGGGCCCTTTCCCGGGGCAGTCACATTCGCTCTGCCTCTGAACTGGGAGTGAGCCGTGGGACAAGGTGGAATCCTGGAAACTCGGGGCTGAGCTGATGCTCCGCAGAGGGAGGAGACTGCCCGGGGCTTGCTGAGACCTCTCAGGAGATGCCTGCGGAGCTCTGAGGCTGGCAGGTGGCTGTGTGGGTCAGTTCACTCCTAGGCACACAGAAGCCCACGGTGGGCCCACCGTGGCGCCATTCAGACACCTGTCAGAGGGACCTGGTTACTTCTCACTCAGTCCTGATGCCTTCTGAGTGCTGGCTTCACTCGTCCGCTGACTCTCCTTCCTTCCTAATCTGACACTTTCTGAGAGGACACCAAAGGCCCTGCCCTCCCTCAACAGTCTGCTGCCTTCCAGCCTCGTCTGCCCAGCCCACCTGGTGGCCCACGTGAGGCCCCCTGGCCCACAGCCCGCTGAGAGGCTGAGAGGGCCCTGCTTTCTGGCCGGGGAAGGTCAGTATCGCTTTCTCGGGAATCGGCAAGGCTCCCTGTGGTGTTGGTGGCCCAGAGACTGATGTAGCTCTCTGTCCCCCTCACTGGATTTCCTGGAGACCAGATTCAGGCAAGGGGAGAGTCTGACTCTTTCTGTGTACAAGCTGCTCTTGGAAACCATTGTTTTTTCTCCCTGCTTTGTGGGGAAAACCAGACTGCAGCCCCCAGTTATTTTCTTCTGTGAGTGAATGAAAGCGGACAGGAGGCATGGTTTCAGGCACTGAACAAGGTTCCCCCCCGCCAACACCTGGAGACTGTCATGTGAGACGTCACTGCGCTGGGCTTGGTGGGCTTGACCCCACTGTCACACAGTCCACACCTCCTCTCTTTCCTATTACCCCTTGGCAATAAAACGCCAGGACAGTGGGGCGCAGGGCGGCGAGTGTGCACTGAAGGGGGAGCTCGGGCGCTCCCCGCTGCTCTGAGAGCCAGGACCCAGCCAGGGAAGTGTTTGGGTACCGGTGGGCATGGCCGCCCGCCAGCGAGGGCGTCTCCCTTCATACGGGAGCCTGGCTCCCAGCAGCAGTGACCAGACCGCCTTGGTGTCCGGCAGACACAGCACCAGCCCCTCGGGCCCGGCTGGCCTGCCCTCTGCTGCCCCAGTGGGGATGCCCAGCCTCCCTCTCCAGCAGAAAGAGGGGTACCGGTGATCTCAGTCCTCGCGCACAGCTCTTCCGAGCAGAGTGAAGAATTCAGCTTACTGCAGGAGGAACACTTCGGTGGCCTGGGGAGGTGGGGCCGCCTTACTCACAGTCCTGACACACTCCACTCTGCTTGCCAGCGGCCGGCTCGCCCATCGCTGAGCCCGGATCTCCCAGCTGGGCGACGCGGCCCTACTCCCCACCGCCCAGAAGACAGGCAGACAGGCCAGGGCACTACCGACTGTGCTGGCAGAATCCCTTCTCCACGCCGTCAAAGCTAATCCAACAGAGCTCAGCAGCCAGAAGCCATCCTCCACATGTGGCGGCCCTTCTGCTACCATTTTACAAAGTGAAACATCCTCTCCACTCACCTGCTTCTAACTCAGAGATGTCAGGGGGCTGAGCAGAGCTGGAGCAGGACACGGGTGGTCCCTGGCGGTTCCAGGCAGCTCCGGGGAATCCAGGAGGCATTCCTTTTGTTGGGTGAGCGAAGATCACACTGAGGGCGTCGGGGCCACAGAAGGACTGTCGCTGGCCAAGGACAACACCCCCCGCCCCTGCCCCGGGTGCAGCCTGGACTCGAGAGGCAGGAAGACACCTACTCCTGTATCACATCTTGGTAGAAGGAGGTCATCGGGAGGAAATGGAGAAAATGGAGGGGGTTTTCCTGCCATAAAAATCTCAGGCTAACTCATGACATTTCTTCCCCCACAATTTTTTTCTAGTCCCTAAAAAACTATCAAAATGTTTGCTTTTGTCCAAAGATATTAAATACCCTAGAATTTCTTCAAAATAATATTTCACTATAGTGTTTCATTATAGTTTCCCTTTCTAAGACATCTAACACTACACCTTTATTCTTCATTACAACAGGTATCGGAGCAATCACCAGCCAATCGTTATTAAAATCATAGTTTAAAACAAGAGAGGGAGGCTTCTCTGGCAAAATCCATGAGTGTAGCAGAACCGTCTTGGCCCAGGCTCGGAGACTGGGTGGAGGTGTCGTGTAGCAGCCACTTGGGGAGTGTTTTGGTTTTAACCTGAAGAGACTGTTGCATTTTCTGGTTATTTATAGCTACCCACATAGCCACAGCATATAAATTCACATTATAAATGTGTTTTCTTTTCCTTTGGGGGAATTTTACAGGATAAAAAAGACTCAGGTGGGGCCCTTTAAATAAATTAGCTGCATCTAAGTCTTTCATCCCTCCCTCTCCCTTAAGAACGTAATCACTGAGAATGGAAATTATAACTGGGCCTCAGCATCCGAGACCAAAGGACAGAATGAATGCCTCCCAGGGACCCTAAAGGCGAACACCCAGCACAGCCTTAAACAGGAGCGCTCAGGTCAGCTGCGGGGCTTTTCAAGGACCCTTCCCAGCCCCAGACAGGAGGACCCCAGCTTACTTCTCTCCCCTCTTCCAACCATTTACATGGGCCACAACGGACTCCCCGGCAGGGATGAACCAAATAAAACTATGAAGGCTTTCGTGTTCGAGCTCCCTTTCACACGGACAGACAATCACAGACAGACAACCCTTCTTCCATCAACAAGACCCTTTGGGGCAAAGTACTGGGCCTGTGGCGATAGACTTCCACCTCTGCTCCCCCACGCCAAGGCCTGAACCTTCCCAAGGGGCCACGGCAGCCACCCTGCAAATGCACCGGACAGAGCGCCGATGGGACGGTGGACCTGCTCCGAACCACTGGGTTTCTGGGAGCTGAAAGCTCACAAAAGCACTCTGCGGCTTCACTTCCCGTTACTATCACACTGCCAAAACCTGCAGCAGCAACAGTGAGAGCGTGTAAAAGCCGACACAGACCTGAGAGCTAAGCACAAGCACATGCCGCCCACTCTGAGTAAGGCCGTTGGAGGGGCCTCGCCCACCCGCAGAGTCAGAGTCCTCAAAAGGAGCCCCTGCCTCTGAGACCCTGAGAGCCTCCTGCAGCTCCCAGGAAAACCACCTGGCAGGTTTCTAGGCAGAGCCATAGCGCCTCCCCCATTCCCAAACTCTGCAGGGGCCTCCTGAGCCCGCCCAGGCACTGCCACCACCCCAGGCTGCCCAGCTTGGGAGCCTCGGAGAAGCTGGGGGTGGACCCACCCCACTTCCATGTCAGATCAGACTTGCAGTTATAACCTCGCCCCTAGTTCACTCCCCTCCCAGAGAAAAGTACTTTTTCCCGGCTTTCTAGACCATTCCCCATAGGAACTGATTTTTTTTTAAAGAGAGTGGTGCTGACCTTTGCCGGGATCTAGGAAGCTCCACAGCCTGCTCTGGACAGATGCTCCCTTTCAAAACTGAGGGGACACTTCCCTGTCAAAAGTCAAAGGAAACATAAGACCTTTGCCGGCTCCTTCCCGGAATGAATGGCCTCCGTGCGCCGCGAACCTTCAGAAACCGCACTGCGGCCCCTGGTCCCCTGGTCCCCTGGTCCCCTGGTCCCCTGGTCCCCTGGTCCCCTGGTCCCGGCGCAGCACTCGCAGCTCGGCCGCCCAGCCTCCGCGCCCACACTCGGCCAGAACACGCTTTCGTTCACCCATTCTGGAGCCGGCAACTCCCCGACCTGTTCCTACCCGATTTCGTGTCTGTTACTTGGACACAAACACCGCCCTGTCCCCAGAGGCACAGCGGGCGCGGGCCATCTGGCTGCAGAGCGCACGTGGCTGCGACATTCGGAGCGTCCCGTCGTCTCCACCCTGGGCCCTCGGGCACAGTCACAGCAACAGGAGCGCGAGTGGACGCGGGTGCGGGCGTGAGCGCCGGTGCGAGCGTGAACCTGCGCGCTCTCCTCCGCGCGCGGGGCCGGGGTCCGACGGCACCCAGGCCGGGTGCCAGGCCCGGCCCGCGGCTGCTCCTCAGCAGGGGCCCGGGCGGCTGCCCCCGCCCCGGCCGGCCCGGCCCGCCTGCTACCTGCAGCCGCAGGCCTCCACCACCATGTCCTCGTACTGCTTGTAGACCACGTTGTTGGCGGCGTCGATGTACAGGATGCTGATGGGGCTGAGGCGCGCGGGCACGCAGCAGGAGGCGGGCGCCGCGTCGGGCGCCATGGAGTTGAGCAGCGTCTGGATGATGGCGTGGTTGGTGGGCTCCAGGTGCGAGCGCAGCGGGAAGTCGCACACGCCCTCGCAGTGGTAGGCTTGGTAGTCCAGCGGCGCGATGATCCAGTCGTCCCAGCCCAGCTCCTTGAAGTCCACGTGCAGCGGCTTGCGGCTGCAGCGGCTCCGGCCCCTGCGTCCGTGGCCCCGGCCCGCGCCCCCGCCGCTGCCCGGCGCAGCCCGGCTCCCGGCTAGCGCGGTCCGCCGCCTCCGGCGACCCCCGGTGACAGCAGTCGGTGGCCCAGCGCCCGGCCCCGGGTCGGGCGGCGGCTCCGCGGCCAGCGCGGCCCCGAGCGCGCGGGCCTGGGCGCGGATCTCCCGGAACAGGCTCTCCTTCCTGTGCGCTCGGGAGGCGACTACCAGCAGCGCGCGGTCCTCCGCCGCCGCGCCGCCGCCGCCCCGGGCGCCGAAGCCCAGCCACCTCAGCGCCAGCGGCCCCCGCGCCGCGCCGGCCACTGCGCGCAGCAACAGGCAGAGCGTGCGGGGCGCGCGCGGCTCCCGGCGGTGGCCCCGGACGGCGTCCGCCACGTCGAACACCTCCCAGCGCGCCCCGTCCAGGGGCTCGGCCGACCGAGAGTGCAGCAGGCTCTGCGCGCGCGCGGCACCGGGGCACGTGGACAGCAGCAGCAGCGGCGGGGGCGCGGCGAGGCCGGGGCCGGGCTGCGGGGGCTCGCGGCGCAGCACGCGCAGCTCCGCGCCCACCACCTCGTCGGCGTCGGAAAGGCTGGACAGGTCGAACAGGAAACGCTGGCCGGTCTCGGCTGCCGACTCGTCTGCAGAGGACGGGCACAGACAGAGAGAAAGCGCAGAGTGAAAACGACGCTCGCGCTCCTGGCCTCGGGGCCTCCTAACTGCAAAGGGCCCGGCCAGGATGCGGGAGTGAAGCCCGCGGGAGCCGGCGCCCGCCCCCGCGTCGGCCCGGCCCGCAGCTGCCAGCCTGGTCCAGAGGAAAGGAAGCCTTCGCCCGACTACGGGGACCGGGTTTTGGTTCATCAAGCGGAAAGTTCCTCCACCGCCACAACCCACCCACATCCACGCTGCGTGGCCAAGAGCGCAGCCCCGCAGCCGAGACCAAGACTTAAGGCCACCGCAGTTCCGATGCTGCCCCAGAGCCACAGATCTGCAGGGACCAGGTCGGAGCCAGCCTTTCTGGCGGGTGGCAGCCGGAAGGCCTGGTGGGCGCATCAGAAGTCGTGCGCCCCTTCCAAGGCCCCGAGTGCAGGCCGAGTGTTTGCCCCGCGGGGCTCCCGCTCCATACGGGTACGGCTCATTATTGCCCCCCAGCACCTAGGAGCGCCGCGGGGTCCCCGGCTGTACGAAAAGAAAATCTTGTCCCCTGAAAACCGCTCCTCCACTCCCCCAGCCCGGCTGGAACATTCCCGTCGGGGCTCCCTGCCTGCTGGGGCCCTGCGGTTCGATTCGTCCAGACGGGGCCGCGTCGGACCCTGTAGTGCGCCCCGCTCCTCGCTGTGCCCAAAGGAGACAGACCCAGAGAGGGGCCGGGCTGGGCCCAAAGCCTCGGAGCCATGAGCGCTGCCGGTCGCGACAGGAACTCCACGCTCGCCCTCTCCCAGTGTTTCCCCGACCTCCGATGGAGGGGACCCGCGGCAAAGGCGCGCGAGGGGCCTTCTCAGAAGGGCTTGGGCAGCGTGACTGCCTCGCGCGGTGAGGGCAGTGGGCCGGAGGAGGTCTCTCCCCTCGGACCCGCGGGTGCCTTCACTGACTTACTCTCTCCGCTGTGACTTATCTCCGGCCTTTCGATTTTTATTTCTGGGTCGTAGGCACTCTTTTCTTTGGGGGCTCAAAAAAAAAAAAAGCTGAAATTCCACCAAGCAGCAGATAAGGAGCTCCCTTTGAAGAGGGTCATATGGTTTCGTTTTGCCCCAAACACAGAGACTACGCAGACTCCCCCACCGCTGGAGGTTTTTTGCTCACCAACCACCGACGCCAGGCTCTCGGCTCCTGAGGTCCAGAGTCTGGGTGCTGCTAGTGGCCTCTTGGGACCTCAAACAGCCCTGCTCCAAGCTGAGGCTCAGGATGGAGGGGGAGGCAGGAGAGGGAATGAGCCAACGCTGCGCCCCACAGACACACAGACCCAGCACAGCGTCCTCTCCGGGGCCGCTGGCTCGCGGGAGCACTTGGAGCTTGCCCTGCAGCCTTCCCCGCTTCGAGGGGCTGCCACTGTGTTCCCTCCCCCCAGAGGGAGGCGCGGTGGCCTTACCAGCCAAGCTGGCACCCCAGGGAAGGACTCCGCTCAGGCTGAGGCCCCGGTAGGCCTAACTCGACCAAAGAAAGAGCGTCTGGTGCCTCTGCTAGCCTAGGGCCCTGCACTGCCCGGCTCTCCCATGGCTTGGCCGCCCACTCAGCAGCATTAGGGCTGGGGTCCCGGGCCTGTGTCCCAGGATGCAGCCTTCCCATGAGCACCCCAGCCTGCAGTCCAGGGGCACTCCCGCGGAGGACGATGCCTGAAAGTTCCCACAGGGCTATAGGGCTCAGGATCTCCCTGCACCCCAAGTACAGCAGCCTGTGTGTGGGTGCTGTGTGTGTTGGAGGGGCGGGTGATCTGCTCACTGCTCCCAGCCAGGGCCCCTCTGCAGCAGCACTTACTCTCCAGGCCCGCCGGCCTTCCTTTCTCTCCTGCCTTCCATGCCGGGTCTCTGGCTGTTTAGAATTAAGGCCGAAATAACTTAAATCTCTCCTATCTGTCTGCTTTAATGACATCAATAGAGATTAATAAAATCCAGATGACACAGCAATCACCAGGGGCCTCACCCACGTCCTACCTTTGGAGGGCCTGGCGGGGAGTAAGGTGGGGCCACTGGTCCGGGAGAGGCCTGCATTCCTGCGCCCTCCTGGCCCTTCCTTCCTCCCCGCACAGCCCGAGCGCCCGACCTCCAGCCGGCCAGGCGCCCCGCGGGCGGCGCGGCACCCCAGCTGCACACCTGCACCCGGACACAGCCTGCCGAGAAGGGCCCCCTTTGTACCTGGCGATGCACCAGCCTCTCCAGGGCCATTTGTTGGAGTTTTAGTGCCTCTGTCTCGCATGCCCCTGAGTCAGCCCCAATTTGAATGGTCCCCAAGAGGCCGGGAGCTGCCGCCCCGATTGCTGCGACGAAGCAGCGGCCGCCGCCCCGACCAGGACGCAGTCCCGCTCCGCCGGGCCCCTCCTCTGCTTCTCGGGGTCCCAGGCTCCGCGGGGCCCGGGCACCGCACGGAGGGACCCGGAGCCGCCGCGTCTCCCGCCGCCGTCCAGGCGCAGCGGGTTCGAGCGCGGGCCTCGGCGAAGCGTCTTCCCAACACCTGAGGCCGGGACGGGGCGCGCCCCGAGCGGAGCGGAGCAGGGGCCCGCCCCGGCGGCGGTGCCCGCCCGGACCGGGCAGCGTGGACGGGCGCAGAGGAGGCGTGAGTACCTTGGGTCGCCTGGTCCGCGAAGCCGGTGATGGTGTCCGCGCGGCCGTGGCCCGAGGCGGACGCGGCCGCAGCCCCGGCCGGAGCCCCCCCGGCGAGGCTCCGGTAGAGCGACATCATGAACTGGTGCGGCACCACCGAGCCGTTCCTGAAGCCGGCGCCGGTGGCGCGGCGCGCGGCGCGGGCCCCGGGAGCCGCCGCGGCCGGAGAGGCGCCCGGCGCCGCCGCGAGGGTCCGCCCGCCGCCGCCGCCCCCCGGGCCCTCGGCCGGCCCTGCCCCCGCCGCTCGCAGCACGGCCGCCGCTTCGAGCCCGTCGCGGGGGCGGCAGGCGCTCAGCAGCCAGAGGCACAGCGCGGCGGCCGCGCTCAGGTCCATGGGCTCCGCGGGCCGGGCGGGCGCGCGGCGCGAGCTCCGTGGCTCCGGGAAGTCCCCCGGCGCCTTTTGAACATAGTGTTTAATAATGGGGGAAGTGTGCGCAGCAAGCAGCGCCCCCCCCGCCCACCCCACCCCGCCCCGCGCCCGGAGCAGCGCCCCCTGCTGAACACTTCAGTGGCGGCGCCGCGCCCCCCACTCTCGCCTGACGGAGAATCCGGGGCAGGGGCCTCCCTCCCCGCGCCCCGGCCCCCCCACCGGGTCGCTGCGCCCCTTCTCTGGACCCGAGAGGGACACCGGCCCGGGGCTCCCGCACAAAACGGGGCCCCGCCTCCCTCCCCTCAGCCTTGCGCACCCCTCCCCTGCGCCCGCGCCGCGCCCCAGCCAAACGTGCCCTCTGGGTTTAGAGACTCGGGGGAATCTCGCGAACACGGCACCCGCCCAGCCGCCTCCCCACGCCCCCGCGGAGAAGCACCCGCCCCGCCCCGCTCATTCCGCGAGCGCCCGCGACGCCAGAGGTGGGGCGGCGGGAGGCTCGGCCCCGCCCGTCGGTGCGGCGACCGGGTGGGCACCGCGCGCAGAGAGGCCCCCGAGGCCACGGAGGCCACCAGGGCGCGCAGGGCTGCCACGGAGGCGCGTTTTTCATGATCAGCTCGTCTGCTCCCCACCCTGCCACAGCCCCCGAAGGTCCGAGCCGACGGCCGGAGCGGGGAAGGGGACCCGTATGGCAAAGAGCGAGCAGCTGGAAGGACCGGCCGGAAAGACAGATGGACATGGACCGACACTTGGAGAGCAAAGATTTGGGCGCGGAAGCTCAGATCTTGAAGGAGCACGGGAATTAGGATGGCAGCGCCGGGGTGCCGGGGCGCCCCGAGTTCATCTGCGTCCACAGTGGTGACCTCCGGCCCGACCCCTAGGGGTCAGGCTACCGGCTATGTTGGGGTGCAGCCAGAAGGCGCGAGGGCGGGCGGCGAAGGGCCCCGGGGTGGTGCCTCCCTGCTCCTTCCCCCGTCGCGTTGCGCGCGGAGCCGTGGCTGCGGGGGGCGCCCGGGGCCCTCGGGCGCGCGGCGGGCGCTCCGTCGGTACCGCAGGGCAGACCCCCGAGGCCGGTCTCGGCGGCAGCAGGGGCGGCGCCGGGCGTTGGCGCAGCGCCCAGCGCGGGAGCGTCGGCAGCGGACCCGCCGGCCGCCCTCGAGCAGACGGAGGGGCTGAGCCGCGCGGACCCCGCGGCGGCGCGGGCGCGACCTTGTCCGTTGAAACCGCGTCCGCTCCCGAACTCAAAATCTAGGGGTGGGGGGGCGCCACGGTCACTTTGAGCGGGTGATCAACGTCGCGTGACGTCGGCGTGACGTCACGGGGTCCAAAGCCCCGGGGTTGCGCCTCTCGCCGTGCGCCGCACCGGCCCGCCGCCTGCTCCTCCGAGCGGACGCCTCGCCGTCGTCGTGGCCATCCCGGCCACCGTGCAGACGCGGCTGCTGCAGAGCAGGAGGGGGCACCCCCCCGGGGGCAGCAGGAGAGGCCTGGTGGGGTGGGTGGGGTCGCTCCTCGCGCCCCAGGCGGGTCAGGTGGGCGGAGAAGAAAGCCCGAGATTAGCCCGGGAAGGCCTGGGCAGCAAGGGCAGTGCGGGACTGGGTGACCAGAGAGCGGGGTTTGCTGGCACAGAGTCACCAGCCTCTGGTCAGGCCCACCGAGGCTCAGCGCGGGCTCCCTCTTGGCGGCGGCAGGAGCCTTCGGCCGGTGGGCCAGGCAGGAGGGAGGCCTGGAAGTGTGTGCTCTACAAGCTGCCAAGCACATTCTGAAGGGAAATTCCTCTGGCCTCTGTGTTGCCCCTGCGGTCGCTGTTGGTGAGGCCCAGAGGCAGGTGCAAGAAGTTCAGAAAAGGCTGGGAGAAAGCTGGGGACCAGAGTTCTAACTCTGCTCTGCACCAGCCTGATGAGCACCCCCCAACCTCCAGAATTCCAGACTCCAGCTGTCTCAGAGAGCAGAGGTGAGTTTGGCTCCAACAGGGGAAGAGGGAAAAAGCCATAGGGTGGGGGATGGGATAGGGGGTGTTTCTTGACTGGGGAGGGGATGGGTGGTCCCCACATTCTTGCCCCAGATCCTTACCTTGGAGAACACTGCTGTTCATCCATCCTGTGCAGAAACTATTTGCTTTCTCTGAGCATTTGGTCTCTATTTCAGGTCACAGAATCCCAGGATCTGAAAGAGACTTTGGGGTTATCTAGGCCAACTTTCCATGCCATGCCTGAATCGTAACAAACTGCTACCCAGACGGTGCTTGCATGCTTGCAGGGACAGGGAGCTCCCTACCCCAGGCAGCCTTCTAATAGCCCTGAATATGACAGTGTTTCGGTTGGGTTCACCGGACCCATGAGAGCCACAACATCTCTCCAAGGCAGCTTTGCAGTGGAATTTACATGCCACCTGGGAACATGAGTCTGGAACATAAGTCGATGCCACTTAGGAAGTTAGTGTTGGGTTCTGCCATCTAGAGTCACCTTTTGTTGACCTTCAGGGACCAGAATTTGGGTCAGCTGCAGGGGCAGCTTACTCAGCTTCAACCAAGCCTCTCCTGCCACATCTAGACACCAGCCCCTCATGTCTGATTACATAAGCACAAGGAGGTCCCTTAGAGATGGCCTGCATTTGTTATGAGGAAGCCAGGTCCCCAAGGAGTGGAAGTTATCAGCACCTGGTTACTTGGAATCAGTCACCTGGTCTCCTCTGTGGTCCTGTGCCTTTGCTCTCCAGGCAGCTCAGAAGGTCTCACCACAGCTCTGCCCTGGGCACCCTGTAGGTGAGGCGTAATGAAGGGCAGTCTCTGCCTTGTCCACTGTTGGGGGTTCTGGGCCCCTGCAAAACACTATTTTGGAAGATGGAACAGATGTCCCCTGGCTATGACTCTGATGGTCTTGAGAGTCAAGAGACGAGAAGTCAAATCCTGCCTCTAACCTCGGGCTGCAAGTCCCTCAGCCCTTCCTGGCTTTAGATCCTCAAACGCACAATGAGGCTGACAGCCAGATGTCCACTTGGGGTTCACCTGTGAGAGGCGGAGGGCACGTGGGCGGGGCCACTGCCAGGCACCCAGCCAGAAGCCTGCCCTCTGTCCGGACCCACCATGGCCCCTGGCCTTTGTGACTGAGAGTTGGAGAGAGGGTTAGCCTGGGGCTCTGCCTGAGGATGGTATCCCTGGGAGGGCTGGAGAGGGATGGTGATGTCGCCTGCAGAGGCGGCTGCCAGCTGGCACTCACTACATCTGGTGGTGCTGATCTCTACTCAGCCAAGGGGTGCTGCAAACGTCTCCCCCAGAAAGGCCTGGATAGGCTGCCTGGGCCGCAGGTGGGGATGGTTCCAGCAGTGCTCTGGCTCGACCTCCTGTCTGATGATCAGGCTGGGCTTCCTTGGGCTCTGATGAATTTCCCCTTCTCAGCTCAGGGCTGCCTGGCCCCAGGTTACCCAGGGCAACAGCTCTGGCATCTACACCCAGGTGGCTGCATTCAGGCTCCAGGCCCCTGGCTCAACCTGTCACTGGGCTCTGGACCTTTGCGTGGGGGAGGGGAGGGGACAGAGAAGGGAGCTGGGTGTGTTCTTTCCCAGAAGTTCCACAGGGGACCTCTTGCAGCCCTTCTGTTCGGGACAAATGCAGAGGGCTGGCAGACACTGCCATCTGCTGGTCACTGGCAATGTCTGGTACCCCTACACCCCAGCTTCTCTGTTTTCATCACTGGGGCTTTCAATAGAGAGAATGCTGAATAGAGGCAGAGGGCCTGCTTGTTTCCCCCGCCCTGTGTCCAGACTCAGCTTTTCTTTCCTGAGCCACTTTGGTAGGTAACATGACCCCTGCTTCTCACCTGTGGAGAGGTGGGTCTATATGAGGGGGTCTGTTATGTCCTGCATCCCTCTACCTCTAAGCCCCCTACCGAGGGAAACTGGCCCGTGGACCCCATTGCCCTGACCCAGCTGTGGCTTCCAGGGCAGCCACCAGAGGCATGCCAGGCATAGTGAGTGATCCGGCAGAAGGAAGGAGCCAGAACATGCATAAGGCGCAGAAAAGGAGTGTTGGGGGCAGCAGGTCCATTGGCATAGAGAGCACAGGGCTGGGACACCCTTTCACTGGGAAGCTCCAGGGCCTCCACGGGACCTGGAGCAGAGGCCCAGCCCTGCAGGTGTTATTGGATGAATGAGGGAATGCATGAGAAAGCCATGAGAGAGAAGGGGGGGAGTCGTTTTGTAGAGTCCAATTAGCAGAAGAAACCGAGCAGAGAGTCCTATTAGTTGCTAAACATTAGAAAAACACACACACACTGATTAAATGCCACTTTGTCTAGGCCTTGGGCTGAGTATTTTCCAGGTGGCTGCAAAGAGGTGGGATGTTTGTTGATCAGAGTTCCAGGGTGGTGGGGTGGGGAAGGGAGGCTGGTTCTTTGGGAAAATGCAGTCAAGCAGAAGCCCTACCTCCTCTTTCCAGAGGGTGGGGAGCAGCTCGGGGAGGGGGTGTCCTTAGGAAGGGAGGACAGGAGCAGGAGAGAGGGGACTGCACACGGAGAGGGAGAGTGTGAGCCGCTCTGTGAGAGGGTAGCTTTGGGTGACAGACTCTCCTTGACCAAAGTTTAGAGTCCTCTGAGCCCTCTTCTCCACTTGACCTTGACCTTCAAACACCACCCCACACCACCCCTTTGGTCTGCCTGGCCCAGTCTTAGCAAGAATGCTGCTGAGTCAGCTTAGAAAGAATCCCTCACCCTGGATATCTGATCAAGTTCATCATTCCCCAGCTTTGACATCTGAGTCCTTGGCCTACCTTCAGCAAGGTTCCTACTAAGTCTGTTTAGCAAGACTCCCCCAACCCTTGCTCTCTCCTCCAGTAATTTTCCATCACTGACCCTCACCTTGCTCCTTGGCTGTAAATCCCCACTTGTCCTTGCTGCATTCAGAGTTGAGCCTTGTCTCTCTCCCATTGCAATAGTCTTGAATAAAGTCTCCCTCATCTTTTAAATAAGCGTCAAAATAACTTGGTTTTTGTTTGGTTGGTTTTGGTTTTGGGGGAAGGTTGCAGAGGGAGGAAAGACACACAGTTTTCAGAGCTTTTGTTGAGAACTCTCTGTTAGCCTCTTTTGGGAAAGCCAACGGAAGGACTCTGGAGTCAGGCTGTTGTTTCTTTAGGTGACCCCCTGCAAAGGGCTCTAGTTTATCTCGTTTGCTGGGTTATATGTTACCTCATTTGACTCTCCTAACATCTCTCTGAGCATCCCTAGGGCCATGAGCACTGGTTGCATTGTTTCCCCAACACTCCCCAAGGCAGAGGGACCAAATAATTTGTCCTTTGAACCAGGACACTCTGGGCACTCCTAAGAGTGAAACCAGCAAACCAAGGATCCTTCTGGCTTTGATTAAATTTAACTTTAAATCCTAGCTCTAGAAATCTTAGCTCTCTCTACATATATACCTCTCAGGAGACCTGGCCTTTCCCCTGAATAAGCAACCCCCCAGGCAGCAGAAGACAGCGGCCTGGATCTGACTAATGATTGCAAGGTCCAGACCTCTGGCAGGCTGAAGATAACTGTTTTTAAAAATTGATTTGAAACACTAATCAGAAAGAATATATGCACCCCTATGTTCATAGCAGTGCAATTTACAATAGCTAAGATCTGGAAACAGCCTAAGTGCCCATCAGTAGATGAGTGGATAAAAAAGCTGTGGTTCATTTACACCATGGAATACTACGCAGCTGTAAAGAAGAAGGATCTTGTACCCTTTGGGACAGTATGGATGGACCTGGAGGAAATTATGCTGAGTGAAATAAGCCAGGCAGAGAAAGACAAACATCACATGATGTCACTTATATGTGGAATCTAAAGAACTTAATAAACTGATGAACAGAATAGATTCAGTGACATGGAGGCATAGATCAGACTGACGAATGTCAGAGGAAGGGAGGAGGGCGGGTGGGTGGAGGGGGAGAGAGTAACCAAAGAATTTATATGCACAACCCAAGGACACAGACAACGGTAGGGAGGGGGACTGGGGAGGGGGGGGTGGGACGGGGTGGAATGGGTCATTGGGGAGATAAAGGGGCATTTGTAATATTTTAAATAAAAAATAAAAAAATAAAAATTGATTTGAGAGAGGAACATTGATTTGTTATTCCACTTATTTACATATTCATTGGCTGCTTCTGTGTGTGCCTTGGCCAGGGATCAAAACCGAGGCCTTGGAGTATGGGGAGGATGCTCTACCCAATTGAGCTACCCGGCCAGGGCAAGGTAACATCTTGACCTAAGCTATGTTTCAGCTCTGAAGCCCTAAGGTGGAAAGACAACCCCCCTGGCTACTTTCCCATGAAACCAGGCAGAGGGACGCTGAAATCGCGTCAAAACTATCCTCCAGACCTAAAGAAATGATTTATTATCTTTACTTCACCTCTGACCCCTCGATTCCTAGCAAGGCCTGGAAACCCCTAACCCATGGTGTCATGATTTTGCCCTATATAACCTGTAGCCTACACGCCGTCAGGGAATTCGGGCTTTTGAGCATAAGCTTCCCCTTCTCCTGGGTGGCGCCTTTCATAATAAAATAGCCAATCTTTCTTTCTTCACTGCAGTTCTCCCTGTTTAGGGTTTGGCTCTGCTAGCTCACTGGGTGGAGGAACTCTTTCTGGTCGATAACATTACTAAGAAGACCAGGACAACGGGTGCAAATCAAGACTTTGGGTTACCCAGAGGCTCCCTTTCCTTGCGCACCTCCTGGCCACCCCGCGGGTCCCAGCTCAGGGGCGCCCAGGGCTGGGGGGTGCAGGGCGGGGCTGCCAGAAAGGCCCGTGAGTGCGCGTCCGCCTGCGGGGCGGCGCAGCGGCCACCAGGGGGCGGGCCGGCGCCGGAACCGGCCGTGCGCGGGGCGGGGACGCGGCGACGCCGGCGCCCGGTCCCGTGACCGCGCGCCCCGCCCGCGCCGCCGCCGTCATGCAGCCCCCGCCGGTGCTCGTCACCTCCAGGTGAGCCACGCTCGGGCGCCCGACGCCGCACCGTGCGCGTCGCGGGGTGCCGGTGCGCGCGAGCCCTGTGCGCCCGGGCGGCGGAGACGGCGCCCCCGCGGGACCCGCCGCCCCCGGGCTCTGCGGCGCTGCGGCCGCTTATCCGGGCTCGGCCCCTCCACCGCCCTGCAGAAGAGGCGGGCGGCGTGGGGCGCCCCCGTCCTACAGACGGAGACACCGAGGGCCCCAGAGGGCCACGAGCTCACCCGGGACCCCGTGGCAGCGGGCCCTCCCCTCCTCTCCCCTGACCGCCTGCGGGCATTTCTTTTTGGCACAAAAACCGAGTCCCGCACCCATCCCTTCAGCGCCTGCCGTGTGCCAGGCCAGGTGCTCGGCACCCGGGCGGGGAAACGGGGATGGACGCAGACCCGGGACAGGTGCTGGGGGCAGTCGGTCCAGGTGGCCGCGGGAACGCGGCGCGACGGGGTGGCCAGGCTCCTGGGAGCGGGCGAGGCCGCGCCCTGCAGAAGAGTGGGCGCCACCCTGCGAGGGGGTGAGAAGGGGGCAGCTGCTCCGGCAGGTGGCCCAGGAGCAGTGCAGGTTAGAGCAGAGGCCTCCCAGGGGCCCTGGTCCCTCCCTGGGCCAGGCCAGGATGGACCTGGAGAGGCGGTCTGGACAGGCTTTCACTCTGCTGCTCTCCCCCCTTCAGCATCTGTAAAGTGACTCACTTCAGGTATTTTCCTACACTCCACCCTTGTTCCCCCTGCGTAAAATCTTGGGCGAAGACGCCAATTTTATTACATACATGAATGTGTTAGCCAGGGCACCTGCTATTTTTCCAGCTGTAACTGGACTGCCCTGCGACTCCAGGTCGAGAAAAACAGGATTCTTTAAACCCTGATGTGAGAACCTGCTCGGTCTCCTCTGCACAACACAGTGAGGTTGCAGGTCACGGCCTCATGGGCAGAAGAGATTCCCTGGCACCACATAAGTCACTTCCTCTCGCCAAGCCTCAGTTTCCTTTTCTGTAAGAACGGTGTCCAAGATTGGCAGGTATGAGCAGGGCCAGCAGTAGGCACCCTTCTCAGCCACTCGCAGACCCATAGGGGTGTGGCTTTGATTCTGGGTGCTGGGGAAGGGCTGTCCTCACAGCCCCACCTGCACAGGGCTTGTTCACAGACAAAGGTGCTGGTGGCGAAGGCCAGGTTCGTGCCCATTGCTCCTTGCTGGCAGCCACCAGCAAACCCAAGGGCTGCCTGCAGGGTAAGCCTCCCACCACCATCACCACGAGCACTCACACCTTCTCCCATCCAGCAGAACTTTATGGAGGGCCTACTGTGTGCCTGGTACCAATAGGAGGTGCCAATCAGTGAGGAAGTTGGGGGGAGGGGCTGTCTGCCTCCGACCTTCTGAGATCATGAGCCAGTGACTCCCTTTTTGTGCCTGTTTCCCTGTCTTTAAATGGGCCTCAGTAGCAGTGCCCTTGTGTAGGGCTGCGGGAGGCTGAGTGACTTGGACAGGTAAGGTCCTTAGAACAGAGGCTGCAAGCCCTTGCCAGTGTGGCTCAGTTGGTTGAGCATTGTCTCATGCACTGAAAGGTCACCTGTTTGATTCCTGGTCAGGGCACACACCCAGGTTGTGGGTTCGGCCCCCAGTAATGGGAAGGAACTGATTGAGGTTTCTCTGTCACATCAATGTTTATCTCTCTCTTTCTTCTCCTCTTTCTCTAAAATCAATAAAAACATATTTAAAAACAAAAGGAACAGAGGCTGCAGTAGTGCCAGCTAAGATCACACCCACCTTTAGCCCTTGGTCCTGCCTTGCTGTCCCACACCCAACAGTAGCACCCAGGTGGGCCACCGAGAGCAGCCCGGCTCTTGTACTCAGTGTAAGGACTGGAACGCTCTGTGGTTACTGGCGAAAGGAAAATAGGTCTGATTTATTTGGTGCATTTTTCTGTTTCACACGCGTCCCCCGGGGCTCATTTAACACCAAACTGACGGCAGGAAGGCCCGGGCCTTCTCGGTGATGCGTGTTATTACAGTGTGCCTTGTACCCATGAGCTGCTCACATGCAGAGATGTGTGTGGTCGGTGAATGTGAATGCACGCTGCATATGCAGGCATGTGGCGATTGTCCTCCCCAGTTGGTGACAGACGGCATCGTGTTGGTGATTGTCACATGCCTCATATGGACATGGGAGGAATCTGTGGAAGGGGTATTGGGGGCAGGTGTCACTTGAGAGATTGGGATGTAACTCCAGAGAGGGGAGGGGCCCTGCCCCAGGCACAGTGTTAGCCCCGAAGCTCCCCTCCCCACCAGGGCCTCCCCTTTCTCATTCTGAAAGTCCTGCCCAGCACATGGTAGGTCTCCACTTTGATGACAGCATTCCTGGCACATCCTGTCCTAGGTGTCTGTGTGGCGTATGGTTGTATGCACGGGTCTGCGGTACCCTTACGTAAGATGAGGGCACATTTCGCTTTTTTCTAACTTCAGAGGAAATGTTTCATAAGGTCTTTGCCCTGCATACTATTCAGCACGTTTGTGCAGCATTTACAGCTTGTCCCAGAAGTACAGTGTTTCACTGACAGTGGCCCTCTCTGTGCCTCTCGGGGGCCCAGGACTAGTGAGGGCCCGACGTCCAGTGCCCTCCCCGTCTCCCCCACTGGGCAGGTTCTGCAGCAGCCTGCTGCCGTCTGGGTAGCTGAAGGGATGTGCTCTCTCCATTCCTGGTGGGGCTTCACTCCCGCATTGTGCACAGAGAGCCAGGCATTTCATGGTGTGAACAGAGTTCCCCCTCCTCCCACAGGTCCTACAGGAGTCCGAGCGCCGAGCTTGTGTAAGATGCTTAGCTGTCCGTGATTTTCCGTGAGCCCCACTTCCTCTGCTCTCCCCTGTTTTCCTGCAGGAAACAGCCCTTTGTCCCTGAATGACCCAAAGACGGGGCTCAGGCCTGGGAAGCCAGGCTTTATGAGGGCCTGGCATGTGGCAGGGCTGGTGGCCTGGAGCTGTGACCACTGAGGATGGCCAGTGGAGCACCCAGACACCCAGGCCCGCTGAGCCACCCCAAGGTCCTGCTTGCATTTCGCTCGATAAGCCTGCTGACTGTAGCCTGAGCTTCCTCTGCCTTCTTTCCCTTTGGCAGGCGAGTGCAGAATGTCCACACGGGCCTCGACCTGGCCGTGCCGCAGCACCAGGAGGTGCGGGGCAAGATGATGTCCGGCCATGTGGAGTACCAGATCCTGGTGGTCACCCGGCTGGCTGCATTCAAGGCAGCCAAGCACAGGCCTGAGGATGTCGTCCAGTTCCTGGTGAGCTGGGGGCCCTGCCAGGATGCTCCCAAGGGTGCCCAGGGTCCAGGTGCGCAGACACACCTGCTGCCAGGGTATAAGTAGCATCAGGGAGCGGGCACTTTTTTTTTTTTTTTTTAATATATCTTTATTGATTTCAGAGAGGAAAGGAGAGAGAGAAAGAGAGATAGAAACATCAATGATGAGAGAGTCATTGATCGGCTGCCTCCTGCTTGCCCCTGACTGGGGATCACGCCCGCAACCCAGTCATGTGCCCTGACTGGGAATTGAACCCCGAATTCCTGGATCCTAGGTTGACACTCAACTGCTGAGCCACGCCCGGCCGGGCAAGCGGGCACTTCTGTAGCCAAGGCTCACTTCTGTAGCCACGGTCTCGCTCTGAGGACCAAGTAGAAGAGACACCAGATCCTAAGAGAGAAAACATTATGTCACAAATCTTTTGTTAAAGGACATTCAGCACATCATGGAAAGCCCCTAAAAGAGCCTGGTATTTTTATTTGCTTCTTGAATTGACTCTTGGTGAGAACCACGGTGTAACGTCAGCCATGGTTCTGGTCTGCTTTGCCCTGTGGGGCGGTTTGCAGCCCCTGGTGATCTGACTTGACCCAAGGTGAGCTTAACTCAGCCACACCTTCAGGGTCAGGAACAGAGGAGGGCAGATATCTAAGATCAAAGTCCCCGGGCATCATGGAGAGGCAGGTTCTGGGAGCCCTGAGGAGCACCTGGCCTGCCTGCTGGGTCCTGTGGAGAGGGCCGGCCTCATGTGCGAGCATGTGCATGCGGACGTCTTTAGTACGTCCACCCATCACCCCCATGCCACTGTCTCCTGGTCAGTGACACCTGCCCCGTGCGGGGTATGCGTGTGGGTGCACGGGTGAGGGCAAAGGAGAATGTGTTTACTTCCCATGAGATCTAGGAATCTCTAAAGTTTCATGATTTAGCTAAAAAAAAAAAAAAAAAAGAAAATGAGCATTTTGCAACTTACTCCCCAAAAGGACGTAGGTGTTTTAGTATAAAAATGAATTTAATGGATTAAACCAGCCTCTGGGAAGGGTACTGTATTTGCTTGTGGTTTATCAGACACCCCTACCTCTGCTGGACACACACACGCACTGATGTCAGAAGGATGTGGGCAGTGATCCTTCTGCCTGGCTCACCCGGGCATCAGTAAACAGTTCCCTCCTTGGCTCCTGGTGCCTCTAGTCCCAGAACTCAGGTCCTAGGGTGTCTATGGGCCAGGCCTGCATGGAGTGATCAGGCCAGCAGAGGGCACTCGGCCCCCACCTGGCCTGCGCTGCCGGGTGGGGTTCTGCCATGGAGTTTTGAGGTCCTCTGGAGTGGGAACCTGCATCACTTCTGTGTAAGGGTCCTCTTCTTTTCCATGCGGGCTGTTCTCATGGAAGCTCCGGAAGAGGCCAATGTCTCCTGTTCCAGATCATTCCCCACGCCGGTTCCTGAGGTCTCCCAGTGTCCCAGCCACCCGCTGACATCTGGACCCCTCCGGTTGGGGTCAGAGGAGGACCCCTCTCTCCTGTCTGCACTCAGGAAACCACATGCTTCTCTCATTCCAGGTCTCCAAGAAGTACAGTGAGATCGAGGAGTTTTACCAGAAACTGAGCAGTCGTTACCCAGAGTCCAGCCTCCCCCCACTCCCCAGGAAGGTCCTGTTTGTTGGAGAGTCCGACATCCGGGAAAGGAGAGCCCTGTTCAACGAGATTCTGCGCTGCATCGCCAAGGATGCTGAACTGGCTAGCAGCCCGGAGCTGCTGGAATTCCTAGGTACCTGAGGTCCCAAACCCCTGAGGTCTCCCCTGGCCTAGAGCTGGGCCTCAACAGGCCCTGGGCACAGACTGTCAGGAGCCACTGCCTGTGCCGTGCTCTGAGGCTCCCACTTGTAACCGCCTCACTCCAGGCTTTTCCAGGGCCACCAACGCTCAGCGGCTGCAACAGGCTCTTGGAGCCCTGGCTGCCCCCCATCCACCCAGACCTGCCCTCCAGGTCCCAGGGCTCTGTAGGAAGCCCTCAGGTCCTGGCACAGGAGTTCAGGTGTAGTGAGGCACCTCGCCCTCTGTCAGTGGGTGTCAGATACCCTCTTTCTGCTCCCTCACAGGCACCAGATCCCCAGGGTCCGCAGACCTCACCAGCAGAGATGTCTCTGTCCTGGACACGGACAGCCGGGCAGGGGATGAGGAGGAGCCTTTCGACTTCTTCCAGCAGCAGGAACGCGCTGAGGGGCCGCCCACCCCAGGCCAGAAGGGTGATGATGAAGAGAAGTCCTCGGAGGAGGAGGCCCTGGACCCGCTGGGCATCATGCGGTAGGTCTCCCCGATCTGGGAAGCTCCCCCTTCTGGCTGATTCCAGGTTCTCTGGATGACTCCCCCTCCCTGCTGGGAGTCTGAGAAAACCCCTTCTCCCTGGTATGCCGGGGGAACTGGCTGTCTACTCAGCCTCCACATCACCTGTGTCTTTGGGGCTGGGCTGAGTCATCACCTGCCCCTCCCTGGTCACAGGGCGGCCCCCCACCACTACTCCTTGGCTGTGCAGTGAGGCCTGGCAGAGCTGCCCCCCGACAGCTCAGCTCAGGCTGCCCCAACCCACCCAGCCTGCCCAGAGACCTGGGTTCTCCATCCAGCTCATCATTGGCAGCCTGTGACCTGCGGCAGGTGACCAGAGCTCCCTGGGCTATATCTCACTGTCTGTAAAGCAGGGTATTTACCTTGACCCTGCCTCCCCACAGGGTAGGTGTAAGGCTCCCTTGAATCACATGGGTAGAGGGAACTGGTGACCTGTAAGGTGCCAACGGTATGTGATTCAAGGGGATACAGTGAGCCCAGGGTCCCTGGCCAGCGGAGTGTGCCCCCTTTATACGTATGTGCACACACCTGTACACACAAGCAAGCACATGCAGGTGCACATGGGTGCACACACACATACACTGCCTGGAGAAGAGGCAAGCCAGCTGTGGTCTTGGTGGTCCCTTCTGGGTGATATCCTGCGTCTGTCACCTTCTCTCCCGGCCCTCTACCTTCAGGGAGCTGTGCCTGAGCCCACACTGCATGGACCACTCTGTGCCGGGGGAGAGGGCTTACAGGCTAGAGTTGACTAGAAAGCCAGACATCTGCTCCCAAGCCCACATCCCCGAATGGGCTGTCATTACCCTGTTTTTGCTATGGAAAACTGAAGGGGTAAACTGCCGAAGAAACATGCTGGTAAATGGCAGAGCCAGGATTCAAACCCAGGCAGTCTGGCTCCACAGTTCAGGATCTTACACTCAGTTCACATCCCAGTACCATTATTTATCAGCTATCTGATCCCAGGCAAGGTACTTGGCCTGTTTCTTTAACCTGTAAAATGGGATAATAGCAGCTGCTTTCAGAGCATCCGTGAGACACGGTGTGCAGAGTGCAAAGGACAATGCGAAGTAGGATCCCCCCCTCTGTTTCTTGCACATTTGGGCTAAGAGGATGTGGTGAGGGCTCTCGGTGGCTGAGTCTGTCTGTCGCCCTCGTCTCGTGGTTGGGAGGTCCTGCCCAAACTCAGCTGTGCCCAGGTACTCCGGGAGACGGGGACCAGAGCCCGAGGCCCTGCAGCACCTTGGGGCCCAGGAGTCAGGCCCCTCGGAGTTCTCCACAGCCAGCCTTGTCCTAGAGCCGGTGAGTGGCCCTGAGAGAGCAGCAGCAAGGGCAACCAGGTTATGTCAGGAGAAATTTGTCATAACCCCTCCCTATCAGCCTTACATAACCTACAGGCCCTTCTTGGGCTTTATTTTGGTGAGACTGGGGCTTTGTTTGAACTCTCGCTGTCGGCTGTTCTGAGCTACCACACATAGTGCCAGACTGAGCTAGACTTGGGTAGTTTGTGCCAGCCTTTGGCTGAAGGAAATGCTTAGCAAAGTGGCTCCTTTTTTGGGTAGGAAAATGCTCTTTGGGGTTGGCATAGGCCGCCTTGGATTTCCTCCTTGCTCCAGTGGAGGATTGTCAGGCGATGCGTCAGCCATCCCAGGACCACCTGTCCCCCAACACTGTCCCTACCTCTGCACTCTGGGGCCTCACTTCTGAATCCTAGGAATGCTTAGCAGCAAACGGGATCCCAGAGGCTGAAGACCTTCTACCAGTGCTTTGTTTAATGACCAGTGTGACAACAGTCAGTGCTGTCACCTTCTCAGGAATAATAACTAACATTTTTTGAGAGCTTATTAAATGCTGGGAAGTGATCAGAATTTACGTGAATAAGTATTTTGTATTCTATTTCTTTTCTTTTTTTTAAGATGCACCAGTTGCTTTCAGGTTCCCTATGGGTCTGATTTTGGACATGGAGGCCGATACCAGCACAGCCTCATTTTGTGTCTGAGAAAGTTGAAGTTTGTAGTCAAATAGCTCATCCAAATTCAGCCACAAACAGCAGAGTCAGGACCTAGTGCCACCCCCACACGGCCCCTCAGTTCCAGCCTTTCAGCAGTCCAAGAGCTGGGCAGGGCCCTAGGATTATCCCCCTTTCACAGATGGGGAGGTTGAGGACAGATGAGTGGGGCCTTGCCCAGAGCCGTGTGTGGCAGGAGCACTCGAAGTCAGATTCCCCTGGCCTCTCCCGGGACGCCCAGGTGGCCCGTTGGCGTTCTTGCACAGTGTCCTTTGGTGGGGAACGTTATGTTCTTTGCAGATGACTTACGTTTCGCATGAGTATTTCTCCATCCCGTGTCCTCAGTTCCTCTGCCGATGCTGCAGCCGGGCCTTCCCAGCTGCGCCGGTCCCACCCCGGGCCTGCCGGTGCCTCGCTGGGCACCGGTCCTCCCTGTCGCCGCCACGGCGGGGCGGTGTTGCTCCGCAGCACGTCTGCGGGAAGTCGGGAGCCGCCTGCACAAAGCCGGGAGCAGGGACCGGCCTGGCTTTTCTTTGTCTTTTAAAGCTGGTTTTGATTAGGGAAAAGACAGTTACTACACCATTAGAACCCGCTTAAGGATAGAAAAGGCCCTCGCCCGGCCCATCTGGACAGTCTGCTCTCCTGTTTGGGGGGGGTTTGTGCTCCCCTGTCCCAGGGCGATCCACATAGCTGCACACGTTAGCGCATGTGCCTATTTATTCTGTTTTTTTCACTTACTGTCCTCTCACAGTGGCTTTCCATGTCTTACATAGTTTTAGTATTTAACTTTCTATTTTTGAGACTTCACAGTTCTGAGAAAGATGAAGATCTACCATAATAGTCCTGCGTTCTGGTGGGAATACTCTGCTAGAAACATTTTTAATTACAACACGCATAATATGTGATTAGTATCTAAAAATTTAAAGCACAGTTAAAAGTCCTTTCTTCATGAAGGTATATACTTTTGGATATTCGTGTTTTATTGCCAAAATGGGGTCATGTCCTATGTGCTGTTCCATACATTGCTTTTTTTTTTTAATTATTTTTTTAGCTTATCTATGGTTTTTCCAGACCAATAAATAGACTTCTACATTCTTACTCTGTGATAGTCCACAGGGACAGTGTGCTGGAAGTGGCATTGCCGGGCCCCAGCTCGGGGACATTGTGTTTTCTGTAGGTTTTTGCTATCACAAGCAATGAGGAGCTTTTTCATATGCGGGGTGGTTTTTCTCTTGAGCTTCCCTCCCAGATACCTGCCCCAGCTCCTGCTCCCAACCTGCTATGGGCCTTGCTGTGCCACTCAGAGGAGCGAAGGGCTCCTTGGGGACTTCATACCCTATCGGGAAAGCCTGTTTTTCAAACCCTGCCTGCAATGCCCCGGCCGCTTCCCAAGTGTTCAGGGAGTCCTCCCAGCCCTGGTCCCTGAGGACTCTCACCTTCCCCGGGGGACAGCCTGATTCCTGGACAAACATGCCTTCCTGTGAGTCTGGGCTTCCCACACTTGGCTCAGGGGAGGGAGCCGGCGCCCAGCCTGGGCCACAGCCTGAGTGGAAGCTGGACGCTGCTTTGGCATGCAGAGCTGGGCAGTGCTTCCTGCAGGCAGCCAGGCAGCCAGCGATGGGAAAGGAGCAGAAGGGGGACAGCAAGGATGCCAGGGCCCTACCGTGTGTGACGCTGGCATCCGTGTTCACACAAACCATGAGTGAGGGGAAGACACTGGGCTTGGACATGGGGTGGCCCACCTCATGTACAAAATGCCTGACCCTGTGCCCGAGGTCAGAAATCGGGCATCATCCTAGATACGCCTCTTCCGCCCACCGGTCCCTTCAGCTGTCCAGACTTACTGCACTTCGCCTTCTGCTGTTCTCCCTGATCTTGTCTGCCCCTCACACAGTGGCTGCTCCCCCGCCCAGGCCCTGAGCATTTCTCCAGGGGCCACGCACAAAGCTTCCACGGGGACGGGGTTCCCAGCCATGCCCAAGTGACACCGCATAGACCCTCGCGGAATGAGGGTTTCTCGTTGCTCTGCCCGAGTCCCCTTCCCCTTTAGCCCACCCAGGCTGCTGCCACACCTCCATCGCCTCCTCTGGAATTACTGCCCTGTGTGTAACGACCGGTTTACATGCCTGTGACTGCCCGGCTGTGAGGTCTGGGGACACTGGCGGGCCTCACTCATCACCCAGCGCAGGTGCTCGCATGTGGAAGGTGCTTCATGTCCTGGGTCAGAGTGGATGATGAACTGCTCACGGGGCGGCTGAGGGCCGGTGGGGAGACCAGCCGAGGTGACTGAGCCAGCTCTGGGAGGCTCGAAGGAGCGGAGGGCTTTCTAGCTACGGGTCTGTGCCTCAGCGTGATGCTGGGAGCCCCTCTTTACTCCCTTCCCCCCTCCCTGGGGGGGGTAGGAAGACATAAGTCTGGATAAGAGATGTACTATCACCCTGTCTGTTCATCTCTGTTTATGAGTCTGTCCTTCCTTCCCCGCTCCTTCCTTCCGCCATCCATCCATTTTTTTCATTCGATATTCATTGAGCACCTGCTCTGAACCACGGACACTACTGAGTCCCAGAGAATGAAGTTTGGGGACCAACCCTGGGGCTTTTGGTCACCGAAGGTCCATATTTCCTGCTTGGTCGGGCAGACAGAGCATGGCCCGGGTGGCACGGGGCGAGCACAGAGGATGCCTGACTACAGCCCCAGGTGCCCTAGATTCACTTTATTTCAACTCAAGGCAGCAAAAGATCCAAAAACCTCTCCCGCGAGGAAAACAAGAACATTCATCCAGGTTGAGAGGAAAACTCCCAGACCAGGAAAGTCAGGCCTAATTTGTGCTCAGATCCAGAAAGAGGTAGAAGAAGGGAGATCACAGGAATCTTCATGGCTTCTCCAGATCTAGTTAATCACGCTGGGTCGCTCTCACTCCCTTTGGTCTTCAGAGGGTTCCCTGCTCTCCACGCCTCTGATTCCTGGTCCAGGGGAAGCCTTTTACTTCCCTGCTGCAGGGGCCCATTTGCTGGGTAGGATGTGAATTTATTTTCTCCAGGAGCTGTTCTAGGACCTGCTAGTTTCTGGGCAGTGGACCTGGGCCAAGCTCTCCGCCCCTCACTGCTTCAGTCCCTGCCGGTCCCAGGAGCAGGGCCAGGCAAAGGGTAATCCAGGGACAGCAGTGAGGCCCCAGGCCGCTCCAGTGGCTCCCAGACCTGACTGTCATCGGTTCCACAGGGTATCCCACACAGCTTCCCAGACTCACTCTGGGGCTCTGACTCTGGAGGTCTCGGCTGGGGCCACCTCCACTTCCACAGGTCATTAGAACTGGGCTAACTGCCTGATCAGTGAGACAAAAGGGGGAAACGTCCAGTAAGAGCAGCCACCCTGACTCTTCAAGAGGTGTGGGGAGCGGTGGCTGAAGTTTCTGGATATGCTTGCTTTAGGATAGAGTCTGGGCTGCCTTCAGCTTTCCCAGTAGCACCGGCAGGGCCTGGGGCAGGTGCCAAGGCAGAGAAGTGTCCCTGGTGGCCTGTGACATGAGCCCATCTAGCTTGTGCCTGGAACAGAGCAAGAACAGGGAGCTGGGTGCATGGCTTCCTGGCACAGCCCCCACCCATGTCTCCACTCTCCCTCTCTCCCTTCAAAATGGGCCACCATCTCCCCGAGCACAGCAGGATCGAGCCTGTTCTCCCACCACGTCCTGTATCATTCCTGTTCGTGGGACACTCTGAGAGGAGCAGAGGACCATGCCTGTGACCATGACCGCCCTCAGTTCTAGTTGCAGTGTCCCCTGCCTGCTGTGCAGCCTTGAGCAGACCCCTAGCCCCTCTGAACCACTGTTTCTTCATCTGCCCAATGACCCTGACAGAGCCTCTGGCCAGGACTTGGGCCCTGGTTTTAGAGTTATGCTCCGTCCCGAGACCTTCCAAAGCCAGGCGCACTGCTGGCTTTGGTGGCTTTTCCCCATCCCAGCTGGGAGCCTGAAATCCTACCTGGAGTCTAAATCCTGACCGTGGGAATGGTCGCCTCTGAGCGCCTTGCCCTCCGGCCCCCTCCCTGCTGCTATTTTTATCTGCTGCTGGTTAATCTGTACCATTGTTCAGGGGCAGAACTAGCCTTTCCGCGCAGTTTAGCCACATAATGTTGCCAACATGAGCTTAGATAGTGACCTCTGTCCAGGGGAACTGCCCGGCAGGCATGCAGTCCAGTCAGAAATCCTGTTTCCAGTAAAAAGCTTGTTCTCATTTTCAGGAACCTTAAAATGGCTCATTTAGGCATTAGCAGCAGGGATTGGGTCATCCTGTGAAACTAAACCCGGGTTTACTTATTTGTGTACTGGCTGCATAACTTACGGTGACGTGAGCAGCTCTGCACACTCAGCCCATGGACGTGCACCACCACCACCCGGCCAGGACAAAAGCGCCCCCGCCCCCCAGAGTTCCCCTCACGCCCCCTCCTGGCTTCCCACAGCAGTGTTGGGCCTAGAGCAGGGTCCCCTTAGGAGTGACAGAGCCTAGTGGGGCTCTAAGTAGCAGGGGCTTCCTGGAGGAGGTGTTTGCTCAGTGGTACTGTTTACTAGGTTGATGGAGGTTACTCCAATCAAGGGACGGGATGTATGTGGGGTAACAGAATGTTTACCAGGGCTGCTTTCTGCTCTCTCCTGGGGCTGGGCCCTGGGGTTTGTGGCCTCAGACTGCATCCACCCCCGTTTCCGTTTCTGAGTGGCATGGAGTCTGAGGTCAGCCACCCCCACACCCCTGGAAGCGGAGCGTGTCCTCTGACCTGTGACCACGCAGGCAAGCCTGAAGCCTGAGTGGCCCTTCCTGGCTGGGGGGTCCTGTGGCAGCTGGCAGTGTAGCCCGCACACCCACCCTCTCCTGCGTGGGATATCCCAACAGTGGTGGATCCCTGGGCACAGGGCCCGGCTGCTTCCAGTGGCAGGGTCTCGCCACCTCCAATGTCAGGTCCTCGGGAAGTTCCTTCAGGACACAAGCTCAGGCCCAGCCAGCACCTGTGTGGGTCTGACCAGGCCACCTGGGCCGTCTACAGGGCTGTCCCAAGACTTTCTAACCTTGAGTTTTGTCTGATCCTCCAGCTCCAAGAAGCCCAAAAAACGCCCTGAAGTAGCTGTGAAGCCCAGACCCTCACCCCGGCTCACCCTCTTTGATGAGGAGGTGGACCCCGACGAGGGGCTCTTCAGCCCGAGCAGGAAGCTCTCCGCTCAGGGCCCCACAGAGGACTCATCCCCCAGGGACCGTAAGTAGAGCCCCAGTGTGTTCCCGTCATTCTTGGTGCCCCTGGGTCACCCGACCAGCCTCTGTGAGTGGCTTCGCACCCACCACATGTGAGCAGGATAGAAGTCTTTGCCTTGTCCCATTTTGACATGGTACAGACTCCACTCAGGAGATTTTCTGCTGGAGAAATCTTGTCGGAGCCGCGTTTCTCACAGCCTGGAACATTCTGGAGCTGAGTGTTTATTCTGATCCCCCCTGGAAGGGGAGGATGGTTTCTCTGTTGCTTTGAGAAGTGTGGACTAGGATCGGCGCGGCCAGACATGGGCACGGGTGGAAAGTGGATGCTGACTGCCCCAGGTATTCCTTCTGCAAGTCTGGGATTAGGATTGTGGCAAGAGGTTTTGTGTCACCCACGTAGACCCCACTGGAGCATTCTGGGCAGAGATGGTAAAGGGAAGCTGGGCGTCCTTAGGACTTCTTCTCTCATTCCTGGGTCTGACCTTTCTTTACCCCGCCCAGGTCCTCTTCCAGGGCCGGGAATCAATGTCATCCTTTAATTCAGCCAACACTTGGTGACCACCGCTGAGGGTCAGGATGGGCCAGGACTTCCTCTGATCACTCTGCTGCTACCTTCTCCACAGCCCTGAAGTTGTTTGATGATCCTGACCTTGGTGGGGCCGTCCCCCTGGGTGACCCGTTACTGCTGCCGGCAGCATGTGAGAGTGGAGGGCCTACGCCCCGCCTGGGCCACAGAGAGGCCTCTGAGGAGCTGTTCAGGTACCACCTGTCCCCAGCGGTGCTTCTCCTGCTGAAAGTGGCCTGGGTAGAGCCACAGACCTGTCCCAATACGGGAGCACTTCACAGCCCCGATCTCTGGGGGAGGGGAGCCTGGCCTCGGGAAGGCAGGAGCCTGTGGGTAGGGGCTGGCCCTGAAGCAGTGATGGGCACTCGTGAGGAGAGGTGGGGCCAGCAGCTTGGCAGCTTCCAGAAAGAGAGAACATTGTGCCTATGCTCAAAGTTTAATAATTTATATAAAGAATAATTAAGTGTTCTAATGGTGAGAGCAAGTATAACGCATAAACAGGTTTGAGAACAAATAAAACCAGCCCTTGGCAGCTGCAGCTCACCTGGAGGGAGCAAGCGCAACTGCGCTGGACAGTGGCCGTCCCCAGCAGGGTCCCATCGTAGGTTTTATGAGGGGAGAGCGAGGCTTCATCTGTTGGGTGGAGGATTGGCAGGCCGTGTGCAGAATGACAGCCACTACTTGCCGTGCGTCCACAGCATGCTGGACTCTTTACACTTCACCTTCATCCTCACGACAGCCTCCTGGGTGGCTGGCATTATCTCCGTTTTATAGAAAATGGAGTGTGGGAGAGGGAACTGGCCCAAAGCTACAGCTCCCAAATGCATTGGCACCCAGGCCCGCCTGCCTGTGTCTGTCCTCGCACGCCTGCCAGGACGCTCCAAGGCTTGGAGGAGAGGCTGGGAGTCCGCCTCCCACAGGGCAGCAGCTTCCCGGGCTTCTGCTGCGCACTCTGAGCGTGTTCAGCCCTGGGTCTCTCCGTGGCATCATCCGTGCCCCCAGAACGCAGGCCATGCCTAGCGATTTACAGGAAGCCCAGTTGTCTCTCCAGGAACAAATGTGTGGTGCTGAGGCACTGGCCCCAGGAGTCTGCCATTCGCACCCTAGTTAGCAACCTCGGGCAATTACAGTTCTCTAAGCCGCCCCCCCCCCCCATCCTACTGTGCCTGAGTCATAGGGCAGCTTCTGTCTACATCTCCCCAAGGCCCCTGGCATCTGTTCACTCTTCTGCAGCCTCGCCCCTGGTATTCTGGCAGACTGGGAGAAGCCAGGATAGTTGCTATCTTTAGGGGAGAAACTGAGGCACAGGGAAGTGGAGTACAGGGTCAGGTCGAGGGGCGTGGCAGGACCCGGTGGAGCATGTCCCATCCAGGGAGCCTCTGCTGTCTCCAAACTCAGCATGTCCCAGTGGGGCAGTTCCGGTGGGACCTTTCTGGCAGAGTTGATTGTGCATTTATGACTCCGGCACTCTCAGACCTGTGGTCCAGAGCATCCTTGTGGGAGTGTTCAGAGGTGTTACTTCAGAGGGGCTCTGTGGCCAGACGGCGAGGGCAACACCGGTGTCAAGCAGGACTTGCACGAGAGTGGCTCAAGGGGGAGACACCACGCAGCCTTTCACTGCATTCGTGGGGCCTATTCTAGCCAAGGCCCAAGAGCCCAGGTGGAAGTTGAGCGCTTGGAAAGGGATGCCCATGCCGTCGGCCACCTGCCCCCCGCCCCCGAGTGAAATGCCCCATACCCACCTCAGAGCCAACCCGGCTTCTGTTAGTTCAGAATCAGTGCTCTGCCAGGCAGTGTAAACCCTGAACTCTGACACAAGCTGTCAGCTGCTGCTCTGTTTCCCCAGGGGCCCCTGTCTGAGGATAACTCAGTCCCTCTGAGCTTTTTGTGGGCACTGGGACTCCAGTGAGGATGCGGAGCCAGCACCTGCCTCAGGGTTGCCCAGGAAGGGCTGCCACATGGAGGCAGCCAGGCACCTCTGAGCTGAGGTTGCCAGGAGCAGCCTGTCCTTGGATAGTGCATCCTGGGATGGCCTTGAACCAAGTTGGGGGGTGGGTGGTGAATGGATCGAATGGGTCTTCCATTGTGCACCTGGCCCCCAGGAATGGAGTTCCCCCACTAGAGGCTGGCAGCAGGAGGGCAGAGTCCGGCTGTGGCCTCCTTCCTTAACTGCCTTCTGGTACCTGGGACTGGTTCTATGTGACCGTTAGTTGCTGCATCCTCTAGTTACGCCCCCCACCCGGCTTTGAGAGGCTATTAGGTCCAAGGCCAGGGTGGAATGTTAGTGCGCACTGGCTGAGGCCAGCTCCAGCCCTTGGTGGGCTCTGTCCAGCACCCGTGTGGCCCACTGAGGGCACTGTGGGCGAGCAGACCTGCCTGAGATGACAGCTAGCGTGTGGCAGTGCCTGAGTCGGAACCAGGATGCCTGACTTCAGAAGCCAAGCTCTCGTCTAGACCAAGTTCAGCCAGAGGAAGGATGAAGGAGGGGCTCTGGCTGTTGTGGGGTGGGGTCTGCTCCCCTGCAGCGTGCTCCTGTCCCAGGAGGTTATGCTCAGGGAGTCTCCCTCTGGTTCCCTAGAGTCGAAGAGGACTTGGACCAGATTCTGAACCTGGGGTCTGAGACCAAACCCCAGCCCCTGCCTAAGCCCAAGCCGCCAGTGGCAGCTAAGCCAGTGCTACCCAGAAAGCCAGCTGTTCCCCCCAGAGCGGGCCCATCTGAGGCCGAGGCCGAGGCCGGGCAGCAGAAGCAGCAGAAGCAGCAGCAGCAGATCCAAGCCATGGACGAGCTGGACATCCTACAGTACATCCGGGACCACGACGCGCCTGGCCAGGCCGCTCCCAGCCTCTTCTGACCCTCCCTCCCTCCCCTGTGCTGGCCCTGGGCCGGCAGCCCCTCTCCGGTGGGGGGGCCTGTGTGAGGTGGGGACTGTGCCTTGCAGGCCAGGACCCTTACTCTTGAGGGAGGGAGGGTGGAAGCCCAGGTCACAGGACCCCTGTCCTACCTTATTTCTTTATCTCTGGCCTTTGGGGTCATGGAACCCTCTAGGGTGCAGAGAGAAGGTCACCATAGGAATTGAGCCCAGTTGTCTTAGCCACATGCATGTGGAATAGAGAGCATGTGGGGCCCCCAGGATGGACTGAGACTTGGGGAACCCAGGGAAGCCCTGCTCAGGGCAGGGAAACTTTGTGTCTACTTGTGCCCACCTTCTCTGCCGCCTCAGCACAGGAGGGAGGGTGTGCCAACCTGGGTGGGGTTGGGGGGACCAGAGCCTCTGGGCAGCATGGCTCCTGGGCCTGTGGGCTCTGGGAAGGTCCCCCAGGAGAGGGATGCCGAGTGGGTCCCTGGGAGAGCTGGCTGGGTGGGGTGTCCCCGAGTCGCCTCTGAGTACCAGGTGCTAAGCAGGGTACTTTCCCGTGTGCCCATTCTCTGGGATATGAATGGCCTAACAAGCCCAGGTCTTCCTTTCTTCCTTTCCCAGGAAAGACCTGGCCAGACCATGGCCCCCTTGGGCCTCTGGCCATAGAGCCTGTGCCAGCCCCACAGCTCTGAGCAGTGACCCCAGTACCTGCAGAGCTCTGCGCGGCCCTGGGCCTGGCGAGTTCCTCCTGTGCAGAGTGGGCTCGGGCAGAATGTGCCCCAGCTGCTGCTCCGAGGGCCTAGTCTGTCCAGCGGCAGGTGCTGCCAGGCCTTCCCTGTCCTCGGGGTCTGGACTTGCTCACCCGCCTTCACAGTGGGAGCCGCTTTCCCAGGGAGAAGGAGCCTAGTGCCCGCAGGGCCAGTGCCTTAGACTTCTCCTGGACCCCACGCCCAGCACACGGTCCTGGCCTGGTGTGGCGCTCAGGAAATTCTCAGTGAGTAAATGATGTTTAATAGAGAAAAAAAATTCCTTCTTATGATACATTCTTCATGTTCAGACCTAGTTTTAATGAAACACAAGTTTTTTATGAAATGCAACCACTCTTACCCTTTGGCTTGTCCTGTCTGACAGAGGCATTGGAAGGGGCTTTAGGACAAGTAAACAACCCTGAGAGAGGCCCCCTGCCCTGGGGCCAGGCGCTTGCTGCCATCAGAGCCTCTAGACCCCATCCCTGCCTTGTGCCAGGACCCATGGGTGGTAGGAGCGCTTCGTCTGATCTTTTGTGCCTCTCACTCCCCCTCGTCAGCTGTCCAGTCCTGAAAAGGCTATCCCTACCCCCCACCCGTGCCAGAGTGAGGGGAAACAGGCAGTTCTGGGGTCTGAGATCTGAATTCCTCTTTGCCTTACCCAGGCTCCCAGGGCCCTGTCTCCCATGCCCTGAGCTGGCCCTGGGACAGCCTCAGCCCCGGCTGCTAGCATGCCACTCCTGTTCACTGCCAGGCCTTCCCGCCCCACGCAGCCCCGCCTGCTCCCTCACAGAGTGTAGGTATGGGCTAGCTCTGCCTGGGCTCTTTCCTGCCCCGTTCTCAACTCTGCACCCATCCCAGCTCCCTGCCCGTCCCTTACTGCCTCCCACCACCACTACCTCCCACCAACGTGTAATGTGGGAGCAGAGGGCGCAGCTGGCAGGTGCCCAGTGCCCATGGTGGGCTGGCCCTCTGGTGGGGGTCATAGACAGAACCTGCCACTCTGGCATGAGTTCATCCACTGTGACCCAGCCTCCTCGGTGGCCTGGTGCTCTCTGGACACCTCAGCGAAATGTGTGCCTCCCAGATACTGATGCTCAAACCGCGGCTGGTTTTCACCACAAGTCTGTAACCTGCTGGCGAATCACTGGCACCCAGTCATGCAATAAAGTCCACGTCAGTGACTTATTCCAGCATCTGTTAGTGGTGGTCTTTTCTGCACCGGGGATAATGGGGGACAGTGGGGGGGGGGTCTTTGTGACAGTGAGCTCAACAAGGGAGCTTCCCTTGCAGGACCTGGGGCCTCCCTGCTGCTGTTCAGTAGGGTGAAGTGAAGGTAAAGGGAGCATCCCTCTGTGTAAACTGAGGCCCAGGGGCCCAGTCCCAGGGGAAGTCAGTGGGTCAGTAACTGTTCAGCCAGGACCTGTTAGGGACAAGGACACTTCTTTCTCCAGACCTCGCCTCCCATCTCTTCTGAGTGGGGACTGGTCCAGGAGGTCCCTTGACACCAGGCAGCCCTGTCCATCTGTGCACACGCCTGTCCTGGCCTCACACCCCTGCCTGAGCTCAGATTCTGAGGTTCTGCTTGGTGCCCAGGACCCCGAGGTGAGCTGACATCCCCGGGAGCCAGGCAGGCCGTGCAGGGGGCAGTCTCAGCCTGCCCTGGCCGCCCCCACCTCTGGGCTCTGCATCTTGTAGCTAAGCTCAAATTGGGGTTTTGGCTCCTGAGGACAAGCAGCTGGGTCCTTCTGAGGAGGACCGCTCAGCGCATGAGTCTGGAGCTGAATTCACTGCAGCAGGTAAACAAAGGTTTAATTGGGGGCAGCAGTGTTTGTTTTGAAGCTGTTGTGAGCGCCGAGGAGCGGATGTGCCGTCTGTGACAGGGTCCCCAGCATTGTTCCTCTCAGGAAGACGGGAATCCGGCCAGTCCTCCTGGAAAGTCCCGATCAGGGCACCTATTCTGGCCAGCGCCAGCCTTCAAAGCTCTGCTGTCCTGTGATCATATCAGTGCAGGGCCTCTGGAACCCAGGTCCCCTCTGCCTGTGCTGGGGGCTGTCCTCACCCCGGACACAGACCCATAGCAGAAGTCCAGGCACTCTCTCAGGGGCCTCGTGGCCTTAATGCCAGGCTGCCACCTTGGCATTGTGTCTGTCCACTCTGTGCAGCGCTTCTTGACCCGGTGTCAGGCTCTGGTTTGTCGCCACACCTGTGATCTCCAGGGAACACTGACGTGGAAAGTTGTGCTCAGTTCTCTAGCTCGCCCACTGTTGAGCTGAGTGTGTCCTGGTAGAGAGAAGGGCAGCAGAGCTCTGTCCCCTGGATGCTGGTCCGTGTGTGTGTGTGTCTGTTTTTCCTTTTGGTTTAATAGTCACTTTGCTGATTTCTTCTAAGACGTGCTCTCAGTCCCAGAGGGCGGTTCTTTTTAGATTAGAAAGCAGAACAGCTGACGTCTTGTCCACCTGTTTCTCAGACAGACCATCAGGAGCAGCAGAGAGGCTGAGCTCGGCCCAGGGCTACCCCAGGGCCTCGTTTTACATCCCAGACGGTCTAGGACTCTTAACTAGGCTCTGTCTGGTCAGATGGGTGGCCCTGGGATTGGAACCCTCGCCTCACAGGCTATAAAATCCATGGTCATGGGAATGAAAAATGCTGCAGCACCTTGGGGGGGAAATTTGGCAGTTTCTTAAAAAGTTGAATTTACATTTACCATACGACCCAGCAATTGCACTCCTAGAAATATACCCAAAGAGCCCGGCAGGGCGTGGCTTAGTGGTTGAGCAGCGACCTAGGATCCAGGTGATTGGGGTTCGATTCCCGGTCAGGGCACATGCCCGGGTTGTGGGCTTGATCCCCAGTTGGGGGCGTGCAGGAGGCAGCCAATCAATGACTCTCTCATCATCTGTGTTCCTCTCTCTCTCTCTCTCCCTCTCCTTTACTCTTTCTGAAATCAATATATATATAAAGAAATATACCCAAAGAGAAATGGAGACATGTCCACCCCAAAATGTGTACACAAATGCTTCTTTCATCATGGCCAGAAAGTGGAAACACCCACACATCCACCAGCTGCTGTGTGGGGTGGCCACACAATGGAATATTATTCAGCCATCAAAAGGAATGGTTCACATGCTACAACGTGGATCAACCTCAAACACACTGTGCTGCGTGAAAGCAGCTCGACCCAAAAGACCGCATATTGTGTGATTCTATTTATATGAAATTCCCGGAAGAGGCAACTCTGCAGAGTCAGAAAGCAGATCCGCGGTTGCCTTGGGCTGGAGATGGAAACAGCGATTACAAACGGACACAAACGACCTTTCTTGAGGGGCAATGAAGATGTCTAAAATTGGCCTGTTGTAATGTTTGCATAGTTCTGTAAATTTACTGAAGACATTTAATTGTACACTTAAACTAGGTGCATTTTAAATTAAATTATGCCTCAATAAAACTGTTAAAATTAATGACGGGGCAGTGAAACAAACAAAAATCCATGGGCAACAGTGTGGACGAGCTTCTGGCTCTCCAGCCTCCCAGCTGGGCGGCCCTGGGCCAGCTCCCCTCTCGGTGCCTCAGTTGCTGACCTGTAAAAGGGAGATAACCGCACCTGCCTCGTCAGGGTAGTTATCAGGAGGACGTGAGTTAACATGCGCAAAGTGCTTTGATCAATGCCGGGCGCACAGCACACGTATGTGAATAACAGTTAAAATTCTGTTGAGTGTCACTCGGCGGTTTATTGCGCTGTAAGGGATTCCAGGGTCCGAGAGCTGCCTCTCCCTCCAGCAATGACAGCCAGACCTTTGGGTGGGAAGGGAGCGGTCGCCCTGGCTCTACGGAGGGGAATGCGGGTGAGAGGAGAGGCTGTGCCACTGAACTGCTGCCACCTGGCTTCCCCGAGCCCCAGTCTGTTCACCTGCCCAATGGGCTAAGCCGCCGCACGTGGGGCGGGGACCATGGGAGATGCACGTTTAAAACCAGCTGAGGTCCACGAAGGGCCCTGGCTCTCTTCGCCACTCCCAGTGGGCTGAGAAACGGGGGGACCAGCCACCAGTGGTCCTGCCTGGTGCCTGGGGGCTCTCGGATGTGACCGGGGGCCTGGAGCTGGATGGCCGCGGAGGTCTGCAGGAGGGAGGGTAGGTGGAACATGCTGGAAATGAGCCTCTGGAAAAGGCCTCATCCTGATGAGGATTAATAATAACACCAGCGCAGCAGGAAGCTCGTCCCAGCACGCCCCACGCTCCACACCAAGTGCAGCTCTCCCAGCCCCATGGAGACAGCAAATAAACACATGCTTCTCTCTCTTGGCCCCTGACCTTTTGTTCAGTGACCGACTGGACGGGGCGAGAAGGGACGGTCAAGTGGAGAGAGGTTTCTGGCAGTGCTGACAGCCCGGTGGCCATGCCAGGGGCACTGGTGCCACTTCCTCTTTCTGCCTTGGGGCTCCTCCAGCTTCCTCAGCATCCCCCTGGGCAGGACTGGGGGCAGGGAGGGGGGGGCAGGTGGCGTGGGGGTGGCGGCGAGGGGTGTTCCTTCACCCTCCTTTGAAAAGAAACCCCACCCACAAAGACGTGCAAATATTCATAACAGCCCTGCCCCCAGGCAGAGGAAACCACCCAAATCTCCGTCAGTGGTCAACAGGTGCATCCCTGCAGCTCCTACTACTCAGCAACAGAAAGGAAAACACTAGGAGCTGTAATGGCGCGGATGGATCTCAAAGACAGTCTAAGTAATAGAAGCCAGACCCCCAAAACTCTACACTGTATGATTCCATTTATATGAAATTCTAGAAAAACCAAAACAAAACGCTGGAGACAGAAAACAGATTAGTAGTTGCCGGGGCTGGGCCTTGGCTGGGGGAAGGGGAGATTGACGACAAGGGGACCTTTGTGAGGTGACAGAAATATTCAAAAATGTGAGCATGACTATAAACAAAACTCATTGAACTTTACACTTAAAATGGGGAAGGTTTATTGTACGTAAATTGTGCCTCAATGAAGATACTGAGAAAGGAACCACAGTACAAAGCGAAACATCCTCTTACCGTAGGACCCAGTCATTGTGCCCCTTGGTATTTACCCAAATGAATTAAAACGTATGTTTGCATAGAAACCTGGATGTTTATAGCAGCTTTATTCATAATTTTCAAAACTTGGAAGCAACCAAGTTGCCCTTCAGTAGTAGGTGAATGGATAAATAAACGGTGGTGCTTCAGACAATGGAATATTGTTCAGCGCTAAAAAGAAATGAGCTGTCAAGCCATGAAAAGACCTAGAAGAACCTAAAATGTGTATCACTAAGTGACAGAAGCCGAGCTGAAACGGCTACACACTGTCTGATTCCAATTATACGACATTCTGGAAAAAGTAAAACTATGGAGACACTGAAAAGATCAGTGGTTGCCAAGGCTTAGGGGGGAAGGAGGGATGAGTAGGTGGAGCATGGGGCATTTTTAGGGCAGTGAAAACACTGTGTATGATACTACAGTGTCATATGCATTTGTGCAAACCCACAGAACATACAGCCCCAAGTGTGAACCTAAGTAGACTGTGGACTTGGGTAATGACGTGCTGATGGAGGTTCAGCAGCTTGAACAAATGTGCTGTTCTGGTCAGGGGTGTGATAATGGGGGAGGCTGTGCATATGTGGGAGCAAGGGAACTCTGCACTTTCTGGTCAGTTTGGCTGTGAACTTAAAACTGCTTTCAAATATAATGTTTATTTAAAGAAAACGAAAACAAAAAACCACAAGGAGGAGGCTCTTAGCCCAGAAGACACTCTGGGCTCTGAGATGCCAGCCTTGCCTCCCCCGAGCACGCCCGCCTTCAGTAATATCCCCCCAGGCTCCAGTGTGCCCTGGGCTCCAGCTGAGGCTCAGAGACATTCAGCTGCTGGTGGAAGGGCTTCTGGTCCCGCAGGGCCCTGGTGTGGGGCAGGGCCCAGCCTCTGTCTCCCAGAACAGTCTCATCCTGCTGCAGCTTTGGACAGAGGGGCCAGGTTTGGTTTTGTCCCATGGCCACGTGAGGGTGGACGTGCTCCGCATGACTACATGCTGGGAGATTGCACATTTCCT
The DNA here is from genome assembly GCF_054644295.1 of Miniopterus natalensis. Lineage (NCBI taxonomy): Eukaryota > Metazoa > Chordata > Mammalia > Chiroptera > Miniopteridae > Miniopterus > Miniopterus natalensis. The sequence continues at coordinate 7,689,247 of NC_142093.1, read as the reverse complement.
TTCATTTCCTCTTATCTAGGCCTAAGGCTTATTCTCTCATAACTTTAAAAATTACCTTCATAGTTGTGGTTATAGTCTCTTCTTCCTTTATAAGAGGTTTTTGTCTCTTTTTTTTTCATTGGTTCTATTTGTCAGAAATTTATTCTAGTCATCTTTCCAAAGATCCAGTTTTTGGTTTTAAAGTTGAATTTTACTTTTTTTTAATCTAATTAATTTCTATTTTAATTTTAGTATCTATTTCTTCTTTGCATTTTTTAAGTTTTCTCTTTGGAATGATGTTAGCTATTTATTTTCCTTTTTGTTGTTAATTTTAATAAAAGCAGTAAAGGAAACAAAATTTCCTCCAGCACAGCTCTGCCACCTCCCATAGATTGTATCATGTAGTGATCTCACCTTCTTTAATCTTTACACAGTCTAAATTTGTAGCTTTTATTTCCTGTTTAAAACTGGAAAAGTATTTTAAATCCTAGTAGTGTTGGTATGTTTGTGCTTTTGTTTCTGAGGTTTCATCACTATTATTATTATTGCCCCTGTCATTTATTTCCAGTCTTAGGGTCTGAGGATGGGACTCTGTATGATTTCCACTTTTTAACTTAAAAATCTTTCTCTACAGAGATTATAAATGTTCCATTGATACTTTTAAATATATATTGTTTGTAGAATATGTGTCATTGTTAAATTATTGATTATGTTTCTCAGTATTCTGTATTCTTATTGCTCTGGGCTCCCCTGACCCATCGTTTCTGGGGGGAGATATTGTAGGTAGCCCACCATCATGAAGTTTTATCCAGTTCTCCTGGGAGTCAGTTGGTGTTCAGTTTTGGGTGCAGGTGCCCAGTGGTCTCTGGCCTGGTCTCAGAGGTGCTGAGGGTTCCCATGGGGATATGACCTCACAGTAGACAAAGGAGCTCAGGGTCCCCGGCTCATCTAGCTTCTGTCTCTGGATTGATGCTCCCAGCCCACTTTTCTGTGGCTCAAGTCATTGTCTCCACAGAGGTGCCTGGCCTCAGAGGCATGGGCATCAGGTGGACACTTACAGGCTTCCCCTCCCTCTAAAAGGGCAGGAGGCGAAAAGGTCCTGCCCACAAATAGGGGTTTCCATGCCAACTGAGCAGGCTCCGGGAACACCTGTGTCTCTTGGGTGGCCATCCGTCCTCTCTGGGCTCCTGCCAATCAGGCCAGCAAGAGCTGGTGATTTGTTTTTCTCCTGGCCAAGCAGGCTCAGCTATGGCTCTTCTCAGCAAGCCTGACCACTCAGGCTCCTGAAAACCAGTTACTTTTCACGACCTCTGCGTTTATGAAGGTTGACCTTGCCCCCTTTATGCTCAGGACTGAGGGAGAGGGCCGGGGGGAGAGGTGCTGCCTGCCTCGGTGGGACCACATGACAGGCACAGGGAATGCCTGAGAAAACTCTTAAAGGGTGGGGAGCTCAACTGCGATTTGCAGGGCACAGTGGGTGGCCTTCCCTGCCAGGCCAAGGGGCCCTGGAGTCACTGGATGATGGGGAGCGGGGTGGGGTGGGTGGGACCCCCGGGGCCTTGGAAGATGGAAGGGGTGAGGTGAGCGACGGGAGCAGGGCAGCCCATTTCTACTGCTGATGTTGCAACCCTGGTGAGAGGCCGCTGGGAGTGCGGCCCCCCAGGTCTAAGGAGCCCGTGTGTGTTTGCGTGTTTCCTGGGAATGACATGAGCTGGGACTTGTCTTTCTTGGCTGCATCTAAATTGAAGACAAGCTCTCCCCTGGTTTGGCAGGAAACACCTAAAGCTATTGCCAAGACATCTGTTTCATTTTCCTTGGCAACAAAAGGCATCCTGAGAGAGAGACTCGGGGCTTAGAACCAGGAACATCCAGAATTCTTTTCTCGCACGGAGTTTAAACGGAAGCCCCAAAGCTCAAGTTTAGAGCAGGTCAGACCCAAGGAGCCTGGGCTGTGGGGAATCCAGAATGTGGGGGGAATGAGGGGGTGCCGGGGGTCCGGATGGCAGGCGGCACAACCAGGTGAGGCCTAAGAATGTCCTGAAAATCAGATCCTGGAGCAGAGGCCCTCTTGGGGGTGGGGGTGGGGGTGAGGGTGGGGGTGGGAGTGGGGTGGGGGAGACCCCTCTCCTGTGTCCTGCTTGACTTCTGCAATGGAGGACTTGGGGACCGCGCCACACCCTCCCCACCACTTGTTAATACCTGCCTTTCGCTCACAGCCGTCCTCATGAATATGAAGTGGTATCTCCTTGTGGTTCTGATTTGCATTTCCCTGACGACTGATGATACTGAGCATCTTTGCATGTTCTTATTTGGCCATTTTTTATGTTTTCTCAGGAGAAATGTCAGTTTAGATCCTTCGCCCCTTTTTCAATTGGGTTATTTGACTTTTTAATATTGAGTTGTAAGAGGTCCTTATTTATTCTAGATGCAAGTCCCTTATCAGATATATCACATGTAAATATCTTTTCCCATTCTGTGAGCTATCTTTTCACTTTCTTGATCGTGTTCTTTGAAGCATAAAAGTTTTACATTTTTAGGAAGTCCAGCTTACCTAGTTTTTCTTTGGTTTATGCTTTTGGTGTCATAGATGTCCCAGTTTTTTAAAGAAATATTTAACAGAGAGAACCATGCCCAAGCCAGAACAGTAATTGATTCCTTTTTGCTCTTCCAAGCTGAGACTTTTAAATCATTTTTTTATTATAGTCCACTTCATTCCAAAAATAATTTGATGCTACTTATAAAAATTCAAATAAGAAAAAGGATACCATAAATAAAGACTTCTAGACAAAATCAAAGTATGTCTCTGAGATGGAGTCAAAGGTAAAATCAGTGTAGAATTACAGGGCTTCCTAGGGGCCAAAGCAAAGAGGAAAACGGAATTATTTATAAGATTCACAGGCCCAGGAGGTAAACACACATCTGCAGCTCAGGGGAGGCATCGGTTTTGCTGGCACAGAGTTCAGAAATAAACTTCTTCTATGGCTCCTCTTAAAAGGACAGTGTGTCTGGGTTTATCAGCTAAGAGAGAGCACATGCACGATGCCCCTGATAACCTACCTTCTCGCAGCACATTTTCCTTCCCTGTCTGTTTCCAGACCCCCATCTTTTCCTGTGCACAGTGTTGCCACCCATGAAATTGTCCTAGTTGTAGTAAAATCTTTTCAAAACACATATATGAGCACTTCCCTTCTAGCTCCCAGGATAAAGTTCACACTCTAAAATGCTAAATCTAAATACTCAGTGACGTAATCTGGAGGTATTTATTGAAGCACAAACACTCCTTCTCACCCGATAGCCCCGGAGATCAGCCTTTATCTGATACGGAGAACTTGGACCTTCACTATGACAAAGCTAAGGATAAATTCCTTTCATTATATTCTGTTGGAAGAAGGCACGAGAACACGCACTGTTGTTCAGAAACATTTTCTTAAATACTGGTTAATATACTCCCCTTGACCTGAGCCAAAAGGCCAAGGATCAATTTTATGCTGATTTACTATAAAACAAATTTAAGTATTTGTTCTTGAATTGATAAAACATTAGTTATAAAGAAAACTTGGTGCCCCTGGACAATGCCTTCTCCTGGGTTACACTAACAGAAGTTGGATTAGAGAGGGAAAGAATGGCCACTCTCTAATTCTCAGCACCGATTCTGAAGAAAATACAAGTTTTCATAAATACATGTTTATTATAGAAAGTACAGATAACCCAAAAGAAAAGAAATTACGCATGATTGCACTTGCCAAAGTTAACCACTGCTAAAATTTTGAAATACTCCCTTCTATAGTCTTACTGTGTGTATATACGTATATGGGTGTTGTTTTTTAACAAAAATGGCATCCTGTTGACAGTTTCTGTGACCTGTTTCTGTGTGTCATGAGGACTTTCATGTAATGAATATGATCACCACTGTCCTCTGAGTGACTGGAACCTGTGCGATTGTCGGCTGTCCCATGTTCTCCGTAACAGTCTGCTGGGCGTTTGGGTTGTTTGTGCCCCCCCCCCCCCCCCATCTGGGCTCCAGGTGCCTGAGGCTGGGGCTGGAACCGTTCTGGGCTCTCTGTGGCCTGAAAGCTGATGTCCCTCCTGGCAGAGCTGCACCTCCTGGCAGGGCTGTTGCCACTTGGAATAATGGCGCTTTGTGGCTTAACGAGAACAGGGCTCTATTAATCCCTCTTTGTCTGACCTCAGCCAGCCTCGATCTCAGTGCAAGCAGGATTCTTAGGCCCTTGGGACCCTATTGAGCTGTTGTCATAGTGATTGGTGTGGGGGGCAGGGTTACAGCGGCGATGTCCCTAATGAGGCCATCTCTGTCAATGACACATGCAGGTCGTGGCTGTTAAATGCCAAACTCAGGAAGACGAACCTGCAGCGATGTCAGTGTTCACTCTGACTGCCCCGAGGCTGGGGGACACCGAGGGCTTTCTGGGACCTGTCATAACTGTCCTTGGGAAAACAGCTCAGCTCACCTGCCCAAAGAGCCCCAGGGGTGCTCTGCTGTCACCCCATGGCCCTGGGATCACTCCCTAGCCCGAGGCCCAAGGCCCAGAGGGCTTGCATCTCAGGGGACTCTGCATCTGAAGCTGCATGGTAGAGAAGGCCCAGTGTCAGGGCTGGAAGGACCTTGGAGACTATCGGGTCCACCTCCTAGTGGTACAGATGGGGAAACTGAGGCCCAAGGAGCCAGAACTGATACCAAACCATTTAGCACATCGGGAGCACTGTGTGAACGAGGCAATCCCTACCCCATCTCTGAAAAGAAATATGTTTAGAGTCTCTTGTAACACAATTGAAATTTTTACAGTAAGTTCTTTAAGTCGGATCTTTAAAGAAAAACCACTTTATTATTTTATTATTACCCAAGTAGTTCATCAATATGTTTTCTTGCCAAAAAAAAAAAGAACATTGCAGAGAAAGCTCAAAGCCTCTTTGGCCTCTGTCTCTAATCCCAGTACTCTCCTGGTTTGGTTTGTATACAAATCTGATTAAAAAGTACCCAAATCTCATTTGCTTAACTTGGGTGGCCGGGACAATTGGGATGATGAAGGCCCATGTCCCCAACTGGGCGTGAGGCCAGGCGTCTCACTGCGGCTGGCAGGATTGCCCACGAGGGTGCATTTCCCTGCCCAGGGTGGCTGGGAGTGTGGGACAGGCTGGCACTGCGTGTCCTCACTCTGCCCTGGGCTGTGACGGCTCCTCCATCTTCTCGCCCCAGTTCCCGGTCCAGAATCCCCACATCTCCCTGCTGCTGGGCTGGACTGGATGCCAGGCGTCTGAGCAGAAACACAGGAACGGTTCTAGCAGGGTTAGCAATCACTGCAGGAGGCCACAGGCCCCAAGGGGCAACGCTGGGCTTTGGGCTCCTGTGCCCGCTCCGGTTCCCACCCCCAGCCCCACCCACTCCTGACACTCCCCACCCCCTCCTTACCTTCCCAGATTCTGTCCCCTGCCCCCCAAGCATCTGAGACCCTCTGCCAGGAAGAGGCTCAGCTGACCACCCCCTGACCCCTTGGAGAAGGAAGAGAGAGGTTTAAAAGAAAAGTTTAAAGAACACACGACATAGCTAAAGAGGTTAGTCTCCACTAGAGAAAGCCTGGCACTGAAGACAAGTCACAGGGAAGAAAGACACTCCCTGGGCGCACCTGCCGCATACCCGCTGCAAGGCCGCCGGGCCGAGCCCTGCTCCAGGCCCCGAGGGGGAGGCCGGGCTGAGGAGCCGCCCGCCCGCCTGCACCCTGAAAGACACTGACGGTCTAGGAAACGGGGAGCAGGTCTTCCCTGGAATCCTCCGTCCTAATCCTTGAGAACCTGCTGCAGTTTCACTTTAGATTTCTAAATGCATGGAAAGCATGTCCAGCAGTTTTCGGAATCTTTTTTAAATCAGTGGGGGGGAAATTTTTTAACTTTTTTCTCAAGCCCAACGTCTTACCCAGCGCTTTAATGATATGTAAAATCAATTATAGAATGTTTCTCTGGGCGACGTATTTTGCTTGGCAGAAGTACCCTGATGTCTGTGGAAACCCCACGGTTCCTGCAGCCCGGGTTTCATCACATCTCATGGAAACCATCTTCCCGCTTTTGCAGCTGAGAAAGGTGAGGTAGAGGCTTGAAGAGCGGGGGATGCTCACTGAAGCCCCCAACAAGTCAGCGGCAACTCTAAGCTTGTCCAGACATCTTGAAGCGTGGCCGGGGCTCGAACCCCACCCAAGTCCTTCCTTAGCTTGAATTGGTTACGTTGGACAGAAGTTGAGCTTATGGGGACACTGCTAGTCCGAAGCAGAAACGACATTGCTGTGGTTACACTGGTCCTGGAAGTAGCCTTTGGCTCCAGGGTCCTGGAACACGTGCCTGTTTCCTGCTGGGTTGGGGGGAAAACCAGGGCTGAGGCTGAGGCTGAGGCTGAGGCTGAGGCTGAGGCTGAGGCTGAGGCTGAGGCTTCCCGCTGCCCTGGGCCTGTAACCCCGTGTTCCAAGCCCACACCATAAATGCGGAGGGAGCCCAGGGACCCTGGGATGGGGGATGAGGCACCTTTAGGAGGCTGGTCTCTATGCCCTGCCTCCTCTGGGTCTCTCTTCAGTGGGCATTAGGGATGAACCAGGCTCAGCCATGCTGTGTGGCCATGAGGGGAGGCCCTGAGCTAGACCCTAGACACTCAAGCGGCCCAAATCCCAGCCACAGTCCAGTCCGCTGAGGCCACTATGGCTGTGCCAGGCCTGCACTGAGCAGCCACTGATGGGGCGCCCACCTGGGCCTCCCTCAGAGAACGCACAGGGGGAAAGACACCAGGCCCTGAAGGAGCCCAGGTCCATGTGGCAACAACAGGGAAATGGGGGCTTCAGGAACCACAGAAGGAATCCTGTGACGGTGGGAACGATGGAGCAGAGAGGGGGGAAGGGACCACTTTGCCTGCGTTTGTGGGAACAGAAGGTCTCTCTTCTTTGGCAGCTCCCGTGGAGTCAGGGACTGGTGGCATCACAGGGACACAGGCACAGTGGCGGGGCAGGATTTGATTCTGCCTCCTGCACTGTGTCAGCTGTCAGAGCCTGGCTGGCTGGCTCCAGGCCCCCAGCATGACCCCCCTGGCCTGGCCTGGCCTTCAGGCTGGCGCTCCTCCCGGGGCTCTCCACTGCTTGGAGGTGCTACCGGTGCCAGCACTTGGGGCTCTGAGAAAGGGAGTGAGGGGCAGGGTGGGGACTCTGGGTGGCTGTGGACTGTATTTAATTATCTACTTATTTTGGAGCATATGAGCTTCCATATTTTGCTTTTCAACATTCCCTTTATTAATCATCTTTGTCCATAATTTTCTATTTGATTTTCTAATTATTTCCCCACAGAAAATTCTAAGACACATACGTTTCCCAGGTAAGTATTCTTGATCAATTCTGTCAAAGTGTTTCTGGAAGGGTTGCCCCTGGTTGATGTGCTGCCACCAGCCCAAGACAGACATGAGCAGAGCAAGGACAGTGGGCCAGATACAGACCGTCACCAGGTAGAAAGCAAAGGACAATTGTAGGGTGGGACCTCATTCTCAGGGTGACTTTTCCTCCCCTAGCATATGGCTGGTCATGGGTTTAGACCCCCTGACCTTTCCTCCCTAGAGTTAACATCTAGGCCTCAGTTGTATTTCACCTCCAGGCCCAGAAAAGCAGCCAAACCAGACAAGTGACGCCGAGGGTGACCTCAGGACCAGCTGCATCAGATAATGACCCCCTGCCCTGGTGCGGACCAATTAATCAGTGGAGCCCTAGACCCTGAAAGGACACACCTGGAAAGCTGCTGAATATCCTAGTGAGATCTTCCCCTGGGACCTCCCCTAAAATCTCCACCCTTAAAACCCTTAGGGCAGAGGGCCCAGTGTGCTCTCCCTCCCCGCCTTCCCTTCTTCCAGGCGCCTCACCATTACTTTCCTCAGTGCCAAGTTCCAAGGGCCCTTCCTTTGCCTCTACAACTTGTTTCCTAAGCCCATTTCTTCTAGGAATTGCTTCTTCCACCTCTGTGATTTTCCAAATAAATGTTCTCTTATAGTTTGGGCCTTGGCTGTGAATTCTTTCCCAGCCAGAACCGAAGTACCGAGGCTGTTGAACCCAGGTCCGGTCTGACCCCACCTGTCCAACACTGGGTGCCTTTCCTGCCCCTTCAACACTATAATCATGAGTGAAACAAAAATGTTCATAATTATTAAGCCATTTAAAAACTTGTGGGTCAATTATCTGCTTTCTTCAGCTGTTTATTTAACCAGGTTTAGATGGGTTTATTTTCAAAGCATTTTATGAGCTCTCTATATGTTGTCATTGTGATATTCGTGGCATATGTGTTTTACTAGTGGGTTGTTTACTTTTATTTTTGTTTTTTGGTGGTCTTTAATGTACTCAAGCTTTGTATTTTTACGTTGTCAAAGCCACTGGCCTTTCCTTTTGTGACATTGTCTGTTACTTAGAAAGTCCTCCCTGGAAAATAGCTTTTAAAATGGGTCAAGAGGTTGCATCTTCCTCTTCTTGCTTCTCTATTTTTGGTAAATTTTGCACAAACATCCTTTCCCCAAACCCCATCTTCCCTGGACCATCGGGGACGTGCTTGCTTTTACTTCGTCTCCCCTCGAGGCCAGTGTGCTGGTCTCTGGGGAGGTCTGGGCTCCAGTAGGGGCTGTTCTCTACTTTCGAGGTGGCCATGCTCTGCTCTGAAGGGCACCTGATCTTTCCCACCAAAGACCGAAAACACTGTGGGAAAACCTCTAAATGTGATTCATCAGCAAGTGAAGACCAGCTGGGGATGGGCCTCAGACCTACTCAAAGGGCTTATTTCTATCCCCTTGGGCAAGACAACCCTGGCTCGATTGCCTGGGGGCCTTGAGGGTCTGGGGGTCCATACACCTGATTGAGCCATTTCTGTTTCTACGTGGACCCACTGGAACCCCATTTTCTTGGAGCCCCAACAGCAACTGATTGCTGAGTTTCCATAGCCTATGCACCAAGATGGTACACCATGGGGAGCTCGCTGGGCTCAAAACTGGGACCCCAAGTTCTAGCCCAGCTCTGCCTCCTCCCTATTGTCCGACCTTGGGGAGCTTCCTTTCTTTGGAAAGGGGACCCACACCCAACTTGCAGGGTTGGTGTGCAGATTAGATGATTGTACCTTCTGCAGTGCCTGGCACCCCGCAGGCACAATGAGGCTTGTTCGTCTGACGATAGTGATGCTGCTCTTGGCAATGAGCAAACCCTCTCGGAAGGGACTAGCAAGGCAAAGATGGCCAATGTGTGGCCTGGGAAGAGAGCCAAGAGAACTCCAGGACTTTAATTGTTGTTTTTCCACTATTTGGAGATACTAGATTCTCAGCCCTTCAAAGCATCAAAGGATTTTAGGAGAGGAAGTCTGATGTTGTAGCTAAGCAGAGGCTTTGAAGTCAAGAGCTGCATTCTTACGTTTCCGGATCTGCCGCTTCTAACTGTATGACCTTGGGCAAGTGACTTATCTTCTCTGAGCCTTAATTTCTGCATCTAAAGTGGGGCTCCTGGCAGTCCCCTCTTGTGGGGCATTGTGGGGTTAAGTAAAATAATACCTATAAAGTTAGGGTGAGTATATAGTTACTTTCCGAAGTAGGACACTTCAAGAAGTGAAAGGAGGCACTGTTAGTAATTGTCCAGCAAACTGCCCCAGGCAAACTGGGACACATGGTCACCGGTGTAAAGGGCTTAGTGTGGTGACTGACTCCGAACGCGCCCTCAGTGACGGTAGCTGGTGTCATTGGAGTGTGTGTAGACTCGTTCCACAGCTAAGTGGCCCACGTTGGAGACAGAAAAGAACCATCCACTTCTCAGCAGATCCCTGGATGGGGTGGGGCGGGAGTGAGGTGAGGGGCTAGGATGCACAGCTGGGACCCAGGGGGGAGCCAGGAGCAGCCAGAGCCTCACAAGCCCTCAGACCCTCTGCAAGGCTGTCCTTAGTGGGAGGAGGTGGTGAGGGAGCAAGTCCCTTTCCCAAGGGGAGGCCCCACTTGTACTGGACCCTCTCTACTCTCTGCCCCAAGGGAGAAGCTTCAGGCCAGCTCTGGACAAGGCAAAGTCCTCAGTTCTGGCCCTCCGCTCCTCTGGTCCTGGGGGGAAAGGGGGCACTGCAGAACAGCATCTCAGTAATTCCAGAGGTCACAGCCCCGTCCGCCTCATCCTCAAGAGCCCCTCCTCTCCAGCCCCAAGCCAGCTTACTACAGAGGGACCAGACCTGGTGTGAGCAGCCCCTCCAGGCCCTCAGCTTCCCTCCGAGCCATTAGCATAAACACATTCTTACAGCCAGAGCAGGAACCAGCAGTGACTCAGGCCTCAGGAATGTGCAATCCGATCCCCTCTCTAGGGGGGCAAATTCCTCAAGGAAGGTGGGCAGCCCTGGAAAGCCTGTTACCTCCCCGGTATCAGGGATCTGGACTGGCTCTGGGGGAGCAACCTCTTACAGTTGCAGCCTCTGGGCTCTACTCCTCCAGACCCCCAGAGCCTCATGGTGTGTGTCTGGGGGCAAAGTGCTCAGGGAGCCCATCCCAGGTTCAGGTTCAGGGCTCAGATCCAGCTGTGCTCACGTCCCTGGTTCCTGCCTGTTCCCAGCCCAGTTCTCCAACCTTCCTGATGATCCAGTAAACCGCCCAATATCCTTCCATTAAAATCTTTTCCTAAGTAAGCTCGCCACAGCTGGTTCCTGTGATTTGCGTATGAAGGCCAAGTGCAACAGGTTGGCCTGTGCCAAGGCCTGGGTGGTGAGAGAGCCGGGCTCAGGACAGCACCAAGGGGTTATCCACAGTGTCAGTGCCCCTCCTTTGATGGCACACGCCTTGCTCTAGACTCCTTGCTTGCTGAGGGCAGGAGCAGAAGCTGGGGGTGGCCAAGGGTCTTGGTTTTGAGTGGGGGAGCTGGTCCTAGGAGCTCTCAGGTTCCACTGACAGGGGCAGGAAGCCAGAATGAGAGGGGCCACCGAGGCGGGCCCAGAGTCCAGAGGCTGGTGAGTGTCACAGGGCTGGGACTCCTCCTTGGACAGAGCAGGCAGGTACCCGAACAGCCCCCAGTTCCAGCCCACAGCTTGGCAGGTACAAAGGGATCCGAGTGGTCAAGGTGCAGGGCCAGGGCAGACAGAAGTATGCAAGCGCTGGGGGTGGGCAGGCAGCTGGCCGGGAGACGCACATTTAAGGGCTCGAGCCTGCCCGGGCCACCAAGTCTGGGTCCCTTGTATCTCTGTAGGGCACAGAGGCCAGGAATGTGGGCTCCCGGGACAGGGGCCCAGGCGCCAGAGGTTCTGACCCTGCTGAGAGGGTCCCTGCCAGGTCTGACCCCAGCATAGTGGGTGCTTGTTTCTGTTTGACAATGTTCCTCCCTGGAGCAGGATGAGCCGAGCCCGGCAGGGTGAGGTCACGTCTGCCCAGCGACAATCCTCCCACTGTATCTGTGGGGACATACAGCGCCCTCCCAGCTGCCCCTGAGCTGACCTCTTAGGTGCCTGTAAAAGCCCAGTGGAGCGGGGGGGGGGGGGGGGGGGGGGTGGCAAGGACGGGGGTGGGCAGAGGAAGAGGCTAGAACGCAAGCGGCTGAGATGGGAGGAAAAGTGAGGCCCCTCTCGGGGCCCGCTCAGCTGGAAGTGGAGAAATCCAGTGAGCACCCCAAGGCACCCACAGAGCTCACTGCTGGGCTCACTCTTTCCCTGCTTACCCTCCCCACGAGACCTGTTTTCCCACCCACTCCTCTCTCCTAGCCTCCTCTATACCTCGGGAGGGCCTACAAGCAACCTGCACCCTCCCTGTCGGCCTGCCTGGGAGGCTCGGCGCCCTGCCCTGTCCCGCCCTGCACTGGGCAGGTGGTGCCTCCCAGGCTGCCCTGTGCTGCCCTAGGCTTCATCTCCCCTCAGCAGACAGGAGGCCTCTTCCTCCAGGAAGGCGGGCGGACAGTGTGGTGGGCAGACCCTGGGGTAGCCCTTTGACTCCTACCCTGTGTTCAGTATAATCCCCTCCCCTCGAGTGTGAGCAGGGCCTTCGACTTGCTCCTAGCTCATAGAGGATGGCAGAAGTGAAGGGATTTTGCAGGTGTCATTAAGACCCCGAATCAGTTGATTTTGAGATACCAAAGCAGAGATTACTGTGTGGGCCTGGCTTAATCAGGTGAAAGCCCTTACAATAGGGATTGGGCCCTTCGTGGCTGAGAGCCTTCTTGCTGGCTTGATGGCGTGAACAGCTTAATTGAGGAAGCCCAGCCGACAAGGAACCGCAGGTGGCTTCTGGGATCTGGGGGTGGGGGCTGGGCATACTGCTGCAAGGAACTGCATGACCTGGAAGCAGATCACCCCCACTTGAGCCTCCAGATGAGCACACTGTCCAGCTCACACCTGATCACAGTCTTGTGAGACCCCGAGCAAAGGACCCAGCTAAGCTGTGGCCCTACTCCTAACCCACGGAAACCGAGATGATAAAGGTATGTTGTTTCACGCTAAGTGTGTAGTCATTTGTTACACAACCGTGGAAAACTAATCCAGTAGTGAGGTGGGAAGGTCGGATGTCAGGCTGGAGCTTGGAAAGTGAGTGGGAGTCTTGCCTTCTTCAGGGTCAGAGCCCTGATTCCACAGCCCCAGCAGCTGGACAGTGTGGGCTCTGAGCCAGGAGACCAGAGCTGGGCTGGGGTGAGGTCCCTCACTGGGGCCTGGTTTCCAGGTTTTGCTGAAGAAAGCCTGGTGCTGGAGACAGGTGTTGCCAAGAGTGCAGGCCTGACTTAGGCTGGCATCTGGGTGGGACACTCACCTGGGGATGGGTCCCCAGCAGTGATATCCTGGAGTTGGTCCAGTCCCCTTGGGGTGAGCTCAGCGGGAGTGGGGTTCCTTGTACCAGTCTGTGCACACCGAGCTTGCATAATGATTTCAGTACAACCTGTCGGGTTACTCATGGAGGGCCTGCTGGGTGTTCATCCTGCCAGCTCTCCTGAGGGCTCCCTCACCCATATCCTTGTCTGCACTTGATATCATCCATCTCGGGCATTTCTGCATATCTCCTGGGTGTAACAGTGTCCCCTTGGTTTAACGTGCATCTCTCTGATAACTAGGGAGGGCGACAACCTTTCCATGAACTTGTGAGCCACCCAGGTCTCCCTTTCTGTGAATTCTCTTTTGCGTCCTTCGATTCCTCTCAAAAACTGATTTTTTTCTGTTCCTTTTCCCCTTGAGGGGCCTAAGGGCCCCCAGCTGGGTCCAAGGCTGGGGCAGATGCTCAGCCCTTCCCTCCCGATTCCCCAGCTCTGCCCAGCTCCCGTCGCCAGCCCTGCGCCTCTCATACCAGCCTTTGGCCTGCGTCCTCACGTGTTGGGGAGAACTCAGGGTCTGCACCAGATAAGGGTCTGTAGAGAGGATGGTGGAAACAGCCCGTGGGTGTCTCTCTTCCTGTTGATTCACGGCCCTTTTACTTGATTTTTTCTTTTTTTTTTGGCCAGGAGGAAGGGAGAGGAGGTCTGCTGCCTCCCAGACCTGGGTCCTGTCCCATATCAGGGGCATTCTTAGGGGGCTTGTGTGTGCACAGGGCTGGGGGGGGCTGGATATTGATTTTCCTCCCCTTGCAGGGACCCAGGCCTGGTGGACCTGCACCCCCTAGAAGGACTATGGTTACGGAGAAACAGGGGGGGGTAGCGGGGGGGGGGGGGCCACAAATGACCCCATTGAGCCTTCAGTGCCCCGGAGACTTCCGGGCAAACAATGGGCCTCTGTGTCTAGTTTCTCCTGGGGCCGGAAGCCCTGGTACGTGGCCCACTGATGAGTCACTCAGGATATCTCCTGAGCCTGCTCTGTGCAGCCCGAGGATCTCGGCTCAGCCTGAAATGGCAGATGATCTCATCGGCTGTCCTGGGGAAGCCCTGTCACTGGACAGTCCCGGGAAGCTGGCCACCCACTCATGGCCCAGAGTCCAGGTCCCCTGACCTTGGGGAAGTTCCTGGAGGTGGGCGGCAAGTGCTGGGCAGAGAGAGCTGACCAGTCAAAGACCCTGCGCTGACGGGATCCAGGGAAAGCCCCATCTCAGTCTCCCCAGGCTCAGCACGTGCGTGTGGGGGGGCTGCCCGGCCTCAGCTGTGTCCTTTGGAGTTCCCTGCGCTCAAGAGGAGCCTCAGGAGGGTCCCCAAGGGAAGCCAACCTGGGCCTGGCAGGAAGCCAAGGGTGGGTGTGGCCACCAAAGCTGGCTCAGCCTGGGAGGCCTGGGAGGGAAGGAGGGCCAGACTTTCCACTTGGCTGAATTCAACAGGAATTTCAGAAACAGAAAGCCATGTGCTGAGGCCATTTCAGTTCTGGGAACTTGGACATGACTGTTGTTGTTTAAAGTACCCCCACTGGGTGGTACAGATCATGGTTCAGGAGTCACACAGCCACACACTCACTATGTGGCCTCAAGCAAGTGACTTTACCTTTCTGAGCCTCAGTCTCCTCCTCTATAGAATGGGATGGCTGGATGGCCAGAGCTGTTGCGGGCATGCATGAGTTTGCAAATGCCCTGCCTACCGCATGGCTGGCCCTCCCTAGCAGCAGCCTCCTCTCTTCTCTCCATTCCCCCAAAGCTTTGCAGATGCTCTTGGTTGGACTTCCCTTCCGGTTCACCTCCCACGGTCTCGTGGCCTGAACATGTTCCTCTGGAATGGCCCCCTGTCCTCTGGATGCAGGTGATGGACTGGGCCACCTGCCAGAGTTCCGGGGGGAAGAACCACCCCAGTCAGCCTGAGGCCCAGAACAATGTAATTGCCACCTTCCACTGGGGTTCACGGCTGGTTGGTTACCATGGTGAGCGATTGCTCAGAGGACAGCCCGGAGAGAAACACCGTGGGATGAAAAGTCTAGGCCCCGGGCAAAGCTGTGGGGAGCCCAGGGCTCGGCCCCAGAATCCACTGAGACCAAAGCCCCTCTCCCATAGGCTGTACCTGCCCTGCCTCCTGCGCAGACTGTGCCCGTCCAGCCCTGAGCAGCTGCCAGCCTCCAGGCAAGAGAAGCTTCTCAACCGGCCGCCTCCCCACCTCCGCCCTCCCCCGCTGCCCAAGATTCAGGCCCAGTGCACCTGAGCCTCCTTCCTGTGCTCCAAGCCAGGGATCAACAAGTTCCCTCGGGGGAAATGATGCAGCGCTGAGTGTCCCTTGCAGAGGTTCCCAGCCTGGTGCATCATTATGAGAAACTGGCCAACTTACCTGGGTTTTGCAAGTTCATGGTCAGCCCCCGCCACAAAACACCCAACTGTGAAAGGAGTGGAAGAGTCACACTGGAAAGGTTGGAAGAAAGAGGGCGTAGTGGGGCAGGGCCTGGAAATGCCTTTCAGGGGGTTCTGACACGGCCAGCGTGTGTGTTACTGCCCTGCGGTACACAGGTGTACCCACCCCCGCCCTGCCCTAGTGCGGGGACTGCTGACTGGACGCACACTGCCTCCTCCTGCCTGCGTGGGTGGCAGTTGTTCTCAGAATGTTACCTAACCTAAGGTTCAAAAGCACAGTAATTTCAGCTTTGCGCCAAGGCCTCAGTCCATCTAACGCCAACTTGTTTCCACCTCTTGCTCATCTCTACCTCCCAGTCTCCCCACCAGCCACAGAGAAGCGCCCTCACACTTCCCAGATGGGCTCTCCTTTGGCCTGGGGGTTCTTTCTTCCCCATGCCCCCCTCTGCCCACATTGGAGCTGTGTTAAAGTCACTAACATATCACAGGAAATGCAGGGAGATGGGAAGACCGCATGGACTAGGACTTCTCTTAGGGAGATCACGGCATAAGTTTCGAAGGAGTCTTGGTCAAACTTGGGGTGGAGAGGAGACCCCCCAGGAATCTCACTGGCCGCATCGATGGTTGGGGAGCTTTCTAAGGAGGCTGGGCCTGCAGGCCTTTGGGCTTTCTGAGGGTGGGGCTGAGGGTGGGACAGAGTTGAACTGCTCAGGGCAACAGAAAGCCGCCTCCTTTCCTACCTTCTTCCCCCTCTGCTCTCAGCCTCAACCCTGCACATAAATAGTGAACCAATATTAAAAGAGTATCAATTTGTAGAGCCCTATATCCTCAGCCTGCACTGGGCCACCCTGTGGTCTGAGCTTACTGGCTCCTTTGTGGCCCCTGCACAGTCCCTGCTCATTCCCACGTCTGGGCCTCCACCACCACGCTGTCTTCTAGGCCCAGCACAGCTCTCAGTCGCCCCGTACGCCCTCTCTGGCCAATGCAGCCTCCTCTGCAGCCTTGTGGGCTAGGTTATTCCACAGGGTTGGCCTTGGCCTAATTCATGTGACTATGAGCACCTACTGTGTGTAAGACACTAATCAGACTGGCCAAGGCCTGGCTAAATGTGACCTCTGAGCATTAAGTCATCTGGCATCGGCGTTGCCACAGAATGGAGCCTTTGGAGACACATGTGACACATGAATCCAGGCCTGGCCTTCCTCTGTAGTGGTCACAGCAGGAGCTGGAGCTTCAGACGAACAGGTTGTCCAGAGACTGGAGACCCCCAGCAAACTGGTGCAGGGAATTCCCAAGAATACCAACCCTGGACATTCCAATGGGAAAAGGTTCATTAGTGGGAATTCTGAGCCCATTGTTCGTGTTCTGCTGAACAAAGGCTATGACTGGGTGTCTTGGATGGTAGAAAGCAACTGCTGCTACAACAGAACAGAAACAGAAACTTCGGCTGCGTTCTCCCTCCCGTGATAGTTCTGCTTCCCAGGAGGCAGGAAAGGCCCAAGAAACAGTGTACACTCTGTGTGACGGATCAGTTTCCATTTCTGTGTAGAGTAAAAACCCCCGCGTTGTGGTGCGTGCCCTGGGCTCACATGGAGAGCACCGGTCAGGCCACCTGTCCTGCAGAATATCCGGGCCAGCAGTAATGTGCCAGGCATTTCGCAACACCATGCGGTGGGGAATACTGTCCCCACTTTAGAGAGAAGGGCATATGGCCAGAAAGTGTCAGAGGCTCTAGAACCAGGCCCTCATCTCAGAGGGGTCCCAGGCCAGTGAGGAGACCAGAGGAAACTTGTGACTCAAGTGGCTGGAGGGTCTGGGCAGGGAGGGCTTCTTAGAGGAGGTGAGGTTCCGGTTGGTTCTCTGAGGACAGGAGAAGGGGGAGAACAAGCAGAGTCTGGGTGGAGGGAAGAACACGAGCAAAGATCGAGGGAGAGAAAACTGGTTGGGAGAAAGATGGGTTGGGATGGATTTGGGGGCCTCCCAAGTACCCTGTCAGAAACTTCTTGGACATTCCTTTCTGCAAACAGTTACCTTTTCACGAGCAGCCCTTCCATGAGCACAGGTTTGGGGCCTAACAGTCACTCACACTTTAGATTAATTCCCCAGCTGCTCCTGCCCCCACTGGGCGGGTGTGCCTGGGAAAGGGATGGCACAGACACTACTGAGGGGTCATGGGCCAGGGCCCCGTGTACAAGGGCCTGGCCCGTGGGCACTGGGCTTATGGATAAATAACACCTTTGCTTTGAGGCCCCGAATCAAAGCCCTGAGCCTGGAGAGCAAAGGAGGGAGGAGGCTTCCTCCCCAGTCCCTGCCCCTCACCTGGAGCTGTGATGGGGCTCCAGGGCTGCCGAAAGGGGGGCTCACTATCTTAGAGGACCTGCAAGGTGGGGACAGTGTGGCTGGGGAGCCGGGGAGTCTGGCAGCTCGGGCCTGTGTGTTGAGGGCAGACAGAGAATCCGGGAGCAGAGCCGGAGGAGGAAGGAGCGGCACTTCCTGGCCATTTCTCACTTTGATCAGTTGATGGATTAAAATTAGCCCAAAAGGCTTTGAGCTGGAGCACCTGCTGCGGGCTGACACAGTACTGTCCCTGTGCTTCCTGCCCCCAGCTCGGCCTCTATGGGCAGCAGGACTGGGCCAGGTAAACAGCCCTCCGGGCCCCTCACCCTCAGCTAATGCATCCTTTGGGGCTGTGAATAGCTACAGGGCCAACCCCCAGGACCCATTGTTCTGGAAGTCCCCAAGAAACCAAAACACACTCCCAACAATATGGGAGTGAGGAGGCGGTGCGGAAAGGGCCGGAAAGGGCCGGTGGGGCCTTTGTCCTTAGGCATCCAGACGCTTACATTTTCCACATTACTGAGCAGGGAAATGGCTCTTTTTATGCCAGTAATAACAACTACCCCCACCTCCGTGTTCTCATTTAATCCCGGCAAAACCCAAACAAGGTCAACGGTAACATCCCGCTATAGAGTTGAGGGGACTGAGGTTCCAAGAGGCCCGCTGACTTCCCCCGGGTGCCAGCATTGGTAAACGCCAAAGCTGGGACTCGAACCCAGTGCTCTGGCTTCTTTCCAGTGCAGCTTGGTGGGGCCAGCTGCACCCATCCAAGGACAGGATTAGCAGGGATGGTCTTGCCTGGTTCCCTTCAGCTTCCCAACATGGAATCAGCTGGAAAGGAAGCAGACTCTCTTGCTAGGCCAGCCTTGCCCAGCACTGCTTGCCTTGAGTGCTGCTACACAAGGGCCTGGTGCCAGGGAGGGGGCTGGCCAGGCCATCGTCTTGCCATCAGCCCAGGGTGACCATGTTCCCTGTCCATAGCCACACATTTCCCCAGCCATGCAGCACTCATATCTTCCAGCTGATGCCCGGGCCCTTTGGGGCCTGAGGATGGGGCCTCCCACATCCCCTCGCCGAGGCCAGCACAGCCCTAAGCACCAAGCCCAGGGCCTTTGCAGTGGTGGGAAGGGGAAGGTAGCAATGGATAAACCACTTGTAGATCCTTAGCAATTGACCGTATCCCCCCACACTGTAAGATTTTCACGGGCTAGTATTTTTAGCAGAAAAAGAAAAGTTGCTGAATTCATGAATTATGATTTCTGCGCTCATCTGTTTCCAAATCTCACTCCTAGATGACTAGGAGCGTCTTCTGTGATTGTAGGCATTTAGTAAATGGAATTCTAACCATCGCGATTGAGTCTCACGAGACACAGTTTGCACCAAAGAGTTGTACGTGACTGCACGTCTGTCTGGCAGGTGGCCTCGGCCTCGCTGGAAGGCACTCAGAAGTCTAGAGAATTAGGGGCATGAGCAGAAGCACAACTAATCAGTGCAGTGTTTTCCCTGCTGTGAACATGACGTGTCTCTGGATTTTGGAGGGCAACATGCACGGGAAGGACCTGG